>NC_136060.1:395104803-395503486 GCF_964261635.1 Lissotriton helveticus | reverse complement strand
TGTTGTTATAATTAGCTTAAGGGCATCTTAAGTTGAGGCTATTCACCTAGATAGTAGGGTACCCGAGTTTTGCTCCTGAATAAATGCCACTTTACCTGGGTAGGCAGATGGGCATAAAACATGTAGATCAGCTTATAGGATCAATGAACAACTAAAGTCCAACTGGTTCCTTTGTTTTCAATCTTGCAGTAGATCACGGTACAGTAAATGAAAAGGGAGTTTCAGTGGTCTCTACAGGCAATTTTATTTTTATCACACCCACTATCACCTCCAACTGACTTTCACTAAAAAAGGGCAGTGAAAAGATCTCACCAAAGTTCCACTGCATGAGGGTGCACCACCTGCCTAGCCTGGAGCACGGGCCAATGAAGAAGCATAACACCTAGGTGGGTGAGGGGTCTTGCATCCTGAAAAAAGTATTCTCTGGACCACTGGAATAAGAATCAAAACACAGTGGTTCTCATCCCTCAATGTAGATATAAGATCTATCTGGAACATCACACTTTTGGGTATAGGATTAACATAGTTAGGATGAGAGAGGGACTGCATCAACCTCTCCTCCCCTTTTGGTCTAAGAGGGCAAACCTTTGTCACCCCATTAGTGGAAAATGTGTCTAATGTAATTTTCTTAACCACAATAACATGGTAGAGCTCAATTTTCCAGCTGATCGTAAAAGGAGTGTTTTTGCCGGTGGGTTTACTGTGAATGGGCACATCTGCAGACTTTGGAACTGCATCGCTTATGAAGAGATATATTGCCTTTATTTGCATTCCACATCCTATGACAATTTGTCCAGCTAATTATGATATATTTGTTGAGATTTTGGCAGCATTTCTGCCCACGATACAGCATATGATGGTCCTTGTTAGTTTATCATGTTGAAAAATGTCCTCATTACCACAACAATAGGTTTAATCTTTTACTGGGCAGTTTAACAAATCCGCAGTTATTTTTCTTTGATTGTCCACAGCCACACTCCTCTAAACTGGACCCATAGTCTGCCATCATGAGCGGACCAGTAATCAGGCTGGAAGTCCATCAGCTCAGAATGACAGAGACGCTGAGACTGGTATTTCCTAAGTTTGGGATTGTCTTCAATCAATCAATCAATCAGGTATTTGTGACGCGCGCTACTCACCCGTGAGGGTCTCAAGGCACTGGGGGAAACGGATGGGTTTGTGCAACTCCGAATCATCCAAAGAGCCAGGTCATGAGCCTCTACCTGAATGCTTGCAGAGTAGGTTATTGTCTGATTCTGAGGGGGAGTTCATTCCAGGTCATGGCCGCGATGTAGGAGTAGGCTCTTCCTTCTGATCTGGCCCTGCGGATGCATGGGGTTTTGGCCAGGGCAAGGTCAGCATAGTGGAGGCTTCTCTTGCGTGCCTAGAAGAAGACTCTTTTGTTGAGGTATTGGGGTCCAGTGTTGTGGAGGGATTTGTAGGCGTGAGTGAGCAGCTTGAAGGTCACTCTCTTTTCGACAGGGAGCCACTGGAGGTCTTGTAGGTGCTGGGTGATGTGGTCTTGTTGTGGTATGCCGAGGACGAGTCTGGCGGCGGTGTTCTGGATGGTCTGGAGTTTTTGGAGTAGGGATTTGTTGATACCAGCATAGAGGGCTTTTCCATAGCCCAGTCTGCTGGTTATAAGTGCGCGAGTGATGGCCTTTCTGGATTCGGGGGGGGGGGGGGGGGATCCATTTGAAGGTCTTGTGGAGATTGCGGAGGGTGGCACGAGGAGGAGATGGCGTTGATCTATTGGATCATGGTGAGGGAGGAGTCGAGTATGATACCGAGGTTGCTGGCGTGGTCTGTGGGTGTGGGTGTGGGGTGTTTCTGAGTCCGGTAGGTCACCAGGTGTTGTCCCATGCGGAGGGGGTGGATCCGAGGACGAGAACTTCTGTTTTCTCCGAGTTGAGTTTCAGGCAGCTGCTGCTCATCCAGAAAGTGACGTCTTTTATTCCTTCCTTGAAGTTGTGTCAGGTGGTGTTAGGTTCCTTGGTGAGGGAGAGGATGCGTTGGGTGTTGTCGGCATGGGATACTATGCTGAGTCCTGGCTTTCTGATGATGGCGGCGAAGGGGGCCATGTAGATGTTGAAGAACATGGGGATGAGCAATGATCCTTTGGGGTACTCTGCAGCTGATCTATGTGGGTTTGGAGAGGTTGGGCTGGAGTCGGATTCTTTGGGTTCGGCCAGTGAGAAATGAGCAGTTCCGAACTATGTCAGTTCTCTGAATGCTGGCGTTGTGGAGTCTGGCAGTGAGTGTGCGGTAGGAGACAGGTCGAAGGCTGCAGACAGGTCTAGTAGGATGAGTGGCCCTGGTCAAGGAGAGTGCGGATATCGTTTGTGGTGGCTAGGAAGGCGGTCTCGGTGCTGTGGTTCCTGCGGCATCCAGATTGGGAGGAGACGAGGATCGAGTTAGCTTCTATGAAGGTTGTGAGCTGGATGTTGACAATCTTCTCAGTGACTTTGGCTGTGAAGGGGAGTAGAGAGATGGGTCTGTAGTTCTTAAGGTCTGTCGGGTCTGCGGAGGGCTTCTTGAGGAGGTGCTTGACTTCTGCACGTTTCCAGTCATCGAGGAACGTGCTTGTTTTGAAGATGGAGTTGATGGTGCGTCGTAGTTCAGGTGCTATGGCGGCGGCAGCTCTGTGGAAGATGTGCGGTGGGCAGGGGTAAGTGGCCGCTTCTGAGTGTATGCTTTTCATGGTCTTGGCGGTTTCTTCTGTGGTGACAGGGGTCCAGGCGGTGATGGTAGACTGGCTGGTATTGCTGGAGATAGGTGTGGTGTCAGTGCCCTGTTTCTGTTTGTTGAAGATGTCGTAGAGGAACTTGATCTTGTGATGGTAGTAGGAGCCGAGTTTGTTGCAGAGGTCCAGGGGGGGAGGCGTCTAAGGCTTCACTTGGGGGTTTGGTGAATTCTTGTATGATACGTTTGCAGGTCCTGCAAAATACTCCTGCAAGACTGGTGCTTAATCTCCCCCGCGTACCCCATCTCTGCCCTGCCTAAAAACCTTGCACTGGCTCCCAATAAAGAAGCGCATAAAATTTAAGTTATGCTGCCTAGTCCACAAAACCATCAATGGACACGGACCAACATACATACAACAAAAGCTCAAACCTCACAATCTGGTAAGATCTCTCAGATCCTCCAGCAAGTCGCTTCTGACGGTCCCCAGGGTACGTACGGTCAGAAATGGCGATAGGGCCTTTAGTAAAACAGCCCTCGAAGCCTGGAATTCCCTGCCCCTCCAGATCAGGACAGAACCTAACCATCTAAGGTTCTGTAAGCACTTAAAAACCTGGCTCTTTCTGGCAACCAACCCATAGTCCTGCTCTTTGTATCTGTACTGAGGTATCTACTAGCGCTCTGAGACCTTCGGGTGATTTATGCACTCTACAAATTCATTTTACATTACATTACATTACATACTCAAGAGTTCCTTCGAGTTGCTGGAGTTGGTGAGCATTATGTCCTGGATAAAGTTCCTCTTCCTGGATCTGATTCGTTGGTGGTATTCTGTCATGACAGTTTTGTAGGTGGTGCGCGCTTCTGGGATTTCGCTATTTCTCCATCCTTTTTCGAGATGTCTGCACCTCCGTCTGGATTCTTGGAGGTCGGTGGTGAACCAGGTGGCTTTCGTGAGGCGTTGTCTGTCAGAGTTCCGGAAGGGTTCGAGCGTGCCTGCGCAGTCGGTGATCCATCTGTGGATTTCGTTGGATGCAGAGTTGGCATCGGTTGTTGCGGGGGGAGTGTGGTTGAGGGCGGAGTTGAGGTGCTCTTCGGTGACCTTGCTTCAATTCCTGCATCTTTTAATAAAGAGTTAAGTCACAGTTAGTGGGGACTATCTGTGGAAGTGGTTATTCAGTAAATACCAACACTTTTTCCTTTTTCACATTTCGCCAGGTTCGAGCTGGTGAGATGCTCTACCTGGCAAAATGTGAATTGGAAAATAGTGGAGCTACTGTTTTTTCAGACAAAAACTTGCAATTACAGTTTGGCCAGTGACTCCCACAGCCACCAACTCGAGATTTCCTCCAACCTTGCAACGGTTTTACTTGGCCACACATAGAGAGAACTTATATGAATGAAAAGGAGAGAAAAGATTGGCAGGAATTAAAGACAATAGAAGGGAATTAAGAGTTAGTGGGAAGAAAAATGAAGGGAAGAGGAGCAAAAAAAAGAATAGGAGAGAAACACTTAGGAGAAACAGAAAAGGGAGATGGAACATAGAATGAAAGAGGGAGGGAGGTAACAGAGCAGAAAGGAAGTACTCAAGATGGCCAGCAAGTAAAAGAAGTTTAATAAACGAGTGGATCTGGAAGGTCGAAAAGGGAGAAAAAAAGAGAGAAATAAGAATATGAAACTGAAAGACCTAAAATGAAATTGTAAGAACTAGACAGAGAAAGAGATTGGCGGGCAGAGAGAAAGTAAAACAACACGAAGCCAAGCGAAAAGTAAAAAAAAATGCTTGGAATACTTTGTCTGAATCTAAACAGTTTACTTGGAAACCTTCTGCTGTGTTCCAGAGATGTTCCACAGTGTATCCAGAGTATAAACCAGAAAAAATAAACGACACACTAGGGTGGTTGAAATGCTTTGATCCGTGTAGTGTTTAAACTTGAGACGGTGGATGATGCACAGAGGCTTTGACCCGCTGTAATTACGGGGAATCGACGTCATAAACTGCGAAACATACACAGACTGTTTCCTCAGCTACTCGGACAGCCTGGCAGGGAGGGAAGAGTCCCATCTGGCCTGCTGGCCATAAACAGTCATTGAGACAGTAACGAGTGCAAACAATGCCGTCTCTCTGTCTGTCTCTCTCTCTGTCTCCCCCTCTGTCTCTCTCTCTCACTCACTCACAACACCAATGGCCATATGTATTAAACAAAACGTGGTTCAAAATAAGGAATCTTGATATTTGCGATTCCTTATTTTGCGATTGCATTTAAGGAATCGCAAATTTTGCGAATCCTTAAATGCAATGTAAGAAGCAAAAAAAATTAGCAAATTGGCCTCAAGGAATCGCAAATTACCACCAACTTCTAGTTGGTGGTAAGTTGCGAATTCCTTCCAAAATAAATATTTTTTCATTTTTCAAAGTGCCATGTGACGCACATACATGCCCTTAGGACATGTATGTGCGCCACATGTGCACCCATGCAGATTTCAGGGGTGCAACAGGGTGTCCTTTGGACATCCCTTGAAAATATTCACAATTTGCGATTAGCAAATTGCGAATCGCAAATTTCCCCTTAATTCCTATGGGCCTCCTGGCCCATAGAAATGAATGGGAAATTATTCCTTAATTGCGATTAGCAATTTGCTAATCGCAATTAAGGAATTTTAAGGAATCGCTAAAAAGAAGCGAATTTGTACATACATACCATTTTGCGATTTCTAAATAAAATCGCTATTTAGGAATAGCGATTCCTTAAAAATCGCTATTTAGAAATCGCAAAACGGAATGTTGATACATATGGCCCCAAGCATTTACGCTTTACAAATATAATATTCTCGCTTTACAGCTACATTAGTAGCACATTAGTGTAAATACCAACACAGATAAATGTGCGACAATCCCATCACAGCACTTTCAACACAACTTTTATGAGACGCTCTGCTTCTGCGAATGAAGAGTGGACCAATCCCCGCAGACGAATAAAACATGATGCCAAAATTTACAAACAAATTCGTTTAAATCCTATCGCTTTCACTGGTAGAATTCACAGACTATTATCTAAAGTAATGCAAACAACACGCAGCTGTCCTATTATTGCTATAAAGAAAATAGCAGGAAAGTGTGTGGTGGTGGACATGGTGGCACAATAAGGGCTCGATTTTAAAACGTTTTTCTATATCTACTGTGTTACAAGTGTGATGGAAATTCTGTGTGAAAAAATCGACTATTAGGAGCAGATTGTGGCGGTTTCTAGGTGGTACCACCTGTAAAAATTCGCAACCGCTCGCAAAATCATACTTTGTGGATAATTACCAAAAATCTTGAAGTACTTTCCCAAACTGAATACATTCAAGGGCAATATTAAATACACCGTCAGAGTGAAAATTTAGAGGAAATAATCCAAATGACCAGGGGGGTTATGCGAAGGGGTTTCGACACAGGAAACCTATTTCCACCATGGTGAAGTGAGAGAATTAATATAACGGGCACAGAGGAAGTTTTGCATTACATTTCGAGTGATTGATAAGTCATTACGAAACCTGTTGCCAGTCCTGGTGTTTTTTGTGTTAACCTGGTGCATTAAGGGTGTTGTGCTCTTGTTTTGCTTCCATTGATCTAATTAGACTAACACACCTGAAAATAATGATTTGTGGGTAAAAAGGGCAGGACTGAAGACAGTGTCCGTAATGACTTGGGGTGAGGTGGTCACTGTAGCCACATTTCCACAGGTGTAAGTGAACAACTGCTGCCTATTTGTAGGAGGAATGAGTTATGCAATTGAATATTCCTGGAATTATATTACTAATGGAAATCTATGACCCTGGGATGTCAGAGAACACAATCAAATTGTAGAACTCAGAGCCAGAACTCAGATAACAGCTAGATCTCCTCACCCTCTGGAACATCTATTCCGACTTCTTTTCAACTAAATGTTGGACAGGTGGTTTAACATAGAGCATTTCCAGGTCTTCAGCAAATAATAAAGTGCCAACATATAGGAGCCCAATCTTGGGAGAGAAAGAATTAGGCTGAGCTTGGCAAATACAATAAATAGGTAAAGAATAAAATGGAGCAAGTAAGCAGCATGGCTTCAAACCATTATGGGCAGGAATCTTATTTCATAACTTCTCTTTGCACTTGCAGTCAGTTTTCAGAGTGCTATAATTGTGGAACTGACAATAGAATCTATATAATCCTCTATTTTTTAACTTAGTGCAAAGGTTGGCCCTATCCACCGTTCTAAATTCTATGAAATAGCTGTGTAATGTGTGTGTTTATTCCATAGACCTCTAGGTAACTTCTAGCAGTGCACAGCAGTGATCAATAGATCAATAGTAGTGCATCCCTTTTGGAATCCATCGTGCCACAAAAGGATACACAGATTACATTGATTATTGGAGGCTATTCAGAAAGCCGGCAGAAGAACTAGGTTTTCTAAAATGTTTGCTGCGCTATGAATCGAAGAGATCAGGTGGTCGCATGCTGGATTATCCCAATAACCTTTTTTTTAAATTGGTTTCACCACTGAGCCCCTCCGGGAACATGGGAATTCACCATTAATAACTATCTGCCAACACTGTGCTGGTCAGTAAATTACTCCCTGGCAAGCAGTCGGACCTGCAGCTTGAGATAGTCATGGACTTTATATTTCTAGATATACTCTCTTCTGGAATTGAATCAAATGTTCCTGATCATAAAGTTGATTAGCTGGGGCACTCCTGATGGGGTGTAGAGACGTGGGCCCCATTTCTATATGCACTCTGCATTGAAGAATTATTATCAGTTTCAAACACCTCAATATGGAGGACTTGGACCTCATGCAGATCTCCAAGACTTAAATCCATAAAAGGATGTAAAAGCCCAGAAGAGTTTGAGGCTTCCACAAAGAAAAGATGAAATTGCACAGGGGCTTTGAAAGGCTGGTTGACTAAGAGTGCTCAGGACTGTCGTAGGGCACTATTGATGTCCCCTTGGTCTCACACTCTGTCTTTTCAGTAATTTATTATTGCACATTGTTGATATTAACATCCAGTAATAATGATCCATAGATGAGCTTTTGTCCCAAGTACTCTGAGGGAAGGGATCTTGGTGTCCACTGGTACAACTCTGGAAAAGATTTGGTGAAAATTTGCTCCTTCATAATCAAAATATATTATTTGGCCAATGCAGATGCCTGACTGCCTTTCACTCAGCCATCGAGTTCTTTCAAAGAGGCAATCATCCAATCCTTTCCTGCCTCCGGCCTTCAGATATCCATGAATTTCTGAAGATACTTGTAAGGTATCAGTTTAAATATCTTTAATAAAACCTCCTTATAAATGTTCTTTGTTTGCAACTGCGCTTGCTCTAAATTCAGGACAGCATCCCTCGTCTCTGCCGAAAACATCCCCATATCTACCCACCAACCCTCCTGGTCTTCTAGGTCCATAGAACAGTCTATTAAAAAGTCTCAGCCCGTTCCTTTGTGTTGTCATCAAACATGCTTCCGGAAAGTAGTGTTTGCAAAGCTTTGAAGTGTTCTAGGCGCATGTGTAAGTAGTTCCACAAGTTCAGGTTTTTGCTTTGCATTCTAGGTCTTGTAGTCCTGAACCTGGACTGGATGAGCTACTCATGCAAGGGTCCTGGAAACTTGAGAGCTCTGGCCATGGGCTTCACCATACCTGGTAGTCCACTCACTACAATGACGCTGCCACCATGAGTGCTGGGTGCTGGGGCCTGCCAGGGTGTGAGCTCCATTTTCCTTATGCCCTTCTCATTAGCAACTTAGGCAATGCCTTATTTTCCTCCATAACACAAATCGCCTTCCTCACTCTATGATCTACATTGTCATGCTTTCTTACATGACCTTTTGCACACTCTGTGTTTAAGAGCCTCTGAGCCATCAGTTATTGGATCTTGGTACATAGGTCCTGAGGGGCAAGCTGAATGATGCATTTCTAGAGCAGACAGACTGGAATTCCTGTATTTTCCTCTACAAATAGCTAAAGATGTCCAAGTCACCCCCTCCCATCAAAGAATCATTTCTTCTTCCCTGGCCAAATCTATTTTTGTGTACAGTTTGGATTCTTTGCACAAATGGAATTAGTGTTGTACCTTTCTTTTTGCTGGATATGTTATCTAAGTACGTGTGAAGCATGATCCGCTCCCTTCATGCATAATTTGTGTTTGAGGATAGGCAGTTGCCCACCTCAGAAAGTGTCAATGAGGTGTAAACAAGAAGGGGAAGCAAGGGAAAGGGACCAACCCTAGTTGGCATCAGCATTATTGAGTGACAATCACTTTGGTTGACCTGTATTGCCTGAGTACTGGATCTTGAGGTTCTGGGTCTGTTTGTCTATGTTCCACTCACCCAATAACCGCTGTCGCTTGCGGATTTCAATGAGAAGAATTGTAATTTGCTTTCGTGGTTGAAGCCTATTATAAGTCTTTTTATCCCTGTCTAGAATCTGTGGTTGGGTGTTTGGATTCTGCTTGTTGCATGTTGTCCCCTCCTTGTTCTCTCTTTGTTCTCCATAGGTTGTCAGTGTTATTCCGCCATATTTTATCCGTCATACTTTCGTCCTGGGCAGATTTGGGCGGATTTGCTAGATCATAGGGCATTGGCTGCTGGGACAAAATGAGATAACACTTTTTGCGACTGGTTGGGCCTATTGTTCATATAAAAAAACCACATACACAAACTGCTTAAAATCGCCTTATGTAAAGACTATTAAACTCAGGGTCGATCCCTGCATGCAGCTGTGTGACAACCAGCATTGCAGTTTGTTCACATTATTTAACAAAGGATCACTAGATATCTGAAGACAATAAATCCATAATGATCATCCTTTGTAAACCCATATGGTGAAATCTTGCTAACTCACTAGATAATTACTAGCACTTTATGTGTGTCCCTACAAAGGACAGTGGGAGCAATACGA
This sequence comes from Lissotriton helveticus, assembly GCF_964261635.1. NCBI lineage: Eukaryota > Metazoa > Chordata > Amphibia > Caudata > Salamandridae > Lissotriton > Lissotriton helveticus. Next base: position 395,493,886 of record NC_136060.1, on the reverse strand, counting down.
ATGCAAAGCGCATTGCTGACAGTCGAGAAATCAGTCCATAGGCAATAAAGCTTGGAATGCTGTCCAGACAGGGCTCATGAAATCAACTGGTAAGCTTGTGTCAGTAAAACCAAGTGTCAGAGAAGATTTAAATTCTTGTTCATAAAACACTTAAGGCCGTATTAAAAAAATAATTAGGCCCTAAGTAAAAGTCTGTGTGGAGATTTAGATCTTTGCCTGAATGTACCTTGACCTTTTTTGAATTTTACAAACATTCCCAGAAATACATCTGGAGCGCTGTATTCAGGCTTCCATGCATACTTCTGGGAATGTCTCCTAAAGCTCAGAACTCTGTGCAGGTGGAGTGTAGCATCATGTGCAAAGTTTAAAAAAATTATATGCGGGAATTTTTTTTTTTATCCTTGGTGAAAGGCCCCAGATGTCTGTTGATGATCTATTCCTCTTTCCTTGCTGAAAGGGGGGTTACTCCAGCCCTCAGCTGGTTGAAAGGAGTCTGAGAAAAGTTTCTGAATACCCACAAATCTACATGTATGTGGGTGCTCCTAAACTTCCAAGGTAAACCACAACCTTGGAATTTTCACTTCCCAAACTTTTAGGGGGATTTATTTAATACTGCAGATTTCTCCCCACTTGTACTGAAGAAATTCTTCGCAGTAAATGCAATCCCTCTATGAATTCCAGACAGATGTTTAAAGGGTAACTTTGGTTGTAAACTTAACTTTATGATCACATTCACCTTCCTGAATAGGGCACTTATTGTTTCTAGCAGATAACTGTAACCCGAAATAACCACTCTGGCATCTTTTCACCTACATTCATCTGTCCACACATGTCAACCCACACTTGTTTATCCATTCAATCATCCCTAGATATCCCACATGTACTATTAGGTAAGCACACATCCATCCACCCACATCAAAACTCGTATCCATTTATCTACCTATCCACACCCAAGCGTTATCCATCCACCCTGCCACACTTGGATCAATCCAGTCATGCAAGCACACCCATCCATCTATCCAGCCACCCAGCCACCCCCCATTATATGCATCCTCAGCTAGCTTGCTACCTATGTATCTTTCTATCCAACCACATAGCCATCAATCCATCCATGTATCCGGCCAACATCCACGTATTCTCCTTGTGTGTCCTTATTGTGTTGTCTGTGTGATTGTATATGCTTATTTGGATATTCTCTGAGTACATAAAGGTGCCTGTAATATGTCTTTTGACTGTACCTCCAAACATTTCACATAACAATATGTGTCCAGTGCAAAGAAAAGCATCTACACCTAATACAAGCCAGTTATATTGACTTTTTCAGGGTTTATTTTCTTTGCTTTAAGGGAGCAAAGATGAAATGAAATGAAAAATTGCACTTGTATAGCGCATAACTACCCGGAATATTCTGCGAATCTCTGGCTTTGGGCATACACATCCCTTTATGTTATGTTACTGCGCCTGTAGTCCATCACCCATCTTGTCTCCAGCAAACTCTGAGTAGCCAGGGTGCTTTGGACTTATTGTCATCTGGCCTGCTTTGGTCACCTACTTCCTGAGACTCCCCCTTGCACTGAAACCTGGATGAGCTCCTTTAGCTTTATTCTCAGATCCTCCACAAAACCTTCCATCCACCCCAATTTTAAGTTAATGACCCCACTTTCTCCTTACTCTTACCCTTGGATCTTATGACCTTTTAACCTTCAAATTCACTTGAACTTGTCTTATACACTACTGCAGCTATGTGCTAATCTCTAATTGTGCCCAGTACTGTATTCACATAATCCACTGTATATATATTCATATGTGTTTATATGCCATTACCTATATGTGATCTGTAAAGCACTCTGATGCAGGTCTTGTTCACACTATACAAAACCGCCAAAATAAAAAAATAAAAAAATGTATTTACATGTACTTACAAGGATACATGTAAGTATTTTTATAATTGTTCTCTGTATTTTGCTGTTTTGTTGCTTGACACTAGCGGCCTCATTTACAAGGAATTGGTGTATGGCAGCAACGCAAGTATTCTTGCTGCGCTGCTCTATGTCAATATAAAAGGGTAGAAATGCACAGTGATTTATGAAATACGGTGCATTCCTGTCCTTTCCAGTGCTTAATTTGTGCCAGTGCTTTCCGGTGCTTAGCACCGGCACTTAATTGACAGGGCCGGGTCTACGCATCTCGTACGTGCGTCATTGATGTTTTTTCAAATTTGCCTTAAGTAGTGTACTCAGCGGTTAACAATGAATGCATGTGAGACGACTAAAACACACTTCATTCTCTTAACACCATCAATGCTACAGGTTTTCCCCCTAGGTGCTGGCTCTCTTTTTTTCCCATTGTTCATGACGAGCTCGTCATGAGCATGGACGGGTTAATTAGCTGCCGCGCACAGTGCCGTCCAAGAGAAAATAAATTATTATGTTGTGTTGGCGCTTGTGATCATGGCGGACGCCCGTAGCCCAAGCTTCTTGGTCAGTTATTCACAGTCACACAGTGAGTGGGCCGTCACTGTGCGTGCACTGCACAGTTGACTGACTGTGTGCGTGCGCCGTGCCGTGCGGTGCTCGTTGTCCCTCCTTCTAGTGGTACTTTGAGCGAGGCAATTTCAGCTTCCTCCTCCACAACGGTGTGATGGCCCCTCCTCCCCTCTGGGCATCGCAGTCTGTTACAACCTGAAACTGTCTGGGTGGAATTTTGGTTGGCACAGGGATTATTCCACGATTAGAAGTGTCGTACCAGAGCAGGGTATGGACCGAAGTTGCTTATATGAAGAGCCAGGTTTTCAGCTTCTTGCTCAACTCAAGAAGTGAGGAGCTGGCTATGATGTGTTGAGGCTTGTGGATGTGGGTGATGCCAATAAAGGAAGTGGGCGGAGCCAGTTAATGAAGTGGGCGGAGCCGGGGAGTGGGTTTGGCCTTCTACAAAAATTTGAGCACCTGCAATTAATATTTTACAAATTGAGCACTGGTCCTTTCCCCCTGCACTGGTGCACAAGTTGCTGCCTAGCGCCAACAAAGGCAATGGCACCATGGTGCAAGGTGCCTTGATTGCAGGCAGGATTGTTCCTGTGCAGGAAGGGGCACCTTCCTGCACAAAAACAATCCTGAGAGGTATTTTCCTAGCTGCAAAATGTAGCACACATAGAAGAGGAAACAAACGAGGAGAAATACTAACATTTCTGCTTGTTATGCCTGATCTAGGGAAGCCTAAGGTTTTGGCGCTGCCCCGGGTTTACGTAATTTAGTGAATCTGGGGCAGCGTCAAAACCCATGGGTCATACCTGGGAACGGATATATGACATTACAACGCATGCTTTTACATCGCATGCCTTTACAACGTGGTTTTTACAACGCAAACCTTTACAACGCATAGCGCTTTGGGGTGCTGGATAGTGAATAGTTTAATTTACTATTCCAACTCCAGTCCCCGTGGACACTACGGAAGGTGTTGGATAGTAAATTAAACTTATTCCCTATCCTAGAGCGCCCCCCAGCGCAATGCGTTGTAATGGTTTGCGTTGTAAAAGTTGCGTCGTAAAAGCACTGCGTGGTAAAAGTTGCGTTGTAAAGGATGTTTTCCCCTGGGAACACCCGCAGCACAACGCCCATGGAACACCTCCTTGACGCAGAGTAATGCAAGGCAGCCTTGCCCATCTCCATATCTATGAGGTCATGCAAAGCCACACAGGGTGGCTTTGCGTTCCCTCACAGATATGATTGAGACGCTTGCACCACCGGAGCATCAAAAAAAGTGACGCGCAGATGGCGGGGGGCTCTTGTAGATGAGCCTCTAGGTATACCCTATAAATGGATCTAAAAGGAAAAAAAGAAAATCTAACTTGCTTCAGTTTTATGCTATCAGGGAAGCAGGTCAATCACCCGAAAACAGCGGATTTTTAGATCCGAGAATCCCACCGGATGCTGGGAAGTTTTGAAACCGGATATAAATGTTTCAGAATGAAAGTTTAAGGATTACACTAAGCTCGAGGAAGCCTTCCCATAAATTCGTGCCCTCTCTTGGCAGATGTTTGACATATTTCCTTGACTAATTCATAATTTTCCCTAATCAGCCGTGACGCAGTTAGACTCCGAGTGATGACAGCATTACTTCCAGCTACAGTCAACGTTGCAGGATGTTGTTTTTATACTGAATTTGCAGGAATTTGGAAACTGGAAATAAATACTCAGGGATAATGTCTCCCTTGAAAGCATCTCCTATTCTTTTAGACGCCCAGAGTTTCCTGTAAACCCTGCAATCCGCGCTCACAATATCCGCGAATCTCCCCTGGTAAGGTTACACGTTTATAGAGTGCTCACGAGGCAGCGATAAAGGATATTACACACATTGGTAGGGATGGGATACAGGGGCGTCAGGCAGGCCCCTGTAGCCCCTGCAGTGGAGGGGGCCCCCAAAAGCTTCAGGGCGACCCCCATCAACACACAGCCAACTAATCTGTGAGATATGGGAGATTAGAGGGCTCCACTCCACATTCTGCAGGGAAGGCCCATCATTTTGCATTATGGCCTCGAAAAACACCCTACTCTTTGCCAATGACGTGCACAAGAGCTCGAGTCACAAACATTTTTGCACATCTACGTGAGCCTTTTGTGTACAAAGAAATTTGTGTTCGTAGATGGGACACCATGTTTTACAAATAAATTAAACTTTCTAAATGTAGTGCACCTAGAACAGTGGAAAACCAGCCAGAATGGCAGATTTTCCAAGTCGTAGGTTTATGGTTAAGGGTGGGGACATGCACTTTTGCACTGGCTTTAAAAGCTAAAGAAACACTATAGAGGAGAGCAGGTTTGCATCAAAGTACTGTATTGTAATACAAACCTACCTATATAACAAACAGGCACTACAGAGTAGAGCAAGTTTACATTCCAATTATTATATGGGAATAAAAACCTCCCCATATTGTAATAACAATCTCCCCATATAACAAACATATGCACTATAGAGAAGAGCAGATTCCCATTACAAGTAATATATTTTAATACAAACCTACCCTTATAACAAACAAGCGCCTTAGAGTTACCTTAGAGCACAAGTTGTAGTTACTTAAGATATCTATAATTGGTGAATTTCCTTTTTTATAGTTCAAAACATTATGTTGTTACTGAACATTTCACCTAACTATCTTACTTGAACTCTTGTTTTTATGAGTGAATTTCTAGTTTTTTAAAAATGTAAAGTAATATTGAATTACCATACCTAAATCCAACTCCCTGCCACTCACGACTGAAGTGAGGGGTTGGCTGCATTGCCTGGCCTGTGGGTAGACCCTGCAGCCAACCCCGGCATACAGCTAACCCCACACTGCGCAGGGCCTTCGGTTGTGTACAGCGGGGGTTGGCCACAGGACGTGGCCTGCAACTGGGCCCTGCTTCCAACCCCCCACATGCAGCCAATCGCACGCTGTGAGTTGACCACAAGGCTTGGCCTGCTTTGAGGCCTTGTGGCCAATCCTGGAAAGGCAGCAAAGCCCAGACTGAGCAGGGACTTTGGTCGTGCACCGTGGGAGGTTGGCCAAAGAGCCTGGCCTGTAGCCAGGCCCCTATGGCCAACCCCCTACGTGCCGTTGATCAGATGCTGCGCAATGGCCTTTGGCTACGAGATGGGGTCCCGGGGCCAAATACTGCCCATGGAGGGGAGATGCTACCCCCAATACCTCTTACAAAAAATTAATCGGGCCTCGCGGGATGGGGTCCCTGAGGACAAAAGCGGCCCTAGGTGGGTCGCCGTGTTCCCCCAGAATATGTTGCTGGGCCCCGGGGCATAGGGTCCCTGGGGCCGAAATCAGCGAGTGCAGGGGGAATGCATGAGCCCCTCCCCTATGGATGGGGCCCCTGGGACCAACATTAGCCCCCCGCCCCCCAAAAAATAAACACTTCTTACCCCCGGACCCTAGCACACCACTGTTTTAAAAAAAAAAAAACAAGTGTGAGAGCCCGCACTTGTTTTTTTTTTTTAATTGCCACAGATTCAGGGATCTTCCTCAAATTCATGGCAACATTTAAAAAAAAACATTTATGGCCTTCTGTGATACCACCACCACAAAGTTCCTATGGGAAAATAAATGGGGAAAATGCGTTTGGAGACACCCGTTTTTTCTCGGCCCGCTTGAAAGATTACCCGGAAACTTCCCATTCACAAGTTAGTCAAAAAGTAGCACTCTTTCGGAATGTTTTGTGAACATCCGTCAAACAGCGCCAAAGTTATTACCAACACAAAAAATGCATTTCCTATGGAAACAAGATCCTAACTATAACTACCCAGTGGCGACTACCATTATATATATATATATATAGCATTGTTTCTTTTTCTGTTGTTCTTGTTTTGGTTGTATCAGTTGAATTTCCTGCTTGGTGTATTACTCACTTTGTTGACCTAATCTTCTCTTCCATGCGCCTATGAACTTGTTTATTGACTTTATGCATACGCTGTTTGTCATGTTCGATTTTATAATCGATTTTAAAATCTGTTTTAATTTCACAGGAACGTCACTGGGACTGAGGCCATTCACTGCACTCGCACCAGGCTCACTGTCCCTTCACATTCCTGTTAGTACTATAAGAGCATGCCTACCTCAGGCTTCACCTTCAGGCACTGAATTATTTGGAACCAGGTCGCATGACAGTACCATCTTACATGAGAGACTTATCTTGTTGTACGATAGTTTCATCTCACGATGGAGATGTTTCATCAGAAAGTCAGCAGCCCACCATGGGCAGGACAGAACCAAGGTATTTCACCTGGTAACCTGCATTGTATTCACGTTAACTCAGGATGTGTCTGTTCGCTGACATACCTTTGTCATTGACGAGCAAATCTGGTTAAAGAGACAGCTAATAGTTCACATTACTTAAGACTGGGTATTTCCATGTGTTTATGCTGAAATTTGCATTACTTTTCTTAATTGTCTTTTGCCTTTTCATTTGAATCTGCCGATCACACGCTTGCTTTCTGTCCCTGCAATGGAATTTGCCGAATCATACGCTTGCCCAACTTTATTTAAAATGTATGTCTCGGGTGGTTAAGGCACACATGAATTTACAGAAACCCATAATTAGTTTTGTTAAAATTTATAGACAATTCAATGACTCGATTATGTAATTCAGACGTTTATTTAATAATTTAATTGTTTATGCCATGACTATTGAATTATGAGTCATTACTATGGATACAGCATAGCGTTGTGATCAGTACATCGGCAGACTGTTACAAGATGGCCGACACACTTTTTCTGGCGACCTGAGTCCTATGTTTATGTTCTTTGATAAGTATTTACTTTGTTCACTGCTATGCACAAACTTACGTGATCAAGGCTTCGTGGAAGCCGAAACATGTCGTAAGGTGTCAATAAACACCCTTGGACTCTGCTGACTCGTTGGTGTTTTTTGGGAATCTGAGAGCGTGATACAGAACTTTGAAAGAGTTTGGATATATATATATATATATATATATATATATATATATATATATATATATATATATATATATTCACTGAAGAAACCATAGGTTTCAGGCCTTATATAGTTAGGAATTAGCATTTAAAAAACCTTTGAAATTCACTGAAAAAACCATAGGTTTCAGGAGTTATATAGTTAGGAATTAGCTTTTACAAAACCTTTGAAATTCACTCAAAAAACTATAAGTTTTAGTGGTGTTATAGTTAGCTGGACATTTTACTCATACAAAACCATTGAAATTGCTCCTATATAGTTAGTTGTACTAAGTATATATCGCGCATCCGCAATCCACTGCTGATGATGTCACATATTAGATCATTCATGACATGGTCAGTGACATCACTGATGACATCTCAAATGACATCACTGATGACATCACTGATGACATCATCCAGTGAATGTGGTTTGATTCGTTATTTAAATATGCATTATATCTATAGCAATTTGCATTGAAGAATGAGTGGATATATAAATATATATTTGGATGGAGGATTTAGTAGCAGTGTAATTGACTGTTTACTTGACCAATTTATAATGTCTCACTAAATATAGTGGATAGTGACTAAACTGTGTGAATATCTGTATCACTTTGTCAGTTGTTGAGTAAACTGATTCTACAGTTGGTTACTAGCTATGTGAAAGTCTATATTAGTTATTGATTAGTTAACTGAGTATTTGTATGGGAGTGTGAAAGTGTGTGTAGTTCGGTGGAGGGTGTGTGACTGTCCAAAGATGTGTGAATAGTTTATTCAGTAGATATATGAAGTTAACACTACATGTTCTAACAGTTTGGGTGAGGGAATCTCTTTATGGGTGTGGTGATGAGCAAATATATTTCTCAAAGGTACAGGTCCAACAAACTAGAAAAATAAAAGGCAGTGTATGTGTCAGTTGTTGTATATAAATAAGTATACATAAGACACAATGATTGTGTGAGTGACTGTATGGATAACTGTATACTTGTAATAATGATTTTATAATTCACTAAGTATGACTTACTATCTAAATGAATATAAGAAGTGGTGTTTGTATAAGAGTTTTGCTAAGTAAATATGTAAGTATGATCCATTGTTTGCATGAGTAGGATGACTACATATGTGAATAGGATGCGTGCTGTTGTTTAATGTCGATATAGATGTATAAGTATTTTTGATAGTGTTCTATTGTTCATTGACAGCATGTATGAGTGAATCCACAGGTAAGGGATTAGATGTGTGTATACATGTATGAATCACTGAGTGGATTTTTAGATATGCTGTGACAATGGATTTAAATATGATACTCTGTATTTTACAAAGAGTGATGAAAAATTGTAATAGTGTATGAAAAGGTGTATGTGATTGTCACGTGGATGATGTCATCAGTGATGTCATCAGTTATGTCATTTGAGATGTCATCAGTGATGTCACTGACCATGTCATGAATGATCTAATATGTGACATCATCAGCAGTGGATTGCGGGTGCGCAATATATACTTAGTACAACTAACTATATAGGAGCAATTTCAATGGTTTTGTATGAGTAAAATGTCCAGCTAACTATAACACCACTAAAACCTATAGTTTTTTGAGTGAATTTCAAAGGTTTTGTAAAAGCTAATTCCTAACTATATAACTCCTGAAACCTATGGTTTTTTTGAGTGAATTTCAAAGGTTTTTTTAAATGCTAATTCCTAACTATATAAGGCCTGAAACCTATGTTTTTTTCAGTGAATTTGCAAGGTTTTTTAAATGCTAATTCCTAACTATATAAGGCCTGAAACCTATGGTTTTGTCATTGAATTTGCAAGGTTTTTTAAATGCTAATTCCTAACTATATAAGGCCTGAAACCTATGGTTTTTTCAGTGAATTTGAAAGGTTTTTTTAAATGCTAATTCCTAACTATATAAGGCCTGAAACCTATGGTTTTTTCAGTGAATTTCAAAGGTTTTTTAAATGCTAATTCCTAACTATATAAGGCCTGAAACCTATGTTTTTTTCAGTGAATTTCAAAGTTTTTTTTAATGCTAATTCCTAACTATATAAGACCTGAAAGCCCACCAGGAATCTCCAGTATGCACCAGGGGACTGCATTGCAGAGAGGTGTAATTAAGCCACGGCCCTTTTTACACCTCTCTGCAACGCAGCCCCGTGCATGTTTGAAGAGGGGGAACTCATTCCCCTGCATACTGGGGGCCCCTGGGGGCCAACTAGCCCAACTGGAACCTCCAGTATGCGCCAGGGGGCTGCATTGCAGAGGTGTAATGAGGCTATGCCCCTTGTTACACCTCTCTGCAACGCAGCCGCCTGGCGCGTTTGCAGAGGGGGAACTAATTCCCCTTGCATAATGGGGGTCCCTGGGGGCCAATTAGCCCACCAGGAGCCTCCAGTATGCGCCAGATGGCTGCATTGCATAGAGGTGTAATGAGGCCACACCCTTTTTTACACCTCTCTGCAACGCAGCCCCCGTGCATGTTTGAAGAGGGGGAACTAATTCCCCTTGCATACTGGGTGTCCCTGGCAGCCATCTTGTGCCTTGTTCGAACCAAGGCACAAGAAAGCAGTGAAACAAAGGTGTGAAACTCGCAAAGGGGCCAGAGTAGAAACACCCTGACCCCCTAGGCCTGCTCAGGGGGTCCCACAAGGACCCCCAAGGCAAAAAAAATAATATATATTTTTTTTTTAAAGTCGCGGGGTACAAAAAGCCAATAAAAAAAAATATAAAACAACAATAAGAATAAAAAACAGTTCTTTTCAGAACTACCTCCAATTTATATAAAAATGCTACATTTAAAAAAAACTCTGTCTTTCTTTTTTTCTCCAGGGTACGCGTACCGGTACGTGTACCGATACGTGTACCGGGGCGCGCACCCCCTCAAAAAAAGAAAAAAATAATAATGAGTGTGTGTGTGAGTGGGGTGTGTGTGTGGGGGGGGTGGGTGTGGGGTGTGTGTGGGGGGGGGTATGTGTGTGGGGTGTGTGTGTGTAGGATGTGTGGGTGTGTGTGTGGGGTGTGTGTGTGTGTGTGGGGGTGTGTGTGTGTGTGGGTGTGTGTGGGTGTGTGTGTGTGTGTGAGTCAAGTCAAGTCAAGTCAAATAATTTATATAGCGCTCTACATACCCAGAGGGTCTCAAGGCGCTTGAGGAGGGGAGGGGAATTACTTGTCAAATATCCACGTTTTAAGTTGCTTTCTGAATGCTAGGTGATTCTGAGTAAGGCGAAGGTGAGTGGGAAGGGAGTTCCAGGTTTTAGCTGCCAGGTAGGAGAAGGATCTACCTCCCATGGTGGATTTGTTGATGCGGGGTACAGTGGCAAGGGCTTGGTTGGATGATCGTAGCTGGCGGGAGGGGGAGTAGAAGGACAATCGTGTGTTGAGGCATTCTGGTCCGATTTCGTAGAGTGCTTTGTGTGCGTGGGTTAGGAGACGGAAGGTGATCCTCTTATTGACGGGTAGCCAGTGGAGGTTTTTCAGGTGACCAGAGATATGTTCTTTACGCGGGATGTCTAAAATGAGCCTGGCTGAGGCGTTTTGGATTCGTTGGAGTTTTTTCTGGAGTTTAGCGGTAGTGCCGGCGTAGAGGGTGTTTCCGTAGTCCAGTCGGCTCGTGACCAGGGCGTGGGTGACCGTTGTCCTAGTTTCGGTGGGGATCCAACGAAATGTTTTTTTGAGCATGCGAAGAATGTTGAAGCAGGATGAAGAGACGGCGTTGACTTGTTTGTACATCGAAAGTGAGGAATCAAGGATGACGCCCAGGTTCCGTGCGTGGTCTGTCGGGATGGGTGCTTTTCCAAGGGCTTCTGGCCACCAAGAATCGTCCCATGCAGAGGGGGAGGTACCTAAGATAAGTACTTCTGTTTTATCAGAGTTCAGTTTCAGACGGCTATGTTTCAACCATTTGGACAACTTCTTTCATTCCTTCGTGTAGGTTAGTTTTGGCGGTGTGAGGGTCATTGGTGAGTGATAGAATCAGTTGAGTGTCGTCCGCGTAGGAGATGATGTTGAGGTTGTGTTGGCGTGCGATGGTTGCGAGGGGGCTCATGTATACGTTGAAAAGGGTGGGGCTGAGTGAAGATCCTTGTGGGACGCCGCAGATGACTTCAGTGGCCTCTGACTTGAATGGTGGAAGGCGGACTCTCTGGGTTCTTCCGGTGAGGAACGAGGTGATCCATTCTAGTGCTTTTCCTTGGATTCCGATGTTTCTGAGGCGCTGTAGAAGGGTGTTGTGGCAGACTGTGTCGAAGGCTGCGGAGAGGTCGAGGAGGATGAGGGCGACTGTGTCTCCATTGTCCAGTAGGGTTCGAATGTCATCTGTTGCTGCGATGAGGGCGGTTTCAGTTCTGTGTTTGGCTCGGAAGCCGGACTGTGAGGAGTCGAGGGAGTTGTTGGCTTCGAGGAAGGCGGCGAGCTGGTTGTTGACGGCTTTCTCGATGACTTTGGCCGGGAATGGAAGGAGCGAGATGGGACGGTAGTTCTTGAGTTCGGTGGGGTCCGCTGTGGGTTTTTTCAGAAGGGCGCTGAGTTCTGCGTGTTTCCAGCTTTCCGGGAAGGTGGCGGAGTTGAGGGAGCAGTTGATGACGTCTCTGAGGTGCGGTGCTATGATGGAGTCTGCTTTGTTGAAGATGTGGTGAGGGCATGGGTCTGTGGGGGATCCTGAGTGGATGGAGTTCATCAGGTGGATAGTGTCCTCAGTGGAGATTGGGTTCCAGTCATTAAGGGTGTTCGAAGGTGGTGAAGGTCCAGCGGATGGTTGGGTGGAATGGTCTTCGGGTTGGTTGTCGAAGCTGTTGTGGATGTCTGCAATTTTGTTGTGGAAGAATGAGGCTAGGGAGTCGCAGAGGGCTTGAGAGGGGGTGATGTCGTTGGAGTTGGCCGAGGGATTGGTGAATTCCTTGACGATGTTGAACAGTTCCTTGCTGTTGTGGGCGTTGCTATCTAGTCGGTCTTTGAAGGCGGTTTGCTTGGCTTTTCGGATCAGTTGGTGGTGTGTGCGAGTGGCGTTTTTGAAGGCTTCCTTGGTGCTGGTGGTTGGGTCTTTTTTCCAGGCTTTCTCCAGGGAGCGACAGAGTTTCTTGGATTTCTTAAGATCATCGTTGAACCAGGAGGCTTTCTTGTTGCCAAGTTTGATTTGTCATTTTTTCAGTGGTGCTAGGATGTCGGCGCTGTTGGATAGCCATAGGGTGAGGTTGGTGGCGGCTTGGTCGGGGTTTGAGGATTGGGCGGGGGGCTTTTGAAGAAGCGATGAGGAGATCTGGTCGATGGTGATTTTGTTCCAGTTTCTTTGCAGAGTGGGTTGGGAGTGGTTGTTGGGTTTGGGCTTGTTGTAGGTAAAGTGGACGCAGCTGTGGTCAGTCCAGAGGAGAGCCGTAGTGTGGCTAAAGGAGACATGGTTGCTGGAGGTGAAGATAGGGTCGAGTGTGTGACCTGCGATGTGGGTGGGGGAAGTGACCAGTTGTTTGAGTCCGAGGTTGGAGAGGTTGTCCAAAAGGGTAGTGGTGTTGCGGTCGTTGTTCTTTTCAAGGTGAAAATTGAGGTCTCCCAGAAGGATGTAATCTTTGGAAGGGAGGGCGTGTGGAGTGATGAAATCCGTGATGTCTTCACTAAATTGTGCGCGAGGTCCTGGGGGTCTGTAAAGGAGGGTGCCTCTGAGTGTGGTTTTGGGGTCGGTGTGAATCTGGAAGTGAAGGTGTTCAGAGTTGGCGAGATTGACGTCAGAGCTGGTTGAGATGTGGATGGATTTTTTGTGGACGATAGCGATTCCTCCTCCTGTGTGGCCGGTACGGTCCTTGCGTATGATCTTGTAATCTTTTGGGATGGCAATGGTGATGTCTGGGGCGGAAGAGGCGTTCATCCATGTTTCTGTTAGGAAGGCGACGTCCGGAGAGATGGTGTCTAGTAGATTCCATAGGTCAATGGTGTGCCTGTGGACCGAACGGGTGTTGAGCAAGATGCATTGTAGGTTGTTGGGGTCGGGAGTCTGTGGGGTGATGGAAGCGGAGTTGTTGACGGTGCCGATGAATTTGCAGGAGTAGCATGAGAAAGGTCCATGAGTGTGTCCAGGAGCGGCTTGGACGCAGTTGGGGGAGCGGCCGGTGTTAAGGGCTAAGAGGGTGGGGGCATCGTAGGTAATGCGGGAGGGCTGGGCAGTGCGAGGGCCTGGGGGTCTGGCGCTGGGCGCGGTCCAGGCGTAGACGGGCTTACCTTTGGCGCACCTTCGGCGCGGATTGGGCGCGGTCGCTGCGCGTACACGCTGCGCGTTGGGACAACTGTCATAAATGGAAAGTGGAGGGGGCGGAGCGTGGGAGGGGTAGCTGGGAGGCGTTAGCGAAGGGGGAGGGACGGTCTGCAGGCACAACAAAATGGAGGGCACAAATACAACAACAGGACGCTATGGGAGGTCAAGCAACAAACAAATAATCACAAGCGAGGATTACAGCAGCAGCGCTAAGCACATATGTCATCAAATGCAATACTTAAGCCCAGAAATGGTAATCGGCAGTCAGCAGCGCAATGCTCGTAGGAAATAAATGACACCAAATAGCTACGCAAATGCGGAGCGCTACGCAGGGAGCTGGGTGCTAAATAAGGACTGGGAATGCCAAATAGTGAATAAAAGCCAGAGGATAGGCAGCACGAACGATACCACAGAGGCGCTTGTAGGAGGTGGGCAAGAGCAACCGCTTCACGTGTAGTGCAGTGAGGTGTGTGTGGGGTGTGTGTGTGTGTGTGTGTGGGGTGTATGTCAGAGGTGTGTGTGTGGGGGGGGTGAGGTGTGTGTGGGGGATGTGTGGGGTGTGTCTGTGAGGTGTGTGTGTGTGGGGGGGGAGTGAGGTGTGTGTGGGTGGGGGTGTGTGGGGTGTGTGGGTGTAAGTGGGGGTGTGGGGGTGTATGGTGTGTGTGTGGGTGTGGGTGTGTGGGGTGTTTGGGTGTGGGTGGAGGTGTGGGTGTATGAGGTATGGTGGGGGTGTGTGTGGGGGGGGTGGGTGTGGGGTGTGTGTGTGTCGGGGTATGTGTGTGGGGCACCCCCTCAAAAAAATAAAAAAATAATGAGTGTGTGTGTGGTGTGTGTGTGGGGGGGGTGGGGTGTGTGTGTGTGTGTGGGGGGTTATGTGTGTGGGGGGTGTGTGTGTAGGATGTGTGGGTGTGTGTGTGGGGTGTGTGTGTGGGTGTGTGTGTGGGAAGGGGTGTGTGGGTGTGTGTGTGTGAGAGGAGTGTGTGTGTGGCTGTGTGTGTGTGTGTGTGAGGTGTGTGTGGTGTGTGTGTGTGTGTGTGTGTGTGAGGTGTGTGTCAGAGGTGTGTGTGTGTGGGGAAGGGGTGAGGTGTGTGTGGGGGATGTGTGGGGTGTGTCTGTGAGGTGTGTGTGTGTGTGTGTGGGGGTGTGAGGTGTGTGTGGGTGGGGGTGTGTGGGGTGTGTGGGTGTAGGTGGTGGTGTGGGTGTGTAAGGTGTGGGTGTGGGTGTGTGGGGTGTTTGGGTGTGGGTGGAGGTGTGGGTGTATGAGGTATGTGTGGGGGGTGTATGTGGGGGGTAGGTGTGGGGTTTGTGTGTGTGGGGGTATGTGTGTGCGGCACCCCCTCAAAAAAGAAAAAAAATAATAAGTGTGTGTGTGTGTGTGTGGTGTGTGTGTGTGGGGGGGATGGGGGTGTGTGTGTGTGGGGGGGTATGTGTGTGGGATGTGTGTGTGTAGGATGTGTGGGTGTGTGTGTGGGGAGTGTGTGTGGGTGTGTGTGTGTGTGTGAGGAGTGTGTGTGTGTGTGGGTGTGTGTGTGTGTGAGAGAGGTGTGTGTGTGTGGTATGTGTGTGTGTGTGTGTGTGGGGTGTGTGTCAGAGGTGTGTGTGTGTGGAGGAGGGGTGAGGTGTGTGTGGGGGATGTGTGGGGTGTGTCTGTGAGGTGTGTGTGTGTGGGGGGGGTGAGGTGTGTGTGGGTAGGGGTGTGTGGGTGTAGGTGGGGGTGTGGGTGTGTAAGGTGTGTGTGTGGGTGTGTGGGGTGTTTGGGTGTGGTTGGAGGTGTGGGTGTGTGAGGTATGTGTGGGGGGTGTGTGTGGGAGGGGTGGGTGTGGGGTGTGTGTATGTGGGGGTATGTGTGTGGGGTGTGTGTGTGTATGAGTAAAATGTTCAGCTAACTATAACTGGTGTCAAACCTATGGTTTTCTCAGTGTATTTAATAGGTTTTTTAAATGCTAATTCCTAACTATAACTGGTGTGAAACCTATGGTTTTTTCAGAGAATTCCATAGGTTTTTTAAATGCTAATTCCTAACTATATAAGGCCTGAAACCTTTGTTTTTTTCAGTGAACTCGCAAGGTTTTTTAAATGCTAATTCTATTAGTGGATAACATTTATATATGTTAATATCCGTATGGGACCACCTGAACAGCCCTAGGGGGGTCAGAGTGTTTCTACAAGGCCCCCAATTTTTTTTTTTTCTTGTAGCGCGCACTGCATCGCATTTTGCGATGCAAGGCGCGCTACCAAATTCGTTTTATTAATTAAATTGTTTACTTACCTGCAATTATCCATATGCCGGTTTTTAGCACCCTCCACCCTGCCCCTCCCCGCCTCCCTGCCCCACCGTAACTCCCTCCACGGGCCGTGGCTGCTCTGCAACCATCTACTCTATGCCACTACACTCTACGTCACTGCTTGCTACGTCACTTAATAGAATTGCGCTCTATGTCACTGCTTTCTGTACCACTCTACTCAGCACCACTCTATTCACTGCATGACTGCACTCTACACCACTGCACTCTACGCCTAAGCATTCTACATCACTCTGCTGCACTCTATGATACTGCACTCTACACCACTGCACCATTCTATGCCAATGCACTCTAAACCTCTCTACTCTGCCTCACTCCACTCTTTCGCCACTGCACTCTACCCTGCACCACTTTACTCTGCACCACTCCACCCTACGCTACTTCATTCTACCTCACTCTACTCTGCTACACTGCTCTCTCTGCCACTGAACTTTATGCCACTCTACTCTGTATCGCTCCACTCTACGCCACTGTACTCTATGCCCATCCACTGTAAACCACTCTAATCCACTCTACACCACTTTACTCTACAATACTCTACTCCAAACCACTCCACTGTACACCACTTCACCCTACTCTGAAACAATTTACTCTATGCCACTGCAGTCTACGCCACTTTAAATCACTCTGTGACAATACACTCTACAGCATTCCACACTACGCCCTCAATTTTACATGCCACACTCAATGCCACTGCACTCTATAACAATGCTCTCTACACCACTTTACTCAAAACCTGTACCCTTGAAGAACTGTAATCTTCATTCTCAGGGAATACTTACTAAAAAAAAGAACTTGGCACAGAAGCTGAAAATATGAAAAGACATCTTTATTAAATTTAATAAGTGAGGCCACGTCACACAGAAGCCGTAGCAACTGAATGAGGTAGTCTGCGGAATACAGAGAACAGAGGCCTTTTATATGCTCTCAGGGTTACAAACTTCAGCATACAAGTAAGGGGCAGTCCTAGCTTTTGCAAGCATGCAAAATACCTAACATACCTTCTTACACAAGCCGGACAAACCCATAATAAAAGGACCACAACCCATATCATAAACAGACCATAAAAGAAGGAACAGAAAACAGATAAGGGGTGTGTGTGTGCATACCAAACTCTACAATGTCCTGTGCTTTGATCCTCAATCTTGATCAGCTAAAGGGCAGGAACTGGTATAACAAGGTCAGCTTCAGGCAACAGGGTCAGTTCACTCAGGTCAAACAGGAGTCAGCACAAACTTAAGCTAAGGTCTACATGTCCTTAAAAGACTTGTTTCAGCCACAATCATGGCCTATGTGAGGGCAACCACAAAATGGCTGCCATACACAAAATGGAACCCACGGGTTTAGAATTCACAGAACCTCAGACCCTCCTTTTGCCCTTACATAGGCAATCACTCAGTCTGTATCTGAATCGATGTCAATATTATCCTTTATTCCCTTCACTAAGGCATTATTACTCGAATTATCTTTCATGGAACGTAAGGGATAGACTTCGTTGGCATAAATAAACATCGTCTGATATGCCCATACAGACCCATTGTAACTAAATGACAGAACCAAATAGAGAATACCTCTCTCTGTAGTATGTGGCATAAAACCACACACCCAACAATTTGTGGTGTTCATTACTAACTGGTGTTGATGCAGAAGCTGTACAAAGGAATTATTCACAAATTCCGACCTTCTAATCTGCTCGTGTTCAGGTAAGATATGAAAAGAATGCAAAGAAGTAGTAGTAGGAAAAGACATAGGTTGGGAGGTGGGTGCAGAAGTCAATTGGCTAGTGAAAACAATCCCACCCATCAGAGACAACATCATGCTTAAAAACACTAGAAAACACATTTTTAAGAACATATAGACAACAGGAGAAAGTAATGACCACTATTACAAACAAAATTTATCGTTTTTCACAACCCTAAGCAGACAGCAAATCCTAAAATTATCTAGTAACATTTTTATGGCTCTATGGCTCTATGGCTCCTATGCATTTCAGTAACTTATTATATGTTCAGGTGAAACAGTAGTGATCCTCATCAATGCTCTGAGGTGACATGGGGATACTCTTCCACAAAGAATGGATTTTATTCTGCTTTTACTAAACTACTTTAAAACAATGCCAGTAAAACAATAATGATCAGTCTCCTCAAACCCATTTTATGCAATCACACGGAAACCACTTATGAAACCAACTATGCTCAGAGTCCGTTCAAAAGCCTCTCTGGCAGGCTTCTATTGTCCATCATATCTGCTCCAGTTGTTGCATGGGACTCTTGATTCATGCCTCCCATGAAAAATAGTGTTTTTCAGTATCCGTTGGAGTGCCCTCCTGGCAAACACTCACAGCTCATTTGAAAGTCTCAATGTCTCAAGGCAGTGCATCAATATCTCTCCTCTGCGGCAGGCACTACAGATAGTGTGCTCTTCATTGATCAAGGGCAAAGATCATCTTATGCAGATCCGGGTCTACATTCTCAGGCTCCAACACTCATTACTCAGTGTCAGAGAACGCTCAGGCTGCTCTTTCATGGGCACCAGAATGTAGTGCCTTTTTCCAATCTTGGATCCTCCGGTGCACTGCACTTCCGTTGGAGCAAAGGAAAAGGGGTTGTGTGGCCAAAACTCAGGCCAAGGGACTCAAGGGACTGCATACTGTCAGAGGTTACCAGTACATGACAGGTTCTCTTTTGCACTGAAATTCTGGTTCTGTGATGTCCAATGCCGTCTGATGGAGCAAGTTCGATGCTTTAAACAGTTCATTGTATAACAAGGGGACTGAAAACAGGTGGCCTGCAATCTTCAAAGGAGGGGCCATACGCCATGGGACAATTCTGCGTTGAAATACACTGTCATTCTCAAAGGTAATACAAAAACAAAGGCAGTAGGCAAAACAGTGCCTCTAGGCTCTTCAATTGGGTTTCCCTGTGAGAGCATATCCTTCACCATCTAAGGGTAGATCGCGACATGGGAATTCTATCTGAATGGATGTCCTCACACATAGTGGCATCGTCTAATGGGGTAAACACATTTTATCTCAATGATTACATATAGGTGTTCCTAAATTCCTTATCTACAACATCTCAAAAGAAAAATCGCATAATACAGATTATCAGGGAAAACAGTCTGGTTATACAAAAGAGAATTATACATAAGATGGGGGTCCATGGTACATTACTGCAATCTGAAAGTGTGAACCTGAATAATTCACCAACAATAAAGAAATGGGCTAACTGGTGAAAAGAATTTGGAAAAGGGAAATGGAACTAGGACACAGCTAAAATCCCAATAACTAGGCACGATGCACTTGGGTGATAGTCAGGCATGTGACACAATACCAAGAGTATGGGTGATACACAAAAGGTCAAAATAATACACAAATTTAAACTCTACCACTGGCCGCTACACCACATACGGTAATCTCAGCTAATGTTCCAGTTCCTTCTTCAGGGAAAAATGAAACCTGGTTTCCTTTATGGTACAAGGTCATACACTACTTAGGAAGCAGAACAAAACTGACTAATGTAATATAAAAATTAGGTCACCATGCACAAAAGTCACAGATCTATAATTTATCCTTACGTCCAATTCAGGATACATAATTTTAGGGTTGCCTGTTCCTTAAGGGGAGGGGCAGTACGTGACTAACAGCATGTGGCACACTTTGGTTCTGTATATCTCTTTTTTATTTTCCTTCAAATACTATTAAAGCCAAATTTGACATACACTGATGAAGTGTTGTCTGTTTTTTTGTGAAATTTAGTGTCAAAGCAAATCTACCCAACTGTTTGCAGGATACACATCGTCATGTACTGTATATCAAGCACAAAAAGCATAGACAAAACAATAGCCTATATAAATGAGCGGTGACGCACAACACCAGGTCATGTACTAACAATATTCGGGCCTGCTTAATTTGTCAGGTTTAAAATCCTCACCCTCCTTTTGACAGCAAATCACCAGGTAGTGGAGATTTGGCTGTCAAATGCAACTTACTGTGTGTCACTTCTGACACACAGGACCAGCAGGAACAATTCATAAAAGGATAAAATGCAAGAATATGTAAAATGCACAAACATTTATTTTCAAAGAAATTACGCAAAAACACATCTCTTTTCAACCAACCAAACTCACGTGTCTTGTCAGCCTTAAAATCACCCAGAACAATCCATGAATGATCTGTGAGCAGAAGCAAAAAGAAATAAATACACAACACACAAAAGAGAGACATTTCTCATGACAAACAGACATCAATTATAACTTTTAATCAGAAGACAAAACATGATACACATTAACAGACACAAATTTTTGTTTCCATTACTCAACTGTTACCATCTTGTCAGTCAGCTTGCAACATGAAGCCCTTTTAACTTTCCAAAAGTAAAATTCTTTCACTGACACTCTGCGTGTCCCGTGCGCCAACACCCTTTGAGGCCCTGCTTTTCCAAGCAATCATTTCTCCATCTGTTTACACTTACTCCTAACTCCCACCTTACTGACCTTAAGGTCAAAATCTGCCTTGTGGGCTCCTCAGCCCTCTATCTCTTCCTCACTCTTAAGGCTGAAAAAAGACAAAAAACCTTCCCAACTCTTTCTAACCTGCAATAACCAACCCTATTTAAAATACATGATATATATATTACTCCTGTTAGGGGCTACAATTTATTTCTATACTTAGATTATTAAAACAGTTACTGTGACTAATTCGCAAAACATAATAACATAACATACCATCTTTAGAACAGAGGTTTGCTATTACCCTATGCAATGGTACTCATTTCAGCAACATTAAATGAATCTAACTGGGCCATTTAAAAGCAAACCCCAAATGGGGACAGTCTGCAAGTTTGTATTACACCTAAATGTATGCATTTACTGAAGCCTAAAGCACTTTAAAGCTATCATAAATGGCAAGAATGCTGTTTTAAATGGTCTATTTTACCCAAATTCGACTTTGATGTTTGGGGCACTTAAAAATAAATATCCTATACTTGTGATACATATTAATCATCCTCAGAATGTTCTTTACAAATTACAGAGATTTTTAATCAGACATATCCCATGTAAATCTTTAGAAAAATGAGTTTTGTACGCCTGCGCTAAGTGAAATTCCATATGCTAATGTTCTCATTATGTGGTATAGCACAACTTAAATTAAATTTTAATGCTAGGATGTCATAGTATGAGCATTAAGCTTCATGAATAGTAAAAAACAAATTTTGTAGCACTTATTTTTAATAATTATTTTTCATAATTAATACATTTTTTAATAAACCCAATTATTTGTGATAATTCCACATATAAGAGCAAGCTGCATCCCTTGCCTATCATTTTTAGACGCATTCATTTATAAGCCCAGGCACAGACGCCTAACTTGAAACATGACAAAATGTTTGCGCCATTTTTTTCTTTCTAAAAAGGACAATTTTATTTAGGAACAGATCCAAGAATATGCTTACAAAATGTTGCTTAATAGATTGAAAACATCAATAAAAACCACGAACAGACATTGAGCTCATTTCAGACATAAACAGAAAGGGGTCAAAACACTCAGGACACACAATACAGCGCGCTTTAGCCATGCATCTCGTGAATAGCGCCATTCGCTATGTACTTACAGAAATTGTACTAATGGGAAACCCACATAGACATTTAAACACACATTTAACCCACAAATCAATACTCAGGACAGAAACCAAGGACAGCCCACAGACTGTACTTAAACCAAACCATTTGTAAATACTAGTTGTAAGTCATAGTTACAAGAAACGCTTCTCAATTGTGTTTCAAAAAGACTGCAAAAACAGCCCAACAGACTGATGTATGTCCAAGAAGCGAAAATACACTCAATTCACTAGCTTTTACTAGCAGAACACCAAACAAAATCACTCTGCATATCTTCCTTCATAACATTGCGCAGAACAAAGTGTCCTTATATGTATTATGTCATATTTTAATTCCCTGGGGATACAAAATCACCAAGGAAGAAATATGTTTGTAAATCTAAACCTATTTAGATATTCCCTTTAGGGGGGCCGGCTAATTTACTTCTCATCACACTATGGTACCTTCCAAAAAAGCAACACATTTTTCCATGTGAGCTTGAGAACAGACATGCCAAAAAATACTGCAGAATACGCAAGTATTATAATCAAAGTGGTGCTTAAGGTACTTTTCGTACGTGCACCGTTCAACTAAACCAAATGGAGAAATATCTCCTCATTGCCTACCTACACAAATTGCAATTCGCATATACAAACCTATACAAATCCAAAGTTGGCCAACACAAATCCCAAAGTTCCAAAGCTACAGTCCCAAATTTGCTAAGATTAGGCATCTTATAGCTCACTAATCTAGCTTCAAACTTCAAGGGGTTATCTCTACCAATACACTCGCAAATATATGAGCCCCTCGGCTTTGGTAATTTGCAATAACCAAATCAAAAACCAAGAAACCAAACCCCTCGGCTTTGGTAATTGCAATAACCAAATCAAAACCAAGAAACCAAACAAAGTCGTGGGAGCGACCCACTTGTACTTCTTATTCTTACTAATCAAAAGGTTATCCAAATTCTAACTGTCAAGTTCTACATGACCTAACGGTCTTTTTTAGAATACTCACGCCAAAAAGGTTCTCAGTCAGGAGTGACATCATGTGGAGGATCAAAATCTGGAAGATCAGAAATATACTGGGCTGCAGAATCAAAGAATCTCCAGAATACCTGTGCACAGAGTACCTCCTTAGTAGAATCCTGTTCTGTCCTCCTCAGTAGATTTCAGTCCTCTGACCAGATCACTCCCACAGAAAGTCACTTCTCTGATGAAGCCCACGTTGGCCGCGCCATTTGAAGAACTGCAATCTTCATTCTCAGGGAATACTTACTAATAAAAAGAACTTGGCACAGAAGCTGAAAATATGAAAAGACATCTTTATTAAATTTAATAAGTGAGGCCACGTCACACAGAAGCCGTAGCAACTGAATGAGGTAGTCTGCGGAATACAGAGAACAGAGGCCTTTTATATGCTCTCAGGGTTACAAACTTCAGCATACAAGTAAGGGGCAGTCATAGCTTTTGCAAGCATGCAAAATACCTAACATTCCTTCTTACACAAGCCGAACAAACCCATAATAAAAGGACCACAACCCATATCATAAACAGACCATAAAAGAAGGAACAGAAAACAGATAAGGGGTGTGTGTGTGCATACCAAACTCTACAATGTCCTGTGCTTTGATCCTCAATCTTGATCAGCTAAAGGGCAGGAACTGGTTTAACAAGGTCAGCTTCAGGCAAAATGGTCAGTTCACTCAGGTCAAACAGGAGTCAGCACAAACTCAAGCTAAGGTCTACATGTCCTTAAAAGACTTGTTTCAGCCAAAATCATGGCCTATGTGAGGGCAACCACAAAATGGCTGCCATACACAAAATGGAACCCACTGGGTTCAGAATTCACAGAACCTCACCCTCGCCACTGCACTCTATACAAATCTATTCTGCATCACTGCTCTGTACGCCACTGCACTCTACACCACTCTACACCATTAAATCTTAAATCTTGACACTTTACTCTGCACCACCCTACACCATGGCACTCTACACCAATGCAATCTATGCCACTCTACACCACTGCACTCTACAACACTCTACTCTGCAGCACTCCACTCTCTGCCACTGACCTCTATGCCAATCTACTCTGTCACTGTACTCTGCACCACTTTACTCTACTGTGCATCACTCTACACCACTCTATTGCACTCTAGTCTCTTGTGCACTACTGCACTCTACACTACTCTAGTCTAAGCCGCTCCACTCTACACCACTCCACACCACTCCACTCTGCAACACTGAACTCTACGCCAGTGCACTCTATGCCACTACTCTATAGCACTCCACTCTAGCCTGCTAGCTTGCACCGCTTCACTCTACACCACTTTACTCAACTCTGAAACAATCTCATCTATGCCACTGCACTCTATGCCACTCTATCCACTATGTGCCACTCCACGCCACAGCAAACAATGCTGTGCCACTCTACTCTACACCACTCTATGCCACTGTGCTCTACCCTGCACCACTATATTGTACCCTGCACCACTCCACTCTGCTTTGAAACAATCTACTCTATGCCACTGCACTGTACACCATTCTACTCCACTGCAGTCTATTATGCCACTGTGCTCAGAACTACTGCACATCTATGCCAATGCACTCTACACTACTTTACTCAAAACCAATCCACCCAACCCACTGCACCTACACTAATTACTTTGCACCACTGCACTCCACGGCACTCCACGCTACGTCACTCCACACCACTGCACTCTATGTCACTGCACTCTATGCTACTCTATTCTACTCTGCCCACTGCACTCTACGTCACTGCTCTCTGCACCACTCTACACCCTGGACTCTACGACACTGCTTTATTAAAAAAAAACTGAAAAGTTAATTTTTTTCTTTTTAAACTCATCCCATTTTCCTTTAAGGAAAACGGGCTACATTTTAACAAAAAAAAGATTGCTTTAATAAAAAGCAATCACAGACATGGTGATCTGCTGACCTCTGCAGGCCACCATCTCTGTGATGGCTCCAACTCATAATGGATCGCAAATTGTGACCTACCTCATTACTATACATGTGGTAGAACAAATTTGCGACCCACTAGGAATCACTAATGAAACTCAAAAGAGATTCATGCATTAAGAACACCGATTTCCTAATAGAGAATCGCAATTAGGAAATCTGGATTCCTAATGTTTGTACATCTGCCCAAAGTTCCAGGAATTTAAAGAGTCATGAGTCCAACTCTTCCCCACCCACCTCCTTGTAAGCAGCAGTTCCCTCCGGTGTTAGAAACATTCTTTAAGAAAAAAACTGTGAGAATCTAGAATGAACAATGCTGGAAGGGAAAGATTGCATTGCTAATGGGGAGTGAATGGAGCAACAAGCTAGTTTCCCTTCAGATGCCTCATGTGATGGAATTTGTGCCTGTATGAGCTGCAGTAGTTGCACTTACGCACATGTGGAGGAGAGACGGAAGGTGGAAGCTACAGAAGAAAATGTTTTCTTACAAAAACTGTGTAGGTACAGGAGCCGCCCGTGCAGGTAAGAGCGGTAAGGCAGGGAGGGGGGTAGTTGACAGACGATAAGGGAAAATTAAATTTTAAAAAAGAAAGCCACTTAACTCGTGCTTGTCGCACTGCCGAGTCAGTGATGCGGCAAGCGCAAGGTAAGTGGTTTTCTTTTTTAAATGTTATTTTCCCTCGTCGTAATTTGTCGACTCCCCACCGCTCCGCCCCAGCGCTCTTTCCTGCACGATCCGGTCCTGTGTAGGCATGAATAAAATCATTTAGGCATTTGAAGCATGCTTTACTCTTCATGGTTAAGGGAACATTATCTTCACATATGGATATCCTAGCTAATGGTAAGAGAGACTATGGGACTTCTAGATTGGGCTTTCAATTTGAAAAGAAGTCAGCCCAGGGGAGAGTCCTCCAGTAGTATCAAACAGAAGCAATACTGCGAAATGTGGTGCAGTTAAGTGCCCAGACCAGTTATGACGAGATATCTGAGACCTTTTGGCAATTAGAGAATGCAGCGTATGAGATCAGTGGATGTTGGGTATAGTTCAATAAGCTATTATATCAACAGTGTACACATACTTCCAGATTCAGGAATCATCTCTATTCCCTTCCCTAGAGGCAAGATCAAAGAAGCAAGTTTGTTGAATGGTATTATTGATAGTAGATCACAAGAAGGAGATTGTAACTGTTACTCATAAAGAGAGACAACCGGGGGTTTGTACTATCTTGTTTCTAGTGGAAACGTTCACTGGAGCATTTTGTACTGCATTCGATATAAAAAAAACATAGGGGATGCACTGCATCAAAAGATCATTCATTTAGTACAACCAGGGGATTTCTTTTTTCTTTTTGTCAAATCCTTTTATTGTTTCAATTTCAACAAATGAACATGTATTCACAGACACCAATGTAGTAAAGATTCAGACTATTAGATACACTTAACACATATGATCAGTCTTCCATCTAACCGGGTTTGATGTTGTTATCTATGTAGTTATCCCCCACCTTCAGTCTCATAGTGTCGACCACAGAATAGTCTAGCTAGGGTTCCTAAGTCTTCTCATGTTTCTGTAGGCATCATCTACTCTTATGTATAATCTCTTCAGCCTGGGCACAGCTGTCATTCCACTGAGACACTCAGCTGTTGGGGTGCAATGCCTGTTCTCCAATGAGAGATGAAGTGTCGCTTTGCCAAAGGTCTACTCCCACCAGTGTCCTTGTACTCCTCGGCGCTACCAACTCATCAGGTAGTCCTAAAATTGCAATGTTGGGGGTCTTTGTCTGCTGGCCTCATTTTTACCTTGACCAGGATATTGTGAATGTGCTTCCAGTACTTTCTGTAATTGGCAACTCCCATGTACGGTCTGACTATGTCCTTGCCGATCTCTCACATCTAGAGCAGCTCAGATTCCTGCCTCCTCTCATCCTCCCCAGCCTCTCCTGGGTATAATACATTCTATGGAAGTATTTCAATTGTATCAGCCAAAGGTGGAACAAAACTGGCAGGGCTTCGGGCACCATCTTTGCCTCTATCCACTTAGCCTCTACCACTGGGCCTAAGTCCTTTTCCCATTCCTTCATTAAGGCCTGCAGGTGATCAGGAGTGTTAGCTACCATGGACTCTATATTTGGGAGACCCATGTTCTCTCAATATGCTCAATAGTCAGCTTTGCTTCAATTAGGTTAAAGTTTGTTTCTGTCATGAGAGGCCGTCATTGTGGGTCTCTAGTGCTTGTCCCACATGGGAATAACCATATTAGTGAGTGTTGTCTATGGTGTATTCCTCTTTCAGTTCTTTAAATGACTTCATGTTGTTGCCTGGCAACATGTCCTCAGTTTTGAAAATTCCATACATGCCAACAGACCCAATTCAAGTGGGAAACTCCTGAATTCTTTTAGCCAAAATGACTTCCAGCTAGATTCATCAAGCCGAAAACGGCTCGCAAAAGCCAGATTCTGAGAATCTGGCCCTTTGCGAGTGCAATTTTTGCATTTGGGATTCATCATCCCAAATGCAAAAATCGCTAATTGCGAAATCGCATATATGCGAGGAATTGCATTTAAGGACTCTCTATTTGAGATTCCTTAAATGCAATTCATTAACCATTTTCTATTAGGGAATTCACTATTCCTGGCCGCTATTTACCACAAAGTCAGACTTCGTGGTAAATAGCGAAAACTCAGAAAAATGCACTTTAGTGCATTTTTCTGAGTGGTATGTTACACACACACATGTCCTTTAAACATGTGTGTGCGCAACATCTGGCTACATTGTCTTTTCAGGGGTGCTACAGGGTGTCCTTTGGACACCCCTGGCACCCTTGAAATCGCATCCTTATTTGCGATTAGCAATTTGCTAATCGTAAATAAGGAAGATGTAGGAATCGCAATATTTTTTGCAATTCCTACATGAATCCCGTTTTGCAAGTCCTTAATAGCGATTCCTTATGAATCGCTATTACAGACTCGCAAAACGGGACTTTGATGAATCTAGCTGTTCATCTTTACTGTCTCATTCCTGAAATTGCTTCTATAGAAGTTAATGAGGAAAATACATTCTCCCGATTTTGTTTTCAAAATCTCCCGCTACCCAATTCTGAAATGTTGGCAGGTATGAAATTCCTACATGATCCCAAAGACAGAAGCCCTCAAATTTAGCTGTGTGTTTAAACCACTTTTCCCGCCATAAAGGAATTTCGATTGTTCCATTACTATGACCAGAGAATCTGGATTTCATTAAAGACACGGAGGCTAACATTATGAATATTTCTGTTAATGCCACTTCAAGAGGCCATTTGGAAGTAATACATCATAAAGTAAAGATCTAGAATAGAATCTTAATGTTGTACAATAGCCATACGCTTAGATTGACCTGCCTCTTTTAAATGCAAGGAAAATAAGTCTTAACTGTAATCAAACAATTAAACTTTTCTTCTTAATGTAACTTATAGGTTCCAAATGAGGGAGTATAGCTGAATACCACAAAGGTGCGACTTGAATCCCCAGAAGCAAGCTCCTTTGGGTACATCCTTGTGGAAGAGCCATCTAAGTGGAGTTATCTGAAAAAGAGAAAAGATTAGTGTTCTGCACTTGTATCCCCTATGTTTAAAAGTGCAATGTTAAAAAATCTAAATAAGAACAAATATAAAAAGTTCTTTAATATTGTTTAGTAATTACCAATCAACATCTAGAAGTTTATTATCCACTTCTGGGAGGGAAGTGTTGGAATAATGTTAGCATCTGTGTCTTTAATGAAATACAGATTCTCTGGTCATAGTATTAGTAGATCACAATTTCAATACAAGACCGGAGGCTACCATTATGCATGTTGGTAGTCATGTAGAACTACATCAGACATGTGTTCAATAGGTTTACAATAATGTTTCGCAAAGGTGTAGGAATTGGACCAGTCGGCTGCTTTAAGGATATCGTATATTTGACCCCCTTTCCAAAAAAGATTCACTAGCCATAGCACCCCTTAATGAGTGTGCCTGCAATCTTTTAAGTTCTATGCCTGCTAATTGCAATGCCAATTTAACCCATCTAGCGATAGAGGTAGAAGTAATGGGTTTGAAGGGTTTAACAAAGCATATAAGTAGTTGGTTGACACTAGTAGTGGGATGACCACTCATTCTTGCATCATATTCTTTCATACAATCTACCACACATCATTTTTACATGTATCAAATTTTGGGTAGAAGATCGTGTCTGACATGGTTTTTGTTCTTTTGATAATTTCAATTTTGACACCGGAGGTGTCGTAAGTTCTGTTAGTTATTTCCAGTGCCTTAACGTCTGAAACTCTCCGGCAAGATATTAGGCAAAGGAGAGATGCTAGTTTAATGTAGAGTTTTTTGTTATCAAGCAATCTCTTATTAGGTCAGTTAGAGAAAAGGTCAAGTAATAATTTAACATCCCAAAGTGTGTCGTAATTAGATTTAGGGGGTCTTTTTAGTGGACTGATTTTCATATTTCTACATATAATGGTATTTTTTTTCCTATAGTTCTCCTGTTTAATAGAGTATGACCTGCTGATATAGCTGACCTGTAGCAGTTAATTGATCTGCAGGTAAGCCCTCTTTCAAATTGTTCCTTAAGGAAGTTTACTACATATACAATAGGAGCCTCCCAGAATCCAGGTTCCTTTCCAAGCACCAACACACCCATGTTCTCCAGATGCCGTTATATATATAGTGTGTTCCAGGGGTTCAAGATTCTTGGAGGAGTGTTAAAGCCTGTCTCGAAAGGTTAGTGATTTCATGAGATCTCCTTACACTTTCCAGGCAAGAAGGTTCAAATTGCCGCTCTGGACTAGGGGATGTTCCCAACCATCTATGTCTCTTTACAGGCCTTGTGAAGCTGGGAGTAGAAATAGTGTTTCGCAAGCTAATTCCAAGGTTGTCGGGAACCATGATTGGGACGGCCAGAAGGGTGTTCTCAGAATTATTGAACATTGTTCCTGTCTCAATTTCCGGAGTACTCGTTGGTCATCAGGAAGGAGGGAAAGGCGTATCCCTGAATCGCTCTCCAAGGTTGATAAAAGACATTGACTGCCAGAACACTGGGGTTTGGCATCCAACTGAAGTAGTTCTGTAATTGGAATGTCAATCTGCTTGCGAAAAGGTCTACTTCTATGGGGCCCCATAACTGCTCTAGGCTGTTGAAAACATTCACATCGAGCTTCCAGTGGCTGTGGTCTATGAGGACCTGGGAATAACTGTATGTAGTAATCTGTGCTTGTATGTATCTATGTATGTATCTATGCTTGTTGCAATGGTTACGTGTACAGCACCCTATTCTGTCCTTGTTCTATGCCAGAGTACTAGTTCTTGTCAGTTGATCTTTTACTGGAGTCAGTGGCTGCCGCCCTGTCTTGATGGCCCAGTCCGATGTGGAATAAAGCCGTTTGAAACTTACTTGCTGGACATGTTCATCACCACACCGTATTAATGAGTGTTGTTTACGGTGTATTGCTCTTTCAGTACTTTAAATGACTATATGTTGTTGCCTGGCAATATGTCCCCAGTTTTTGAAATTCCTACATGATCCCAAAGACAGAAGTCCTCCACTTTAGCTGTGTGTTTAAGCCACTTTCCCTGCCATAAAGGGATCTACCACCTTATTCATCTCAATGCATTAAGCCAGCTGGCCAGGGTTACTGTGGTGGGGGTGAGGAGGAGAGGAAGTGGGTGAGGGTGAGGAGGAGCTGAGCCCTAGAGCAGGTGTAGCATTTTGGGGCTGCTCAGTATGGCAATCTCTAATCTGAGGGTTGGGTCTCCTCTAGCTTTGAATTACCATTCATTCATTGGGAACAGCTAGGCTGCCCAGTAGTAGAGATGAATATTCAGCACACCCAGTTTTTTCTCGGATACTGACTGCACACATTTATTAAGAAACACTTTTGGTATCTTCTCAGACTACAGAAAAGTTCTTATATTTGGATGCAGCGTCATAAAGAAGTTCTGATGGAGATTATGGTTGCAGCATACACAGCACTTGGGGAAGGAGGATCATTTTAAATAATGCTGTTAATTGAATGGGGAAGTCTGTTCCAGGTCTGCATACTGTCTTGGAACCGAATGAAGAGTGGGGCTATGCTGCTATGCCAGCATCTTTAAACATGTCTTGAGATGAGTATATCCAAGTAGTTGAAGCCGCCCGTTATGGTGTGGAGCAATGTTTTGCCTTACCTAACAAATTGGACAAATTCAAATTTGTCCCAGTTAACCAGAAGACCTGAGGCTTCAACCAGGGGAATTCTTATTATTAGTAACCAGGGGAATTCTTGATGGCTCTTGATTTAGAAGATGCTTATTTCCATATTCCAGGAAGTCAAAGCCATACATTCTTGCGGTTTATGAACCCATTTTGTGTACTTCCTTTAGCCCTAAATGTTACCTTAGAGTATTCGTCAAAGTCATGGTTTTTCTGATGAGTTAGCTTCTCAACAGGGGTTTATTGATCCATCCATACTCAGATAATTGGCTCATCCATTGATTATCCTGGGGACACATTGCTTCACATGGATGAATCATTATGCTCAAGAAACATGGAAACAATCTCACCTAGGACCTGATCAGGATACAAAGTTCATTCGGGCTCATTTTATTATTAATGTGGGCATAACAAGGTTGCCAGAATGTAGGATTCAAAAGCATCAACAACAAATTCAATAGCAGGATTTCCCCATATCCTATCCTTCCGGCAGGAGCTAACATGGTGGGTGGATGAGTATACTTTCAGTAATAGTGTGTTTCTGCAACTTCCTATTCCCAGGTGTCTGACCACAGATGTCAGCGGGCAGATTGGGATGCAATTCTCAATTCTCAGGAAATACAAGGCCATTGGTTTCTTAAGGTCATCAAGCACACATCAAACTGTAAAGAAATTGAAGCAGTATAAAGTACTCTGTTGGGGGGGCTTGCTTCTCTTTTGAGGGCATCAGCTCTCTTGGTACAGATGGACAATATGACTGTGAAGCTGTACATAAACCATCTGGAGCCTTCTCTAAAAGATGCTAGCAGTAGCGGACTGCTTCATTTTTCTTTGGACATACGGTTGGGTATTGTCCCTCAGTGCAGTACATATCAGGGGTGCGGACAACATGAGCACCAATAGGCTCAGCAGAGTGTTTCCATCCTCTCAACTTCTCTGCACGGATCTAGTGAGAGTCAACACCGTTGACTCCCATTGATAGATCCATTTGCATCTTAGGAAAATACCCTCTTTCCCCAGAGGAAGGTCCTCTGTAATTCTGATTCTTTCAGGTTGGTCAAATCATCTTGGCTTCGTCTCCTTTGTGAAATTTTAAAACATCAGAATGGTTGTACTCTTTCCTCTCCTTTTCAATGTCCTTTGTCTACAGAGATGTTCATTTTTGTCAGTTTGAAGATGGCACAGGTTGGGTTGCAGCAAAAGTTATTGTCGTAGGAATTAGCTGCTTCAGTTTAGGTATTTCACAGTTTAGGTATATCACAGAGCTTCTAAGCCTACTTTCACCATTGGTCCTCTTTTCAGAAATTGTGGAATTCTAGAAGGGTACATTTTCTCTATCAGGGAAGGTGTAGTGTTAATTTGGGGGTTGTCTCCCTCCAAGGCTAGGTCTCAGCGGGCGGTGATGAAGCTTACAGGGGACCTTGGATTGCAGTTGACAACTGCTTGACAAGGCGTGTTCAGTCCTCGCAGCGCATTTTGAATATCCTGCGCCTGGGTGCGAGATCTGTGTGCAACGGTGTGAATTTTAAAATACCTATTTGGTCCAAACTTTAATTTTTTCTTTTTCGTTCTTAACCCCTGCTTTTAATCCCATAGTGTAGCGCATTTCTTGCACTGTAATTGGCATAATCACCACTGTTTTAGCGGGTCTGTAGCCGGTATTTACTTCCTCCACAGCCATCTTGGGGGTACTTTTGGGACGTTTCGCGGCGCCATTTTGTGAGCACTCTAGTGCTCAGGCGTGACCGCGAGTCCCCTACAAAAGACGGGAGTTGAGGCCTTGACAAGGCGTGTTCAGTCCTCGCAGCGCATTTTGAATATCCTGCGCCTGGGTGCGAGTTCTGTGTGCAACAGTGTGAATTTTAAAATACCTATATGGTCCAAACTTTAATTTTTTCTTTTTCGTTCTTAACCCCTGCTTTTAATCCCATAGTGTAGCGCATTTCTTGCACTGTAATTGGCATAATCAGTGCTGTTTTAGCGGGCCTGTAGCCGGTATTTACTTCCTCCACAGCCATCTTGGGGGTACTTTTGGGACGTTTCGCGGCGCCATTTTGTGAGCACTCTAGTGCTCAGGCGTGACCGCGAGTCCCCTACAAAAACCTGTCATGATGACGCGCAGCGGGGCATGCCGCAACCGCGCCAGAGTCGAGCCAGAGTCTTGCCCGTCTGCGCCCGTCCGCGCACGATCGGACCCAGGGGCCAGTACCCCTGGTGGGCGGCTGACATATTCTCCGAGTGAGTTACAGCTATTAGACTCAGGTAGGCAGATCCTAAATTCAACAACTCTGACTAAACTAAAGGAGATTAATATCCTTCGACCCCTTAGTTGCAGCACTATTATTCATCCGCCCTCCCTGAAGCTCGCCAGCCTGAATACAAGGTCGCTTCAAAAACACCACCTGGAAATTTGTACTCTTCTTCAGGACGGGGATATAGACGTCCTAACCCTTCCTGAAACTTGGTTAGGTGATAATTCATCACCCGACATTATAGCAGCCCTCCCAAATGGATACGACGTCGTCTGGCACAATCGTGCTGATAATGCTCGGGGGGGGGTAGCAATTCTGTTTAAAAAACATCTAACAGTTGTTAAATTAATGGCTGAAACAGTAGATTCAGCGGATATACTTAGAGTGAAGATTATTTTGAACAACATTTGTCTTATTGTTCTTACTGTTTATAGCCCGCCAAAATGCACTCCAGTATTCAATGAATTATTCACCCCCATTGTCTCAGATATCTGTACTCGATATAAAAAAGTTTTGGTAACAGGAGATTTTAATGTCCACTGGGATAGGTCCCGTAAAGATTTGACAACTCGCCAGTTGGAGACCTTCTTGATTTCACTGGGCCTTACACAGCTTGTAGAAGCCCCAACGCATATTAAGGGTCACACCCTTGACCTAATCTGGACTTCTGATCCAGAGGTGGTCCTTACGAATATTTTACCCTGTATTTGGTCTGACCATTATTTACTTCAGTGTGATATCCCTATTGATAGCGACTTGTCTAAACTTCCCTTGAAAACTAAAAAAGTACGTCAATGGAAAAAAGTTGTTTATAAAGCCTTAAGTGACGTCCTTCCTAAGTATCTGCAACCATTGGTCTCTTATGGTGATCTGGATCAGGATTGTAATGCTATAGTGTGGAACCTCAGACAGGCTATTGACCAGATAGCACCTGAAAGGATACAGAAAATAAAGGGTGCTGGAAAAGGGGCCCCTTGGTTTACCCCGCCGCTGAGGGACCACAAAAGAAAGCTCCGCCATCTTGAGAGATGCTGGAGGAAAACAAAAGACAGCACAGACCGGGAACAGTACAAAGTAGCTCTGAACCTATATAAAAAGCTTATTGTGTTAGCAAAAGGGGAATATTATGAAACCCGTATAAATAATGCAGATAATATTCAAAAGAAACCTTTAAATTCTTAAAAGAACTGAGCAAGAAAGATGATCAGTCAGAAATAACGATAGATTGTAATACCTTTCAACGTTACTTTCTTGAGAAAGTGGTAACTATTCTGTCTGACATTAAGAATGGTACCTCTAGTGGTACCTTTACAATACAGGCTTCTCAAGCTCCCCTGAAAGCCACCATCTCTAAATTCCCAGGTATAGACTCTATAACTCTTGGGCAGCTTATGAGTAGAACTAAGTCAGGTTCCCCTGCGGACCCATGCCCTCCCGGAGTTTTCTGTCTGGCGCTTCCTGTTCTAGAGGATCATATTATCTCCCTCTTAAACATTTCGCTAGACACTGGCCTTTTACCAGCTAGCTTTAAAGCAGCACGAGTCAAGCCCCTGATAAAAAAAGCCGGGGGCTGACCCGGCTATTCTAAAAAACTGTAGGCCAATATCCCAGCTGCCTTTCTTGTCCAAGATCCTGGAACAACATGTGCTGAAGTCCCTGTCTTCGTTCCTGGAGTCACACCTTTTACTCCATGAGCGTCAAGCGGGGTTCCGTGCACATCACAGCACCGAGTTAGTAATGCTCTCGGTGCTGGATGAGCTTAGAGGCATGGCTGACAGTAAGAAACCAAGTGCCCTGATATTTTTAGATCTATCAGCGGCATTTGATACTGTCAGCCATGCCCTGCTTCTGGACAGACTGGCCGCGTTTGGGTTAAAGGATTTAGCACATCAATGGCTAAAATCCTTTCTTTTGTGGAGGACTCAGAGGATTCAACTGGGGGATTGTATATCTGAGGTGGGTGCTCTTGAGTGCGGAGTCCAACAGGGCTCTGCATTGTCCCCACTCTTGTTCAATCTCTACCTGCAACCACTGATAGATTCCCTGGCAAGCATGGGCTGCAGAATTTTTAATTACGCCGACGATACTCAGCTGTTACTGAGTATTGACAACACGGCATCTGCACAGACTCAGGCCCAGAATACACTTAGATATACGGTTAGCTGGATGACGGCTAATCTGTTGAAGATAAACCCGGAAAAAACTGAGGTTTTGGTGGTTTCAACTGCTGCCTCGCCCTGGAGCGATTTGTTTTGGCCCCAAGAACTTGGCCCCACCCCGAAACCATGCCCCAATGTAAAAAGACTTGGTATCAAGATCGACCACGAGCTGACAATGGCCAGCCAGATATCCTCTGTTGTTGGGACCTGTACTAACCTAATTAGGCAGCTGCGCAAGCTAGTCCCCCTACTTTCTTTAAATATGCTCCGTACCATTGTCTCGGCTACAATAATCTCAAGGATAGACTATGGAAATGCGCTCTACTTAGGTCTGCCAAAAACCTTGATTAATCGCTTGCAGGTAACTTTGAATGATGCAGCGCGATTGATTTTTAGATTACCTAGACAGACCCATGCCTCCCAATTACTGTGCAGGCTACATTGGCTCCCCATAAAGCAAAGGGTGGAGTTTAAAAATGTATGTATTGCCCATAAGGCAATCTATGGGCATGCACCTGCCTACATAAAAGAACGTCTTGGGGTCTATAATCCCAAACGAACGCTTAGGTCTTCTAACTCCAAATTGTTGTCCTGTCCGCGTTTTAAAATGGCAACCAAGGGAGGGAGATCTTTTTCTGTTCAGGTCCCACTGATGTGGAACAAACTACCGGAGTTTCTCCGCAAAGAAATAAACCTTCTGCATTTTAGGAAGTCCTTGAAAACACTTTTGTTTAGGGAAGCCTTCTGCTCTATTTGAGTAATGTTGTCATATGGGTACCTTCTTTTATTTACTCAGTTGTTGTTACTGTCACTGTCATGAGCGCCTAGAGACCTGACGGTGATTTGGCGCTATATAAACCACAGATAACAATAACAATAACAACTGCGGGAGTTTTATTCTTCCTCTTCTGAAGAGTTTTACAATCTCTCCTCCTCCCCGAACAATCATGGTTCCTGGATGGGACCTTTTTGCTGTGTTGCAAGCATTTCAAAGTATTCCTTTCAAACATTTGGATGTGATGGATCTGGATTTTTTACCTTAAAGAATTTCTTTCTTGGGAGCTATCACTTCTGCCAGGAAATTAGAGAGATCTGTGTAGCAGACCACCCTTTTTGACAAACAATGCTGGGATTAAGATTGCCTTTCCTAAAGTGGCATCATCCTTTTAATTTAGACGAGATGCATTTCTGAGCACGTTTATTCCTGAACCTTCTTCACCAGAGGAGGTGTGTTCTATATTCTAGATGTTTGAAGGGCTGCCTTTATTTTTCCAAAAAGAGTAGCATCCTTTCATAATTAAGACTCTTTGTTTGTGAACTTTGGTCCTGCTCATCAGACCTTCCATTCCTACGTTGAGTTGCTGGATTCTCTGTCTCATTACAGTGGCTCAGGATGTTCCTGCTCTATGGGAATGGGAAGTTCAAGGATGTTCAACAAGAGACATTGCTGGGGCATGGGCTGAACTTCAAGGAGCTTCTGTGATTGAAATGTGAGAGCTTCGACTTGGGCAGATCTAGCTACATTTGCCAATCACTACCGTTTGTAGCAAGAGGGATTTTGGTTCCAGGTTTCTGTCCGCTGCCTTGTAAATAAATATTCCGAATTTCCATAAGGAGTATTGATTCTTGAATAAATGTCTTCACAGGTGGAGCATCATTTAAGGGTACGGTCCCAGAATATGGCAAACTAAAATAGTGTCTGGCACAATTATTGTGTCGGATACATCGTTTATAAAAAAAATATTGCCCAATTGGACCTAATAATAGAAAATATTTACCTAATGGGATGCAACATTTTTGTAAATGATATTTGCAATAGTGTTTCTGGCCTACAACTCATTTGAGAGTCGTTGTGGACATTTTATTTATATGGATATGGACCGGCCCTGCTTGGCTTGGCATTGTTGTTTCTCATCTGTCATGAATGGATCAAGGAGGTGGATAGGAGGTCTTGTTTCAAATACTTACTGGTAATTCCTTTACTGCTTCTTCATTTCAGTCATTACATTTTGGGTGGGACAGGATATGTTCTGGATAGGTGGTCCTAATAAACACTTAGCAGAGAATGCATAAGGTACTAGACTTTTTTTTGAGAAGGAGATAAGGCGATGAATTTTCTGTCTGGACAGAAGAACTCGCCATATTTGTTAGGACACTGTTAGACCTAGGGTATCCTAGACTACATAAGGTAGCCTGGCACAGTAGGGGAAACAGCTAAACTCCAAGGCGTTGGTTAAGTGCTTACAGGACCCACTCACAGTAACTCAATGACTGACCACTAAAAATAAAAGACGCTACACCAGTTTAGAAAAATACCAGTACCTTTTATAAAAATTCTCTTTTGTTCTTTTCTTAGGCAAAAGCAGTACACTTTTAGTTCAGTACAGATTTCATATATATCACATCAACTTCAATACTTTTCTCAATTCAGTGCAGATCAATCAAAGGTACATCACATTTGAGGTAAATTACTATCAGTTTCACAGAATGCTTCTTCACTTATTTGTTACAGAAGGGAAAACTCGCGTTACACAATCTTGGCATGTACATTACCCATCTGCACTCAGGGCCCAGGTCAAGCTTGTCAGACTTCTACCCCCAGCAGCGTTGTTCACAAAGCCCACAGCCAACTATACAGTTAAAGAGGAGACAAGGTACATTAATTAGGCTTCCTTGGGACTATTCTACGGCTACTCCTCTCCTGTAATAGAACTGACTCCGAGTGATTAACTGCCTGGGAAGTTGTTGTGACTGAGCTCTGTTCGTTACCGGCACCCTATGGCCCAACTTGCACCACTCCTACGCAAGGCACAAGAACCTCATGCTTCGTTTCCCTTTGTCACTGCTCCCCCTGTTATTAGCTTGGTCTTAACGGATACTAATATACTGAGAGGGTTGATGGCCAAGTTCCTCACGTTTCTATTCCTGACGGTTCATTAGTTTTTCAGTTGTTTTTCCCAACACTGCCGCTTCAATGCTCTGTGTCAGCCGGCTCTGCCGCCTCCCGCTTCCCCTCGTTTCTCCCCCGCTTACTTTATCTGAAGGCAATCCGGCTTGAGATGTCCTCGCGCTCGGTTGTTCTCTCCTAGCGCTGACGGCGGGGCCTCTGAGGAAGTCGCTGTCGGGGCGGGGAAAACGGGAAGGGCTTACTCTAGCCGGGGACGCTCCTCTGGCGGTTCCGTGGCGGCGCTTCCGCCTCCTTCCACGTTACCTCAGGCCGAAGCTCCGCCTCGGGCGCACCTCCTCTGACGCGCCGGGTCCTTCCTCCTGGCTCCGGACTCCGCCTCGGGCGCACCTCCTCTGACGCGCCGGGTCCTTCCTCCTGGCTCCGGACTCCGCCTCACCTCCAACGACGACTCCTCCCGTCAACACACGGGACAGCTGGGCATTTCACTCGCGTGTGGGTCAGGCTTGATGATGGCGCTACACACAGGTAGGAGCCTCAGCCGATCTCACCGCCTTTCTCCACAGTGTGAGAGCTGGTCTCGAGTGGGGTGAATGTGGCTGTCCTCACTCCTCAGCCAGACAATACAGCTCTGGATCGACATCCACCTGCTCCGCTCACAGCCTTCAGGGCAGGTGTTCAGGTCACCCACAAGGGTCGCTTTACAGCAGT
The DNA here is from genome assembly GCF_964261635.1 of Lissotriton helveticus. Taxonomy (NCBI): domain Eukaryota; kingdom Metazoa; phylum Chordata; class Amphibia; order Caudata; family Salamandridae; genus Lissotriton; species Lissotriton helveticus. The sequence continues at coordinate 395,455,065 of NC_136060.1, read as the reverse complement.
TTACGAGGGTCTTTTCAACACATGACCCGGTGATTTGAAATCTGGTCACAATGTCTCTGGTCACAATTAATGGATGACGTGACAGTGGGGTTTGGTCAGCCTGAAAGGGGGCACTTCCCAATAACGCGACAGCCGGCCCACAGGTCGATCTGGTCACCACTGGTGCGCAATCCTCCTCCACAAGTCGCCTCTCTCCTCACTGGTCACTCCTGAGACTGCACAAAATGGCTGCTGGTCACTGGCCTTTTATAGAGTGGCCTGAGACCTCTGGAAGCCACTAGATGTTTCTGGAACCTTCCTCATGTTAGTCTATGGGTCTGTCCTCCTGGAATGTCCGTTATGGCAGTTGGTGGACACCATTTTAGGTTCATGAGTGTCCCTAGATTTTCCAGGAGCTAGACTAGGCCTCACAGTGTATGAAGGGAAAATGGCGTCATAGTCAAGGAACACCTAGCCCCCTGACAGCACTGAAAAATCCTGGTGGACATAAAAAAATAAAAATAGAAACACTGGGAGGCTAAGGGAGACAAAAATAAATCATGATGGTTAGAACACCCCCAGATGCAGACAGGTCTAACACGCGTCCCCCCCAGCTGAAAGTGGGGAGAGCTACCCAATCCCTTGGGAGTTCTCATCACTAAGGCGGAAATACCTGGATAGACCGTCTGCGTTGGCATGGTCCAATCCAGGCCGATGTTCCACCCGAAAGTCCATTCCCTGTAGGGAGATGGACCACCTTAACAACTTGGGGTTCTCCCCCTTCATTTGCATCAGCCAACGAAGGGGCCGGTGGTCAGTCTGAACCAGGAAGTGCGAACCAAACAAGTATGGCCGCAACTTCTTCAGAGCCCAGACTACCGCAAAGGCTTCTCGCTCAATGGTACTCCACCTCCGTTCCCTGGGGAGTAGTCTCTTAGACAGGAAAACCACGGGTTGATCCAAGCCCTCATCATTTAGCTGCGATAACACTGCCCCAATGCCATGTTCTGACGCATCTGTTTGGACAATGAATTCTCTAGCAAAATCAGGGGCCTTGAGTATTGGAGCAGTACACAATGCTTGCTTCAAGGTCATGAAGGCTTGCTGGCAAGCCTCCGTCCAGACTACCCGTCGGGGTTGTTTCTTGGAAGTAAGTTCAGTGAGGGGTGCCACAATGGTGCCATACCCCTTCACAAAGCGACGGTAGTATCCAGTGAGGCCCAGGAAGGCTCGGACCTCAGTTTGAGTCTTGGGGGGCTCCCAGGCTATGATAGCCTCAATCTTTGCCTGGAGGGGCTGCACCGTCCCTCTGCCCACCAAGTGGCCTAGGTACACCACCGACCCCTGCCCGATCTGACACTTGCTGGCCTTGATTGTCAAGCCAGCCTGTTGCAGGGCATGAAGAACAGCTTGCAAGTGTTGCAAATGATCCTCCCAGCTGCTACTGAAGACAGCAATGTCATCCAGGTAAGCAGCAGAAAAAGCTTCCATACCAGAAAGGACCTTGTTCACCAGCCGCTGAAAAGTGGCAGGGGCGTTCTTGAGCCCGAAGGGCATCACACAGAACTGGTAGTGTCCCTGAGGTGTAGAGAAGGCTGACCTTTCCTTCGCCCCCTCAGTAAGGGAAATCTGCCAGTACCCTGAAGTTAGGTCAAAGGTACTTAAGTATTGGGCAGCTCCCAGCCGGTCAATAAGTTCATCCGTCCTAGGGATGGGATGAGCATCAGTCTTGGTTACTGAATTTAGTCCTCGGTAGTCCACACAGAATCTCAATTCAGGTGTGGTGCCCGGCGGGGCAGCTTTCGGTACCAAAACCACCGGACTAGACCAAGGGCTACTAGAAGGTTCAATCACTCCTAGCTCCAGCATCTTAGCGACTTCACTTTTGATGCTGGCCTTCACCTTGTCCGACAGCCGGTAGATCTTAGACTTCACAGGTGGGCTGTCTCCTGTGTCCACGCCATGGGTACACAGGTGGGTCCTACCCGGGACAAGGGAGAACAGAGAAGAAAATTGCTCCAGGATCTGACGGCAATCTCTCTGCTGTTCAGGAGTCAGGGATGGTGAGAGAATCACTCCCTCCACTGACCCATCCTTTTCTTGAGACGAGAGAAGATCAGGGAGAGGTTCACTTTCCTCTCCCTCTGCTCCGTCGGTCACCATCATTAAGACAACCTCGGGCCTCTCATGGTGTGGCTTGAGGCGATTGGCTGCAGTACCCGGTGGGGCTGTCTCGGGGTCTTAAGATCCACCAAGTAAGTGGCTTTCCCCTTTTTCTCCAATACCTCAAAGGGGCCTGTCCAACGATCCTGGAGGGTATTTAGCTCTCCAGGTTCCATCACCCACACTTTTTGTCCAGGCTCCAGTTCCACTGGGTGAGCATTGTGGTCATACCACTCCTTCATAACTGCTTGGCTGGCTTCCAAGTTGTCAGAAGCTTGCTTCCACAACTTGGCCATTTGGCTCCGGAAGGCCAGCATGTAGCTCACCACGTCCTGGGGAAGCTTCCTGGGAGTCTTTTCCCATCCATCCTTCACCAGGCTGAGAGGACAGGGTGCCCGTACAAAAGTTCGAAGGGGCTGAAGCCCACTCCCTTCTGTGGCACTTCCCTGTAGGAGAACAAGAGACCGGGTAGGAGGACGTCCCATTTCCTCCGCAGGCTCTCAGGCAGACTTCTTATCATGCCTTTCACGGTTTTATTAAACCTTTCCCCCAGACCATTGGTTTGTGGGTGGTAAGGGGTGGTAAACCGATAGGTAACACCGCACTCCTTCCACATAGCCCGCATATATGCTGAAAGGAAGTTAGTCCCCCTGTCGGACACAACCTCCTTGGGGAAACCCACTCGGGTGAAGATCCCCATCAGGGCCCTTGCCACTGCGGGTGCAGTGATGGTCCTCAGAGGTATTGCCTCTGGGTACCGTGTGGCATGATCCACTAAAACCAGGATGAACCGGTGACCAGCTGATGTTGGTGGATCCAATGGCCCTACAATGTCGATGCCCACCCTCTCAAAGGGGGTGCTAACGACAGGTAGTGGTTCCAGGGGAGCTTTTAGCTTCACCCCTGTTTTCCCACTGGCTTGGCAAGACACACACGTCCGACAATATGTATCAGACGCCACTCTCATCCGAGGCCAGTAAAAGTGGGGGACAAGCCGGGCAAAGGTCTTGTCCTGTCCTAGGTGTCCTGCCAATGGTATCTCATGAGCCAGTTCCAAAAGAAAGGCTCTAAAGCATTGAGGGACCACCAAGGCCCTGGATGAACCATGTCCAGGTTCCTTGGGCTCACTGTAGAGGAGTCCATCCTCTCAGTAAATCTGGTAGCTCCCTACAATGTTCCCTGCTGCCTGGGCTTTGGCCTGTTGCCGCAGCCCCTCAAGAGTAGGACACTCCTTCTGAGCTTTGCAGAACTCTTCCCGGGAAGGACCTCCCTCCACATGCCATTCAGTAGGGATGGGTAGGTTCTCCAAGGAAGCAACATTCTCCCCTGTGGACTCCAGATCCACCTCCGCAGGTGGCCTGTCTGTCTCACGAGGTGGAGATGCCGAGGCAGGGTCCTCCGGCCTCCTGTCCTTCTCTTCTCTGGCAGCCGGCTGTGCCATTGTTCCAGGCTCCAGCGTAAGTGAACTCCCCCTTCGGGTAGTCGCGGACCTTGTGCTGACACAGGCCCAGTCAGGGGGTCCCAACATCTCAGAATGAGTCTGGTACTCCACCCTCCTCCAAGCATTGTGCTCCATATCATTTCCTAACAGGCAGTCAACAGGCACGGCATGGCTTACGGCAACTCGAAGTGGGCCTGCAACCCCTCCCCACTCAAAGGGAACCTCGGCCACAGGATAGTGGCCCAATCTGCCGTCAGCCATCACGGCGGGATGGAGTACATCTGGGATGACCTGCTCTGGAGACACCAGTTGACTCCTTACCATAGTCATACTGGCTCCTGTGTCTCTCAGAGCCTCCCCTCTATGGCCGTTGATGGTGACCCACTGCTCATACTTGGTAGTATTAGAGGGCAGTTGGGTCTTTGGCACCATCTCCTTATCACCCAGGGACACTAAAGTGACACCCGCCCGCTCCCCTCCGTTACCCAAAGGCATCTCCTCCCCGAGCACTACACTAGTTATTCCCGGGGCTTTTCCTCCAGTGGGAGGGGGTGGTCTTTTTGGGCATCTCACATCTCCTTTATAGTGTCCCACACCACCACACTCGAAACAATGAACAACCCTTGGCTGCTGGCTGCTGGCTTTGGCCAGGATTAGGGTTGCGAGGGGGGTTACTCTCAGGGATGAATCCTCTGCCCCTTCCTTGTGAAGTATTTTGTGGACCTTTTGAGAACTCCCTCTTATTATCCCCGCCCTCTTTCTTCTGGGGGGCGCCCTGTCCAGACTTCTGGGAATCCCCTCCAGTCCCCTTAGATGACACCCGGGTACTAGCCCAGATGTCCGCCTCCTCAGCAAGCTTCCTGGGGCTGGTCAGCTTGCTGTCCACCAGATGCTGGCGCAGCACGGGAAAACATTTCTCGAGTAGGTGTTCCTTGAGTATGAGGTCATATAAACCTTCATAGTCCCCTACCTCGCTGCCTTTCACCCAACCCTCCAATGCCTTCCTGGCGTAATCCAAAAAGTCCACCCAATTCTGCGTGCCTAGTTTGTGGCTACCCCGGAACTTCTGCCTATACTTCTCAGGGGTTAGCCCAAACTTCCTTATCAGCGCCACCTTCATAGCAGGGTAGTGGGTTTGCTCACGCTGCTCCAGGGCCAACAAGGTATCCCTGCCAGCAAGCGGCATGTATTTATACAACCCACCCCCCCAGTGGGCTTCCAAGATCCCATGGGCCCTCAATGAGACCTCATAGGCGGCTAGCCATTTTGCAATATCATCACTTGGTACGTAGTTAGCCATGACATCTTTGGGTAAATAGGGTCTGGGTTCTCTGGTGTTCACCTTGGTTTCGCTGCCACCATTTGGAGTGATGTTAGGGGCCTGGAATTCGAGTTCTCGTAGCTTGAACTCGTGTTCCAACCTCCTCCCCTCCCTCCTTTCTTCCAACTCCATTTTTGCTATTTCCCACCTTAACAGTCTTTCCTCTCTCCTGTCAGCTAACTCGGTTTCTGACAACCCTCTCGATGACACACTGCTGCCCTCCCTTGAGGTTGCCTTGGGGCTGATTGACATCTCACCCACCCCCGGGGGACATTCCGCAGTCCTATCAATGACAGTACCTCTGTCCGATTCCTCCTCCTCTACCGTTCCCTCCGTGTGCGCTTCCACCCAGGCTCGCAGACTAGTACGGAGCTCTTCTCTTTTGGCCCCTCGCCTAACGAACACTCCCCTTTCCTGACAGAAATCCTTGAGCTGTGCCACAGTATAGGTCTCCAGCTCTGACATTTCGAATTCCATCTTGTCAGTAAAAAGTGTGGACAACCACCCCGAAGTAAGTTACAAGGATAGGAAACTCTGAGGGTCACCTCCACCCACCACCAGGAGTAAATTTAGAAAAACAAAATTTAGATTAGGAGGGCCGCAGGGAGAAAACTCCAGGTGTAGTCCCGTGGTAAGCACTGCATTACTACTAAGTGAGTGTAAGCACAAATCCGCAATCCCACCGCTGAAACACCAATTATGTTAGACCTAGGGTATCCTAGACTACATAAGGTAGCCTGGCACAGTAGGGGAAACAGCTAAACTCCAAGGCGTTGGTTAAGTGCTTACAGGACCCACTCACAGTAACTCAATGACTGACCACTAAAAATAAAAGACGCTACACCAGTTTAGAAAAATACCAGTACCTTTTATAAAAATTCTCTTTTGTTCTTTTCTTAGGCAAAAGCAGTACACTTTTAGTTCAGTACAGATTTCATATATATCACATCAACTTCAATACTTTTCTCAATTCAGTGCAGATCAATCAAAGGTACATCACATTTGAGGTAAATTACTATCAGTTTCACAGAATGCTTCTTCACTTATTTGTTACAGAAGGGAAAACTCGCGTTACACAATCTTGGCATGTACATTACCCATCTGCACTCAGGGCCCAGGTCAAGCTTGTCAGACTTCTACCCCCAGCAGCGTTGTTCACAAAGCCCACAGCCAACTATACAGTTAAAGAGGAGACAAGGTACATTAATTAGGCTTCCTTGGGACTATTCTACGGCTACTCCTCTCCTGTAATAGAACTGACTCCGAGTGATTAACTGCCTGGGAAGTTGTTGTGACTGAGCTCTGTTCGTTACCGGCACCCTATGGCCCAACTTGCACCACTCCTACGCAAGGCACAAGAACCTCATGCTTCGTTTCCCTTTGTCACTGCTCCCCCTGTTATTAGCTTGGTCTTAACGGATACTAATATACTGAGAGGGTTGATGGCCAAGTTCCTCACGTTTCTATTCCTGACGGTTCATTAGTTTTTCAGTTGTTTTTCCCAACACTGCCGCTTCAATGCTCTGTGTCAGCCGGCTCTGCCGCCTCCCGCTTCCCCTCGTTTCTCCCCCGCTTACTTTATCTGAAGGCAATCCGGCTTGAGATGTCCTTGCGCTCGGTTGTTCTCTCCTAGCGCTGACGGCGGGGCCTCTGAGGAAGTCGGTGTCGGGGCGGGGAAAACGGGAAGGGCTTACTCTGGCCGGGGACGCTCCTCTGGCGGTTCCGTGGCGGCGCTTCCGCGTTACCTCAGGCCGAAGCTCCGCCTCGGGCGCACCTCCTCTGACGCGCCGGGTCCTTCCTCCTGGCTCCGGACTCCGCCTCGGGCGCACCTCCTCTGACGCGCCGGGTCCTTCCTCCTGGCTCCGGACTCCGCCTCACCTCCAACGACGACTCCTCCCGTCAACACACGGGACAGCTGGGCATTTCACTCGCGTGTGGGTCAGGCTTGATGACGGCGCTACACACAGGTAGGAGCCTCAGCCGATCTCACCGCCTTTCTCCACAGTGTGAGAGCTGGTCTCGAGTGGAGTGAATGTGGCTGTCCTCACTCCTCAGCCAGACAATACAGCTCTGGATCGACATCCACCTGCTCCGCTCACAGCCTTCAGGGCAGGTGTTCAGGTCACCCACAAGGGTCGCTTTACAGCAGTTTACGAGGGTCTTTTCAACACATGACCCGGTGATTTGAAATCTGGTCACAATGTCTCTGGTCACAATTAATGGATGACGTGACAGTGGGGTTTGGTCAGCCTGAAAGGGGGCACTTCCCAATAACGCGACAGCCGGCCCACAGGTCGATCTGGTCACCACTGGTGCGCAATCCTCCTCCACAAGTCGCCTCTCTCCTCACTGGTCACTCCTGAGACTGCACAAAATGGCTGCTGGTCACTGGCCTTTTATAGAGTGGCCTGAGACCTCTGGAAGCCACTAGATGTTTCTGGAACCTTCCTCATGTTAGTCTATGGGTCTGTCCTCCTGGAATGTCCGTTATGGCAGTTGGTGGACACCATTTTAGGTTCATGAGTGTCCCTAGATTTTCCAGGAGCTAGACTAGGCCTCACAGTGTATGAAGGGAAAATGGCGTCATAGTCAAGGAACACCTAGCCCCCTGACAGCACTGAAAAATCCTGGTGGACATAAAAAAATAAAAATAGAAACACTGGGAGGCTAAGGGGGACAAAAATAAATCATGATGGTTAGAACACCCCCAGATGCAGACAGGTCTAACAGACACAAACTAGGAAGAAAGGACTCAGAGGGGGAGATTTACAAATATTTTGCATTGGGTTAGAGTCACAAAAGTGACGCTAACCAGCGCATATTTTTTTTGTTGCTATTTACTTTCCAGCACAAAACATGTTTGTGCTGGAAAGCACCCTCAAAGTAGCGCAAAGCAGCTCAAAACACTGCTTTGCATTACTTAGCGCCGAGGGGGCGTTACATGGGTGGAACATGGACGTACCCATGCCACCACCCATGCCTTTTGACGTAAAATCATATTTACAAAGATTAGTAGTCATGGTTTTGCACCAAAAAGTTAATGCCCCTTCAAAGGAGGCGCTAACAGGAGAAATGCTTTTATTTCTCTGTGCTTTTCCGACATTGCATACGTGATGCACTGTGCAGCATGTATACAAAGTGGGAAAAGCTTTCCATCATGTCTAGGATAGTATTTTGTACAAGAAGGGTACCCTTCCTGTACAAAACCTATGCTAGACTCATGCACACCCCCTAGCGCTATGGCGCTAAAGGCTCACAGTCACTGAAATCAGCGCAAGGGAAAGGGGAGGAGAGAGCCATAACTCTGAAGATATGGCGCTCTCCTGCTCTCTCCCTGTCACTCAATGCAGCGCAGCCTGGCGGGGGGCTGCGCTAAATTGCATGACTTTTTTGTAAATCTCCCCCAGAGTATGGAATAACTGGTTACTAGCTAAAAAAGGTCACACAACGCAGCACAGCCCCCCACGAGACTGCACTGTGTTGCGCTTCAGGGAGGAAGCAGGAGAGCACCTTATCTTCAGAGATATGGCTCTCTCTTCCCCTTTCCCTTGCGCCGGCGCTGATTTCAGCTGCCATGCACACACTTTTTTTTGTCCACATTTAGCAATATTTTAGATTTGTAGGTGTCGGGGGCCCTGTGTTCCTTCTGTTCCATTTGTATAGGGCTTTCTCCTGGGTAGATGCATCGTGTGCACGGAGAATTTCCTCTTTTCCTTTTGTTAGGGTCCCTTTTTGTCCAATTCTAGCATAACTCTGGTCTGGGGGGAGCTAGCCACTCTGACTTCTCCTTCAAGTTTCCACTTGAAAGCTTTATTGCACTGCCTAATCATTGGACAGTACAACATGTACCCCGTTCTTTAACTTATTTGTTAAATTTTCCCCAAATGTTCCAAAATCTGTGTCTTTTGCCTGTGCTCCCATTTCTATCTAGTTTGTTTACTCTTTGTATGGAGGCCAGCCATTCACTGTGTTGGAGGGATATTATCCACCCATTTAATACATATTTCCCTTCTAGCTAACAGTATCAGTATGAAAAGGATATTTTCTTGATCTTTGCTTAACTTTTGGTTATTTGGATTATGTTGACGTATCCCAAAAATTATAAGGTCAATACTAACCTCCACCCTTTGTCCCAGCAGCTTGGCTAAGGTCTTACCCCGCCTCTCTCCAAAACTACTCGATTTGGGGGCACTGCCAAAACATGTGTAGGTTGTCTGCGCCCACTTAAGCGCACTTTGGGCAGCTCCTCCCTTTTTGGCTGCTGATCTTAGATAAACGTTTTGGCGTCCAATATGCCCTGTGAGTAGTGAATAAATGATTTTTTCTCAGAGGCGGAGATTTCACAATTTGCCAAAAAGTAGCCATAGATACTTGAGCGCCATATTCACTAAAATAATGCACTCTCCTCCCCTCTCACTAGGGCCAGCGCTGAAATCAGCTGCTGTGCGCCACGGAGACACCTTAACGCCACGGTGCCAGGGTGTCTTGTCCGTGAGTCTAGTATAGCTTTTGTACTGGAAGGAACCCTTCCAGTACAAAATACTATGCACTGACTCACTTTAACCATTTTCCCACTGTGTATGTGTTCTGTAAAGTGCAGCATGCATGCAAAGTCGGAAAAGGAAAGAGAAATGAAAGCATTTCTCCTTCCTTGTGCCTACATGAAAGGGGCGCAGTTTTCTCACGCTAAACTTAATCTACTCTATTTAGTAAATTGGGGTTAGCGTGAGAAACCTTGGGTGGTTGCATGGGAACCCGCATGCACCACCCTTGGTACGCCCCATGGCGCAAAGTAACGAGACGCAGCGCAATGTGCTGCTTCGCATTACTTTTACATTATTTCCAGCGAAAGTAAATTATAAAAAAAAAAATTGCTTCCGTTTGCGTCACTTTTGTGACGAAAAAAGCTGCAAAACTTCAACAAATCTGCCCCTAAGTCAGGTAGCTCCCTGCTGCGCCCCTTGGAATATTTGCGCCCTGGGCTTGGAACTAGCTTACCCATGCTCAAGGCCGGCTCTGTTGTGCAGCACAGGCGAGCTCCGACTTTTACTTATTTTACACTAATTGAACTCTCTGCAATCCAGTGTGGTCTCCACCACGAGGTGTCGCCCCTGTTTTTAAATCTATACTGATTTATTCACTTTAGCTGTAATTGCCAGTAAGAACTCTAGATGGCACTATTGTAAAACAAAACCCGAAGATAATCTTATTTTACTTGGCTTTAGTAACAAGCAGAACTCTTTTGATTTGGCACCAACAGAGATGCTCCCCAGGAAGGCCTCAGGTTAATTCTTTCTCCTGAAGTGCAGCGCCCGTTTTTTCCATTTTTATTGGCGCTTGAAATAGAAAAGATGGTGTGACCTGTCCTAATTTCGGACTCCACGCGCGTGTTTTATATCCTCTGACAGCACCAGACAGAATGAGCATGAACATGCGTTTAATGTGTGTCTAAATTGATGAAACATGAGACGGGGTCGTCTTGGCTCCAGCTCAGACTTGTTTCCGGCGGACGTGTAGATAGATAGCTCGACATACGGATTACAGAGGGGCCTTCCTTGTTTTCATAGTCTACTCTGACTGCACGTGACGCAGGCGCCAGGCTCCCCCTGACAGGAAGAAAAGATTTGCTCCTCATTTTCACATTTCTTAAATGGGAAATATGAGCTAATCTGTAACAAAACTGTAATGTTTCTTTTCCTGTGTGTCACCACCGCTGACAACAACCATAATTACTGAACGAGGTGGGGGTTGGGAGAGGGTGAGATGGGGGTAATGGGAGATGGGCGCTGTTGTAATAGTGCACGTTTTTCAACCTTCATCTCAACCCTGCTGTGCAAGTCTCCTCCTTTTAACTGACGACAGAACATGTCTTTCCTTTCCTCTCTGCAGAGGCGCAACTAGAGACAAATTTCGGGGGGGGGGGGGCTAAGAAAAAATTTCGGGGGGGCTGAACCTTCAATCAGTAGGCAGAGTGGAGCTGCAGGGCCTCCAACAAGGGGTGAAACAACAGCAAGGCCTAATTAACATTCAAATGGTCTTTTAAAGACCTGTGAATCGTTCGGGTGTGGCTGTGTGTGTGCCCGGGATCTGTCTCATCCTGGGCTGCCACACACGAAGGGGGGGGGGAACTGAAGCCCGGTGATTCCAATGGGTGTTGCGCGCCTGCCTCTCTGTTACTAAGAAGTTTATATTTGATTCATACAAACCTTATAAACACTTATAAAAAATATCAAAAGGTCAAATCAGCAGGTGCATCCACATGAATATACAAATAGAGAGATTGAGATTTTAAGACTTTAAAAGTGCAGATTTTCCGACGTTTCTGAGAAAGCAGATTAAATCACTCACATCACATTTTGCAGAATATCTGCATCCTAAATACATAGGAGGTGCTCAGTGAGACATTGAGAAACACGTATGCTCGTAGGTCATTCAAATTACAAGGTTATGCATCAAATATATAACAGGCTTTTTTTAATCAGCGTTGAATTGCATGTGGTAGGAAAAGTAAACTGTGGTTGCGGATCAGCTGCAGACGGTCAGATAATAACAGGGCAGTAGCCAGGAGTACTGGTTTCAGAAGCAGTAGCGGCTGGTGTCTTGATAGAGTAGCGGGCCGGGGGTGAGGGTGGGGAATGAGGTACGGATGGATGGCAAGACAAAGAAAAACAAAAAAACACTTACCTGCCGCATTGCACTCCTCTCCACTTCAGACACAGGCTCCCAGACTTCACTGCGGCCAAACCTGATGCTGCTTTCATGCATGAGAGCAGCATCAGGATTGGCCTAAGCGCCCTCGATTTGAGCTCCCAGTCAGACAGGGAGCTTGTAACCTGCTCTCTATAACCTGGCACAGCAGCTCGGGTTGGAGGGAGCTTCAGCGCTCATGATCGTTTGGCCGCCCTGAGACGGCCGGTCAAACTGTCATGCGCATTGAGAGCAGTGCAACTACTCCCCCAAGTGCCTGCCATCCAATGGCCCCGCCCCAAGACTTAGCTCTGAGAGGAAAAATAAAACGATTGTAAATAACGGTTTACTATCATTTTTTTGACTGCTGGCACGGGGGCAACACAACTCCGCCATTCAGAAAGCTAAGCCCTGATTAACGACAATGTGAACAGAAGGTTTAGATTGCAGGGGTTTGTCTCTTCTTGTGAGTTAAAGGACCCATCATTTACCATTCTCTTACATTTGCACTATTTACTACATCTTTGTCTCCCCACCTTAAAGAGTGACACTTCTAGGAACTGGACACGCCTTTAAGGGCCTTATATTCTAACCTATGGGTAATTGGCAGGTATATACCTGGATAGAGCCTTGATTTTACATTCCCCGTTTTGGAGGCTGCAGGATACACATCCATCCACAACTGAGGGACATCCCTAGGTGACATGACAGGTTAATCATGATCTATTGCATTGCCTCTTTGCCCCTCCTATTTTATGCCGGCAGCTGAAACACAAATCCTCATTCATGATGACGTGTAGAGAATGCAAAGTGCTTTATTAGTTTCTACATTATTAGGAGAACTCAACACCATTGCCACATGCTGTTTGTGCATCATGATGGGACACTTCAAACTCTTATATGGGTCTCAACTCCGTGCCTAATCCAAATTGTTCACACTAATTACAAGGAAAGTGATTCTCACATTTTCTGATGTTGTACACCAATCTCTGCCAGCACAAGTCGCATAACCATATTTCTGCTTCCACAATGTTTGTAGGCATCACAAAAACATTTGCTCTCGCCACCTTCAGGTGGATTGAAGAATGCAGTTGTCTATAACCTTCCTGAGGTAATGAAAAATGCAGGCACAGTGTCTCTACCAAAAGATATACTTTTCTACAATTGTGTTCCCTGGTGTTCACTCATATAAAAAGTGTTGAATGCTTTCTCTTCATGTGTACAAGAGGCCAATCTAAGTACTGCACACAAAGCAGGGATCAGGAGCATTCTGTTAAAAGTTGGGTCCATAAGAAACAGAAAGCAGACTTATCTGTATGGAAGTATTAATTATCTCAAACTGATATACAGGACCTTTTTGTGGAGTAACTCTCTGCAATGCTGTAACTGTGTGCCTAATTATGATATTTTGTATCTGTGATTAAATTGGAGACCAAGACTCCACAGTTTTCTTTAGATGAATCTATTTCTCAAAGTCAGCTATCTTTTATTAACATTTATATGGCAGCTATTTTAAATGCTAGGACGTGCCCAGGGAAACCACTGGGACAAGGCAACATATTCTGTTGCTTAGATAATTTGATTTCTTATCAGACCTTTGCTGCACTCACTGCTTTTAGAACAGGGTCAGTCTGACCAGTCGTCCTTCACGGTAGCATCGTAACAGCCCAAAGCGGGGCAGTCTCACTGCCACCAAGCTCAACTGTCTGTTGCCTAAATGCACAGAGACAAGCTGGAGAGAGAATTTAGGGTGTTGAGCGGAGAGATACAGAGCATCAGGCAGCCCATGCCCAGTGGTGTTCAAGGTGCAGGTGCAGGCTTAGGATGCAGTGTCTATGCTTCTGTGAGCTGTGCTGTGCTTGCAGGACTCCTCTGCCGGGGACCTATGAGGGGGGGTGCGAACCGCACCGGGTGACACTATCACATGGGGTGACACCATTAGTCCCCACCCCTACTTTCAAAGCTCTTTACCTGTTTCCCATGAGCCCCCCTGCCCCCGGGCCTGCCAGCCTCTTCCAGGTGGGCACACTGCCCCAGTGACCCCAAACATCTCATCCCAAGTGTTAACCCCATATTTGGTGGCAGCCCCGCTGTCAAATCAGACCATAAAAAACGCTGTATTTATTACGGAACAAAAAGCATGCCGATAGCAAGAAATCCGTTCAGGTAGCGTGTGACAGCTCAACAAGAACACAGACACAGTTCTGATTGAACACTCTCTGTCACTAGGATTAAACGCATGCGCATTCGAGGCAAAATCAGCGCATGTGCAGTCTGTGTGTACGGAAGTTTCTGTTGTGGACCATGTCTCGCCGGGGCTTCACGGAATACTGCGTTAAGGCAGAGGTGAGGTAACTAATGGGGTGTTTGTGGCAGGCAAGCATTGGGAGAGGATGAATTGACACCCAAAGTTTAACCTGTTTTTAGTAGATCTACTTTACCCCGCCTACTATGTAATATTTGATATTTAATTAGTTTCTAACGTTTGTCTGTAGAGCAAATGTTTCCAAGTGACTCCATGTCATCAGTGACACTGTGTTCCAGTGCTTGTCTTTTATTTAACACCCCAATGCATTCAGGGATTTGTAGTGGCACTTCACCGGCTGCTCTTTGGCACGGGAACTGGCCACCTTGCCCCCGCAGCCTGGAGAGCCTGACTCCGCCCCGCTGACAGCTTTTCTCGGGACCCGGCAACGTCCCCCAGCACCTGTGCTGGCACCACGCGTGTTCCGGGCCGGCCCTTGCTTCAGCCGCGCGCACACTCATACTTTATAATTATTCCTAGGGCTCACAACGTCAGGACGCTGGCACACGCTGGCGCCCTTGAGCAGCCGGATCCGCCTGCTCTTTCATTTGCAGAGGGGCACCTCTGCCAGATCCTTCTCCCTGCAGTTTCTTTCCGGGTTCTCTTGGGCACCGGGTGCCCAAGTTGTGACGGGGTGACACCATGAGTTACCCGCACTGGGTTACACCAACCCTAGTGACGCCGCTCTGTGTAGCGGTTGGTGGAGCAAGCTACATCTGCCCACCAAGCAGCATGTGTGTGTCAGGCAAAGCCAGGAAGAGTAGTAATATATATGTTTATTGTATAAATCAAAAGATTACAATAAAATATATAAAACATCATTCAAGTATTGGAAGAAGGGTAAAACATTTCTAGGAAGAGTAGAAGAGTGACCCAGCCAGTGTTGGTCTAGTTAGCACCACGACAAGAAACAAAAGGCCCCTGCATCTGACCCTATTAAATTATCAGCTGAACAGAGATAGTGAAGACCCAGAGGTGGACGGGATCTATTGGTAACAACATTTCCACGGTATTTTAATTTGAATAGAACTGTTGCAATACTTTTTTTATAAATAAACTGCTCCTGATCAGTTAATGCTGACCTTGAATTGCCTCGGGCTGAAAGGGAAGGGGGAAGTCTCTGTACTGTGAATCAAGAGAAGGGACAGACAGTTAAAGAAGTAGCAGGCCTTCTGTCCAAGGTGCTCTGCTACATACATTTTTTTTAAAATATGTGCAAATGGTTGATAAGCATTTATAAAGGCTGTTTGGGAGTCCGTATAGGCTTTTATTGATGTCATCATTATATTATTGTAGTGCACCTGGTCTTAGATGTTATCTGTTGACTGTTTACTGATGCCATAAGCATTTCTGCTCCCCCTCCCTATTTGCTGAACAAGTGGTTATCCATCTGCCCTTGTTTGCTGTGGCTATTTGTAAACTTGTTACTTCCATTTCTGTCCACTTGCTTACATTGCAGAAAAAAGTATATAAAGACGATGGTCTGTGAGTTCAGGGTACTTCCTCCTGCAACACTTTAGAGTGTTGTGTGGACGTGGTCCCACTCATGAGTGATCAATAAACTTGTTATTTTTTTTCAACTCCAATGCATATCTCTTTTTGTTTGCCTTTGGAACCCGTGGACGAGAGGGTGACCCTGTGCAAGTGTGCTCACTTTTGGGTACATTTCCACAACTACAGATCCTGGGAACCAATCATCACAAAAAACATTTCATGGAGGCTGTGGCTTTGAGCCAGAGCCAATTTTGAAAGTCTCTCAGTTCGATGACACATGCTTGTGGTTAAAACTATTCCAAATATCCTGAGGTTGAGGTTGTGAATCGCTCCCTATTCCAGCTCCCTCTATCAGGGGGTTAACCAATCTGAGATTGTCAGACTACAAGGTGTTCAGAATACAGTAGTTCGAGCACTACTTGGCCTGTCGAGGAGGTGCCCTACCTTTAATGCCATCTGTCGCCTCCACTGGTTGCCTGTGGCCAAGTAATGCAAAGTTCAAGGCCCTTTGCATTACTTTTAAAATTCTTAATTTTGCATCTCCATCTATTCTGGCCAACTTGCACACTTTCTACATCCCCTCCCGCCAACTTCCCTAGGGTGAGGAGGTTCATGCTGGAGGGCGTTCCTTCTGTGTGTTGGCCTCAAAACTCTGGAATGCACTCCCAACTGCTATCCGCAGCATAAAGTCCTATCTGCCTTTCTGTGAAAACATTCCTCTTCCCTCCGCTATGAGCTTTTTGTTACTTCAAGCTTTGCAGTTTTCTGTTTTCAGCGCCGGAACGCTCCTTCGCTGGGGTAGCCGTATGCTTTATAAGTCACTATAACATAACACCGCTGCCTGGGAAGTGATCCCCAAACTGGACATTATAATGGCTACCTACAGCCTTTTGCAAGAGTTAAGGACTGATAATGGGCCCCTATGCCAGGGGCAAGAGAAAAACGACTTTTGGTCTCAAGCGCAGAAAGATCGCGCCCCATTGTTTGCATGCCAATAGGAAGGTGATGGCTTCATGAGAATGATGTAAAAAGCGATTCGAAATTCTTATGCCAATAATCATCGTTAGGAGTGATTGTACTACTAGTTTGTGCAAGAATATTGGGAGACAACGCATGAAATCACTGGGCGGTGGCCTCTGAAGTTATGCATCGGTTGACTTGTCATTCCTCATCACCCGAGCTAGGTCCTGACCTGACCAGACAATAAGTTGATGCTACAAAAGCTAAGGGAACAAAACACCATTGTCGGTTGGTGTCAAAGTGCCAAAGTGATCAACCTAAAGGTGGGGAATCTAGTGCTGGTGCGCAAACATTATCCCGGCAGCAAGTTCCTTCATTCTCTTGAACCTCGTCCTTTGCAGACCATCTGAGTTCAGAGCACTATGGTCACTGGCCGATGAGGTGAAGAAAAGGTTAAAAAAAACATACATTTTCAAAAAGTTCACAGAGATTGAGCTGTGATCAGCCGTTCCATAATTCAGTCAGCCAACAGATCACACCTCACCAGCCATGAGTGCGTTTTCCTTCGGATGGAGTGATGATAACCCTTTAGTGAGTCTTCCTGAGGAGGTAGAAAAGACTGAATCCCAGTTGATACCAAACCAGGCAAAGAATTATGATATGTGGAGAGCCTCTGGGGTCATCGTCTCAGAGGGGTCATCCCAGGTTTGATCTCTGAGCTCACCTTGCCCCATCTATCATATACTGTGATTATGAACAGTAGAGGTGTAGGTGGTGTGTTTGTCTTGAATAAAGTTGTTTTAGGAACTTTTATGTTTTGGGAGGAATGTAATTTTGCACTAGGTCATTGACACCAAAAGGTGAGGGATTAGTTGTGGTCCCCACACTTTGGGATGTTTTTGGTTTCAACTGCTGTGACATTGCACAGCCAAATAGTAGTACTCCAGACATGTTTGCATCTTTTCTTTACCTTGAACCTACTGCCACACAACGATGACAAAGATGTATTTTTCTTGACAAGTAATGTAAGAGAGTAGTACCGATTCTGGAATGCATCCTTTTAATGGAAACCTATGAAAAGATATTTACTAGATACAATGATTCTTTATTTGTGTAAATATCTTTATTGCATTTTATGTTTCATAAACAACATCAACACATATTTGGCATATGTATCCAGATTACTGTCTGATACTTGAATATTTGGGTCACTTCTCCTCCTGTCAATACCCAGCGCACAGGGGGATCGTAGTGCAAAACCAGATTAGTGAGGTTCTGTAATTCTCGAGCCTGACTCCCATTTGTGTTGCCCTCACGTAGGCCTGTGAAAGAGGCCCGGCGAACAAGTGGCCTGGCCTTCTGAGTTCATGTAGACATTAATTAAGTTTCTTTCGACTCTGAAAGAACTACAGAGAAACTGACCTCTTCACCTGAAACTGACCTCGCAAAGCCAATTTCCCTTGGTTTGATCCTTGTCTAAGATTGCCACTTAATGTTCAGGACCTCGTTAACCTTTAGTTTCCTTGCACATGTTTTATCTTGTTCAGCATCTATTACTGTTTCCTTTATGTTCTGACATTACATGGGTTGTGCTTTTCAATTATAAATTTGTTCGGCTTGCAAAGATTGAATTTGGGACATTCCTAATAATTAACCTTTGGGTTGGGTTACTGTAAATTGGGTTTTTGTTAATGTGATACTCAGTTAGAAAATGTGCCCTATTGTTTAGAATTTTGCGCAGTGGGTGTACATTTATAATGAGAATATGGTGTATAAAAAGTGATGTCTTGCTCTACGAAATTGAGCAGTTTCCTGAGTTGTACACCGTGTTGTATTGCTGGGATTAGTGTTACTAGCTGCAGCTAATAAACTTGGTCTCTGATGCCACCCAGAAGTATTCCGTGTCTCTGTATACCAAGACAGGTGAATCCGAAGTCTTTGGGCGTGCCCCTGGCGCCGCTGGGTACTGACCCGGTTCTTCAGTTGGTGCCCAAGCGTGGGGCGACTTCAGCGGTACCGGTCCAAGCCCGAGGATCGTGAGGAGCCACGTGAGGAAATTCTGGAGGAAGGCCGCCACTTCATTGACCCCTGCATGTCAACGTGGAACGAAGGTTTTTTCTGCGAGGCTTCCCGCTTTCCGACGGCTACGAAGGACTGCTGCCCTGACTGTCGCCCTGTCTTGGACCCTCGATTGATGCTTTGTAGAGCGAGACGATAGACGGTCTTCTGGTGGCGTGACAGATATTTTGGTTAAGTATAAGTGGGTCGCTCCCACGACTTTGTTTTGTTTCTTGGTTTTGATTCGGTTGTTGCAATAATCGAAGCCGAGGGGCTCGTATATTTACGAGTATATCGATAGTTGATAACCCCTTGAAGTTTGAAGCTAGATTAGTGAGCTATTAGATGCCTGGTGTTAGCAAAATTAGGAAATGGTTTAGTTGTGGTTGCAACAGGGATTCCCGATTGGAGGATTCGTGTCCGATACCTCCGGTTGGAACTCCGACTTATGAGCTCTATTCAAAACACGGAGTGGGTCCTATCACATCTAATGAAATATGGGTCCGCTATACAAGGAAAGATGGTGTTTTACGATGGCCCCAATATGGTAGTTTCGAATTAAATATTTTAGATAATTTGGAAGTTGCGCTATTTAAGAAGAAAGCCCGGCCGGCGATGTTTGACTCTTTCCGCCTTTGGCGTAAGGAAACCAAACAGCGAGAAATTAAGCAAGCAAAGAGAGATAGGAAAGATAAGAATATGTCAGTACTACAAGCTGCTAGGCAGTTTAAGGAAGATGGAGAAGAGCATGCGAGTGAAGTCTCAGATATACAACGTTGTATGGCCATTGATAAATGTTATCCGGCTTTGCCTCCTTCTCCTCCAAAAGTGATTGAAGACCTTTGATGTCTCATTTACTGAGATTGCCACCCCCGTATGTGCAGGGTGCTACTGCGCCTCCATTACCCCCGGTTGTTGCACCCTTTGTTGTTCAGCCTCCTGCTGTTGTTCAGCCACCCGTTGTTCCACAGATGGTTCTCCCTCCTACTGCGAAACCCCCTCTAGGGTCGCCAGCTTTGTCACTAGCTTTGACTCAAACTCCTTTGCCTTCTATTTCTGTATCTCCGACTCCTGCTACTTTTGTCCCTACATCTCTTTTGCCTCAAAACATTCATTCTCCTGTCTTTATGTCCACTTCTTCTCCTTCTGCTCGATAACGAATGACTGAGACTGTTGCTAATCTTTTGTCTCCACTGTTTGGGTCACTGAATATGACTCATTCAACAAAGGAGCCTAAGAGGGAAATTGCGACAGAGATAGGCCGCCCCCCACTCGCTACACTACCAACAACAAGGGCCTTCCTTATAGTACTATGGGATATGTATCCCTAGATCAATTGTTTCACTTTTACTGTTGAACAAACCCAGGGTCAACTTCACCCTTCAAGCCTGCTGCGCTGCTAACTGTCACATAGCTTTACTGCCGTGTATGTAAAATCATGTGTGTGTGTGTGTACATCCCCCAGTTGGTGCCAACTGCTTCCTCCACCCTCCCACTGTGAAAAAAGGGGAGGGGGGGGGGGGTTGACAGAGCCTCACGGGAGCAACAACCAGGGGGGGATTTTACAGACTGGTACTCGCCTGTGTCCCCACTTATCATCATCAGCGTCTGTCAACCCAAACAGAAAGGGATAAACGGTGTGCAAAGAACTCAAAAACCATATATGTGACAAAGTTTACAAGGTTTAGAATGACCCTTTAAGAAATTTAAAAAGAGCTGCGCTAAACTGGCAACTGTATCTTTATTCTTTGCTCTAATAACAAGCATTTACAATGCAATGGTCTCGGCATCATTAAAGGTAGAGCTATTGGCATTGCTCATGACATTTCTTTTTTTTCCTTTAAATCATAAATAAATGGCATTGTCATTTACATTGTCAATACACAGCACTCTGCACTCAACAGCACACACCACTCTGCACTCAACAGCACACACCACTCTGCACCTGCACTCCCTACTCTGCCCTCACTACTCTGCACTCTGCCCTCACTACTCTGCCCTCACTACTCTGCACTCTGCCCTCACTACTCTGCCCTCACTACTCTGCCCTCACTACTCTGCACTCTGCCCTCACTACTCTGCACTCACTACTCTGCCCTCACTACTCTGCACTCTGCCCTCACTACTCTGCCCTCACTACTCTGCCCTCACTACTCTGCCCTCACTACTCTGCCCTCACTACTCTGCCCTCACTACTCTGCACTCACTACTCTGCCCTCACTACTCTGCCCTCACTACTCTGCACTCACTACTCTGCACTCACTACTCTGCAGTCACTACTCTGCACTCACTACTCTGCACTCACTACTCTGCCCTCACTACTCTGCACTCACTACTCTGCCCTCACTACTCTGCACTCAGCCCTCACTACTCTGCCCTCACTACTCTGCCCTCACTACTCTGCCCTCACTACTCTGCACTCACTACTCTGCACTCACTAGTCTGCCCTCACTACTCTGCCCTCACTACTCTGCCCTCACTACTCTGCACTCTGCCCTCACTACTCTGCACTCACTACTCTGCCCTCACTACTCTGCACTCTGCCCTCACTACTCTGCACTCACTACTCTGCCCTCACTACTCTGCCCTCACTACTCTGCCCTCACTACTCTGCACTCACTACTCTGCACTCACTACTCTGCCCTCACTACTCTGCCCTCACTACTCTGCCCTCACTACTCTGCCCTCTGCCCTCACTACTCTGCACTCACCACTCTGCACTCACCACTCTGCACTCACCACTCTGCACTCACCACTCTGCACTCACCACTCTGCACTCACTACTCTGCACTCACTACTCTGCACTCACTGCTCTGCACTCTGCACTCACTACTCTGCACTCTGCACTCACTACTCTGCACTCACTACTCTGCACTCACTACTCTGCACTCACTACTCTGCACTCACTACTCTGCACTCACTACACACACGATAACGGCAAGTTACCCGGGCTGTGCCCAGAGGCATTAAAGTCTTTGACAGGTGCTGGGCACACTCACTTGCCTGCGCTCGTGGTTACCTTCCACTGCAGGCTGCACACTGCACCACTGTGCCAAGAATGCCCACTGCTACCTTTTACCAGCACCCGCTGCTTATTGGGGGCATTACACTGGCCCTGTACTTATAACTAGTTCGGGGCTAGTAGGCAAAACGCACTTTTCCAAAGCTGCTTCATGTACATAGTCAAAGGCGACCAAAGCGCTGCGAGGCACAGTGGACTACCCTTACAAACTAATACATTTTAAGAATGTAAAGCTCTTGCACCAAAAGGCGTATGCCTACCAGGTGGCATTCACTACATAAACGCTCATAAATTCACTACAAAATAAATAAAAAAGTATTTAGGT
The DNA here is from genome assembly GCF_964261635.1 of Lissotriton helveticus. Lineage (NCBI taxonomy): Eukaryota > Metazoa > Chordata > Amphibia > Caudata > Salamandridae > Lissotriton > Lissotriton helveticus. Next base: position 395,433,310 of record NC_136060.1, on the reverse strand, counting down.
GGACTGTTTAATCCCCTCTGGACAATCCAGTGCCTTGACATGGTCTGATTTTGTTACATATAGCAATTAACAGTCTACCCAACTTTGTTTCTAAAAAACACCTCTTTATTGCAGCAGATCGTAATGCTCGGCACATGAAAGCAATTTGCCCAGGAACGCACTTTCAAATGCATTTTGTTTGAATGAATGCAGTTGTGAAATAAGTAGACTGTTATAATCGATGTCGTGATGCTCAAGCAGTAGTTTATTTTTGATTCTGGCTGCTTCCGAGTTGTCAGTGTAGGCAGTGGCCATAACAATGGTACAATTGGGTGGCGTAGTAATTTAACCAGGAGAATAACTGTGAGAAGTTGCGGCCGCCGCATAAGAAAGATTTTGAGCACCGGGACTTATTTTACTACAAATTAAGCACTGCTTACACTGTGGCATGGAGTCATCCTGCTCAGCTCTCGGCCTCGCGCGCGCGCCACTCCAGGCATATGTTTTCAATTATCTCCGCCGTGATGGCGAGATAATTGAAGATATATGGCCTTCTGCTCTTAAGACAATGCCTTTCACGTCTGCCCTACACGGAAAGAAAACACAAGAAAAGCACGAACGCGCGCCATTCACTGCAGACTGGTGAACGCGCCCACAACATCTGCATTACATTATCGCGGCACCCTGACAGCTCCTAATTGAAATTAATGCACTGCTGTGCGCGTAACCACACAGAAAATGCCAACATGGCGAAGGACAAATTACATTAAGCCTATCGCGTCAAGGCTACTAAAAACACAGCGAAGACGAATCACTATGCAGATGCCATAAAAAACGCGCACGCACTAAGGAATGTTGCAGCCCGGACCCCTAAAGAAACTTTTTTTTTTTTTTATAACATAAGAGCTCGGAGCTCCGCCTCCCCTGCTGACGCAGGGTTGACGTAGGCCGAGCCCTAAAAACCAAAAACCGACATGTCTCATCACCATTCCTACTTTACCGGTGATTTCTTCAGGGTTTTGTTCGGGTCAGCGTGTGATTTGCACCTCTGGATTCTCCGTGTATTGTACCTGTGTAGAACGGGAAAACAAACACAAACACACACACAATATACTCGCTGTGTCACTCTATCTACACTGTAATTTTGGTAAAAAGTTAAAAGTACATCAACTTAAAAGCTGATTATTTCACTCGTAGGTCTTTGTGACTGTCTTCATACTTTACCAGGTGGCCTCTCTTTTCCAGCCTACCGGCCCCCGTAGGAGAATCTGTGTTTAGGGAGTCCCCCTAAAACGTTAGCGGGTCCCGTATACCGCCAGGAGGTCAGTATCTGTAGAAGAGAATGCACAACAGTGACCTCTGTGCAAATCATATTCATATAGTTTGCCCTAGGTACTGGCAGTGCCGTCACTTATTAAATCGGTACTTCGCAGTCTCTGATTATTAACGAAGTGCTTCGTGTTTCTGTTCTCACGTTTAGCTTCACGAGCCCATGCCCCCATTGCTGCTATAGTTAGGTGTGGCCATACTTCGATTCAGCGGGTTCTGTGATTCGCCTAGTTGACGTGCGGCCCTCAATGCAGGTTGTGTATCGGTATGCTACCTTGGTTCTCCCCGCAACGGTTGGACCTCCCGCCCTCATTTTCTCCTTACCGGTGGTTTTCCGTGGTATGGCTTCCGCTCACCCTTCGTCTGTTTGGACGTTGTCGTGGGCTGGGCTAAATGTCACGGTTGCGGTCATGTGATTGCTCCGCTACGTAACGTGTATGTAAAGCATAACCCAATTTGCTATGAGTGGGGCCGCCATCTTAGAGTGGATAATATGTTGTTCATATCCAGTCTACCCCATACTCTCTGCCAACCTCAATGTGTCAACCCGGGGTAACTACAACTGTCGTGTGATCCGCTATCAAATTGGAAACCCCATATGGACTATGTCCCTTAGTCAAATTTAGTAGTCTATGGTCACGTTGTATCATCAATGGACTCAGCACATTGAGAGTCATGCTGTTCAATTGCTGATATATCAGGTGATGTTCGTGGGGCTCCTCGTTATTGTTACAGCGGATGGATTTAATGCCTCTTGGCACATGTGATGTGCTAACATCGTGGCATACCCACCTGCAACCATCTGCTCTGACCCATAGATTGTTCGTTAATGTGCCAGAATCTGTACTGTGACAAAAAGAGCAGTCAGATTAAACACCTCTACAATGACGACAGACGGTTCCATTCAATAATTTCATTGAGGCCTCTCTGATCTGTTCCCTCTTCATATATCCAACGGGCCTCTTTCCTGAGTAACCTATTGCCCATGTTGTATTGATCACCCTTAGCACTTTCCATTACTACCCAGCGTAGATCCCTGGGCTGATGTTTCAAGTCAACAAAGTGTTGCACCAGTTTGGTCGTAAGTTTTGCTGTTTTTAAGGTACTGAGATGTTCTTGGATTCTGGTTTTTACTTTTCTTGTTGTTAATCCGATGTAGTGCAACTCACATGGGCACGTAAGCCTGTAGATAACATTCCGTGTGTTACAATTACTGAAAGCATTCAGGTGCCAGGTTCTCCCATTTGTCCTCACTATCACGCCAGTTTTCTTTGTGAGGGCACATACGTTGCAACACCCGCAAGGATAGTGACCGGATGGAACTGTGGATTCAATCGATGTGGGTTGCGGACGTGAATGGACCAACCGGTCCCTCAAACTCGATGATCGCTTGAATGCAAAACGTGGTTGTGGCATTCGCATCGAGCTGGTACTCAATAAGTGCCTGTGTTTCCGAATTATTTGGCGGATTTTGGTGGAATGGGGGCCAAAGGTGGTAACTACTGGAATGCAGTCCTTATGTTCTTTAATCCTCCGGTCTAGGAGGGCTTCTCTGGGGGTGTTGAGTGCCCGCTTTCTGGCTTGTTTAACAATTCTTTGCGGGTAAGCCCTGGCGACAAGTTTGTCCGTCAGGTCCTCAGTCTGTTCTAAAAAGGTTTGCACTGTGGAGCAATTCCTGCGATACCTCATGAATTGCCCAACTGGCAGGTTGTTCCTCAGGGCCCTCGGATGGAACGATTCATAATGTAATAATGAGTTCTTATCCGTGGGCTTTTGATGGACTGTGGTGATAAGACCGTTATCTTTCGCCTCTATATCCAGGTCTAGGTATGTCGCCTTGTTGCGATCCACCGTCCATGTGAATTTGAGGCATCGATCTAGGTTGTTAAGCCAGGTCAAGAATTGATTTAGTCACTCTGCGGACCCTCTCCAGATGCATAGGATGTCATCTATATATCTCTTCCAGAGGACAATGTTCCCCTGGAAGAGATTAGATGCATGGTAAATATAGTTAGTTTCAAAATGCCCCGTATATATGCATGCCAGGCTCGGGGCAAATGTGGCCCCCATCGAGGTCCCCGATGTCTGCAGGTAAAGTTGTTCTTTGTAGGAAAAGAAGTTCCTTGTCAATGCTATTTCAATGCATTGCAACACAAAGGTCCTAGCTGTGTCATAGAACCACTCACATTCCTCCAGGGAGCGGGCTGCTGCCACTAGCGTCGCTTCCTGGGGTATGTTTGTGTAAAGTGACTCTATGTCAATTGTCACTATGAATTGTTCGGCCGGATCAAATGTTACTGTCTGTAACTGTCTAAGGATGTCAGTTGTGTCCTGCACAAAGGAGGGTTGTGTAACCACACACTCTCGTAAGAAAAAATCAGAAAATTGTGACAAAGGCTCAAGTAAGGAATTTATACCTGAGACTATCGGCCGCCCGGGAGGGGGCCGTTGTGCCTTATGAATTTTGGGCACAATGTAGAAATCTGGTATCCTCGGGGTGGGATTTATCAGGAATTCAGCTTCCTTACTAGTAAGCCACTTCTTTTCCCGTGCCTCTGCAACCATAGTTTGTATCATGGTTTGCAACTCGTCTGTCGGGTCTCTGGCAAGAGGTTGATAGTGTTCCCTCACGCTCAATAATCTGTGTATTTCGTTTTCATAGTCAAGGGTGTTCATCACCACCACCGCCCCGCCCTTACCGGCCGGTTTGATGGTGATGGATCCATTGTCTTGAAGGGCTTTCACAGCCAGCCAATCGGCTTTGGACATATTGCTGTGCTTGGGAAGTTGTTGTTTTTGTTCTAACTCTTGGATGTCCTGTAGGACTTTTTGTTCAAAAAACCCCGCCTCCGGGCCCACTTGATGGTTCAGGGGCATGAAGGTGGAGGGGCGGCGTAGGTCCGTGCAGAACATCATCTCTGCCGTTGATTTTTCCTTTCCCTCAAAAAATTTACACAATTTGATTTTTCTAAAGACACCATGAAGTTCTCCTCTCAATTGGAAACTATCATGTTGTGGGGTAGGGACATATCCCAGGCCTTTGTTCAGTACTGCACTCTCATTAGGCGTGAGATGGTGGTCAGAGAGATTCACCACTATGTTGTCTATTGGGCTTATATTGGCATTCGTCCTCTGCTACGTGTGATTCTGGGGGAGTAGGCTTGTTGGTTTGTGTTTGTGAACTGCCGAGCCCGGCCCCTACCTCTGCTCCTTGTGTTGCCGCCTCTCTGATCTGCTTGATGTTGGCCTAAAAAAGCTCTGAATAATGCTCCTAGATCTTGGTCAGTGCTAGTCTGGGCATTAAAACGTACGCGTGGATTGCCCTGTGGTGGTTGTACGGTCTGTTCCTCATCTTTGCTGCTGGTGTTATCAAAAGCCCAATTGTTCGGGGTGCGCCTAGATGGATAGCGCCCGCCCCTACCACGCTGCGGTTGTTGATTGGTAGTGCCCCCTTGTTGATAGTATTGGTCCTCTGTGTAAGGGAACGCCCACTCGTGACTAAATCTGTCTAGGTTTCGTCTCAGGCCTTTGATTTTCTGGTTGACCATGTACGCTTGGTATTCACCCAAATCAAGTTGAATTTTGGACAGTTGTTCCTTGGCGTCTAGTATGGTGGAATCATTTTTTATACCGTTTTCTAATTCCAGTATCTCTGTGAGGAGTTCCTCGCTAAGACGCTTGGCAGTGTTGATAATCAGTATCAACCAGTCCCGGGTGCACTTGTTGGCTATATAGCTCCAGTCCACCCGGAACTGTTTGTCTTCCAAAAATATCTTGGGCTCTAGTCTCACCAATAAACTAGCAGGCGCCGCCCCTGCCCTGAGGTACTCGGTCATGAGAGCCCCATGTAGGGCGATCCTGATTTGACGTTTCTGTAATGTCGAAAGTTTGTCCCATTCATCACGTACTGTATTGGTATTCCCTAGTGGTGTATCTGGTAATAGGGAAGGGCCAGCTAAAATGTTAGCTATATGATCCTCTGTAAATGCCAAGCAAAAATTGGCCTTTGTGGGTATCTAGAGTGCCATGCTCAGTACCATATAAAAGTGGAGTGACACAGTCGAGACACTGTATATTAAAAGTCTGTATGTCGAGAACCAGTGTCTCAACACACTATGTTCCTCTCGGGAACTACAATTCTTTAATGTCGCTGGCTTTCACGGCTAAGCTGCCGTACTCAACACTCATTCAACAAAGGAGCCTAAGAGGGAAATTGCGACAAAGATAGGCCGCCCCCCACTCGCTACACTACCAACAACAAGGGCCTTCCCTATAGTACTATGGGATATGTATCCCTAGATCAATTGTTTCACTTTTACTGTTGAACAAACCCAGGGTCAACTTCACCCTTCAAGCCTGCTGCGCTGCTAACTGTCGTATAGCTTTACTGCCGTGTATGTAAAATCATGTGTGTGTGTGTGTACATCCCCCAGTCGGTGCCAACTGCTTCCTCCACCCTCCTACTGTGAAAAAAGGGGAGGGGGGGTTGACAGAGCCTCACGGGAGCAACAACCAGGGGGGGATTTTACAGACTGGTACTCGCCTGTGTCCCCACTTATCATCATCAGCGTCTGTCAACCCAAACAGAAAGGGATAAACGGTGTGCAAAGAACTCAAAAACCATATATGTGACAAAGTTTACAAGGTTTAGAATGACCCTTTAAGAAATTTAAAAAGAGCTGCGCTAAACTGGCAACTGTATCTTTATTCTTTGCTGTTCGCTCGCTCTAATAAAAACCCAAAACCGACATGTTTCATCACCATTCCTACTTTACCGGTGATTTCTTCAGGGTTTTGTTCGGGTCAGTGTGTGATTTGCACCTCTGGATTCTCCGTGTATTGTACCTGTGTAGAACAGGAGAACAAACACAAACACACACACAATATACTCGCTGTGTCACTCTATCTACACTGTAATTTTGGTAAAAAGTTAAAAGTACAACTTAAAAGCTGATTATTTCACTCGTAGGTCTTTGTGACTGTCTTCATACTTTACCAGGTGGCCTCTCTTTTCCAGCCTACCGGACCCCGTAGGAGAATCTGTGTTTAGGGAGTCCCCCTAAAATGTTAGCGGGTCCCGTATACCGCCAGGAGGTCGGTATCTGTAGAAGAGAACGCACAACAGTGACCTCTGTGCAAATCATATTCATATAGTTTGCCCTAGGTACTGGCAGTGTCGTCACTTATTAAATCGGTACTTCGCAGTCTCTGATTATTAACGAAGTGCTTCGTGTTTCTGTTCTCACGTTTAGCTTCACGAGCCCATGCCCCCATTGCTGCTATAGTTAGGTGTGGCCATACTTCGATTCAGCGGGTTCTGTGATTCGCCTAGTTGACGTGCGGCCCTCAATGCAGGTTGTGTATCGATATGCTACTTTGGTTCTTCCCGCAATGTTTGGACCTCCCGCCCTCAATTTCTCCTTACCGGTGGTTTTCCGTGGTATGGCTTCCGCTCACCCTTCATCTGTTTGGACGTTGTCATGGGCTGGGCTAAATGTCACGGTTGCGGTCATGTGATTGCTCCGCTACGTAACGTGTATGTAAAGCGTAACCCAATTTGCTATGAGTGGGGCCGCCATCTTAGAGTGGATAATATGTTGTTCATATCCAGTCTACCCCATACTCTCTGCCAACCTCAATGTGTCAACCCGGGGTAACTACAACTGTCGTGTGATCCGCTATCAAATTGGAAACCCCATATGGACTATGTCCCTTAGTCAAATTTAGTAGTCTATGGTCACGTTGTATCATCAATGGACTCAGCACATTGAGAGTCATGCTGTTCAATTGCTAATATATCAGGTGATGTTCGTGGGGCTCCTCGTTATTGTTACAGCGGATGGATTTAATGCCTCTTGGCACATGTGATTTGCTAACATCGGGGCATACCCACCTGCAACCATCTGCTCTGACCCATAGATTGTCCGTAAATGTGCCAGAATCTGTACTGTGACAAAAAGAGCAGTCAGACACCTCTACAATGACGACAGACGGTTCCATTCAATAATTTCATTGAGGCCTCTCTGATCTGTTCCCTCTGAATATGACCCCTGTTTCGGAACGTAAGCAGAGTCGTAGTCAGCTTCCTAGTTCGGAAGAGCGGACAGTGTTGGATCTATTGGCTCGTAGATGGGTTTTAAATGCTTCTAGGTATGATTTGCAAGCGGTTATGGATGTTTTCTTTCAGTGGGATCCGCCTAAGCAAAGGTATGTTTTTGACATAATGTGTACTTTTCTTCGTCAGGAATGGGAAGATAATGAGTTGGATCCGATTCCGCAGGAAGTGCTTGATGTCCAGTCAGAATTTGCTAAAGGGACGATAGTGGAGTCTGATGTTGCAGACGCCGTAGAGATGATACTTGCTTTTAGATCTAGGCTTCCGCCTCAGACATTGTACGAACCTGATTCCTCTGTTAGGAGGAAAGTGAAGCAGTATCCTATGAGAGAGGTTCCTCCTGTATGGAGAGAGGAAGTTGTTGCTAATGTTAATTTGGGTATTCAGGCTGTACCGGCACATTTTCAGCGAGTGTGGGTACATGTTCCTTGGAAGAGAGCACAGGTCTTGGCTCTTAAGCAGACCTTACCTGATCCCCGTAAAAATCCTGCTGGTTATTACAAGGAGTTGTCTCAGACAGTTGATGCGTGTGTTATGAATTTAGCTGACATAGATGTGTTGATTGGTAATGTGGTTCCTCAACCTTTGTGGGCAAAGATCCGTCATGAGGATCATGCGCCAGAGTTAGGAGATACGTGGGTTAATATTACTGCTGCAGATGGTCGGCAGGTAGGAGGTGCCAAACCTGAACCCTTAGTTGCAGAATTACCTGGTAGGAATATTAATTTAATGAAAACTATGATTCCTCCTTTACGAGTGAATTGGGATAAGTTAGCAGCATGCAAACAGAAGAAAGACAAGAGTGTCTTTACTAGGTTTGAGGAAACGTTCATCGATCATAGTGGTCAGGACATGAGCACTGAAGGTGGTCAAAGGTTATTCGTGGACAGATTCGTCTTTAATTTGCTTACCGAACTTTCTAATAGGTTAAAGGACTCTGAGAGTTCATGGGCTGTTTCTTCGTTGGCCCAGATATTGGCTACTGCACAATATTACGAGAATAGGGATAAAGATGAGAAGGATAAAGTATAGAAGAAAACTAGAGACCTAAAGACAAAAGTTCTTTTACAGCAAGCTTATCCGCCTCGTCCGAATCAACCTCAGTTTCAGCAACCCCCACAGTTTCAGAGACTGTTACAGAAGCCCGAGTTTTTCGCTCCGCGATTTCTGCCAGGACCTATTCAGTGTGCTTACTACAGAGAGGAAGGTCATTTCAAGAATAGTTGTCCGATTTTGTTACAGCGTGCGAATGGTGTATCTGGTCAAAGAGGTCGTGGTGGTTTCCAACAAGCTCCAAGGGGTAGGGGACATGGTGTGTTTCCCCAGAATGAGCGTTCCTTTCCCCCCTCAGAATTCTGCGAATTATTTTGACCGACAGAATGTTCCGACTGTTCAGTCTGCCCAGTACTACGCTGATGATTATTGTGTCGAGAGTGAGAGTGCTGGTTATAATGATAGTTAGGACAGCCATGGACAAAGTGAGGGAGTAGTGTCAGTTCCAGTAGAACAGAGTGGACCTTATGTTGAAGTGATTACATCAGGTGTGGCAGAACCTTTTCTTTTTGATACTGGTGCGACGAAGAGTTCTATTATGCACTCTAAACTTCCTGGCGCACCTTTGTCTGGCTTGACCAATGTTTCAGTAGGATTTTCTGGCGACCCAGTTCGTAATCCGGTTTCTAGTCCTTTGCCCCTTTCTATTGGTCCTTGTGAATTGGAAGCTCCCCTCATTCTAACGACTGGTTGTGGTGAGAATATGTTGGGTTTGGATTTGCTGAAAAGATTGCATGCGGCATTACATTGTTCTCCTTCGGGAGTACATCTTACAGTGGGTAAGAAAGTGATTTCTCCAATGTATTTGTCTAAAGATTGTCTTCCACTGGAATTATGTTCTCTTCCTGATACACTTTGGGCTACAGGTCCCAATGATGTTGGTCTTTTGCAGATTCCACCCTATGTTGTTACCCTTAAGTCGAATGCTAGGCTACCTCGTATTCCGCAATATAAAATATCTAGTGATGGCGAGAGAGCTCTTTTACCGATTATCTATGATTTGGTTGAGATGGGTGTAGTTGAAGAAACGAGAGGTAATGTGTGTAACAGTCCAGTTCTGCCTGTCCTTAAGCGTACTGATGCTTCTCAGCCACCTGTGTACCGGTTTGTGATCGAACTTCGAGAGGTAAATAAGATTGTCGTGCCACAGTTTCCTGTTGTCCCTGACATCACTGCTTTGTTGACTCTGATCCCTGCTTCGGCTGCTTGGTTTTCAGTTATCGACTGGAAGAATGCTTTCTTCAGTATTCCGATCGCTGAGGAAAGTAGAGATATTTTTGGCTTCTCTTTAGGAGGTCGAAGCTTCCGGTTTAAACGTGCTCCTCAAGGTTATTGTGAAAGTCCCTCCATCTATAGTCAGGCATTGAAGACTCAGCTTGATGATTTTATATTGCCTTCTGGTGCTACTCTTATCCAGTATGTTGATGATCTGCTGGTTGCTGCTGATGACGAAGAGATTTGTAAAGAGGCTACTCTTTCTTTGTTACGACATTTGTCTGACCTTCATCATAAAGTGTCACCTTCAAAGTTACAGTATTGCCGCCAAGAAGTAACCTACGTAGGTCATCTCTTGTCGAAGGAGGGAAGACGATTGACCCCAGAACGAATTCAAGCGATTGCCCAAATGAGTGTGCCATCCACACAGAGAGAAGTGCGTGCTTTTTTAGGTATCACTTCGTATTGTAGACAGTGGATTCCGAATTTTTCCCTATTACCAAAGCCTCTGTTGGCTCTGACTCTTAAAGATACTCTGCATCCTCTCCCTTGGTCTGACGAATGTCAGAAAAGTTTTTCTGAATTACGTGATGCATTGTGTTCTGCTCCGGTGTTGGGTACCCCGGATTACAGTAAACCTTTTACATTGTATGTACACGAGAGAGAAGGTTGTGCATTGTCAGTGTTGACGCAACAATTTGGAGATAAGCAGCGTCCATGTGCGTATTTTTCAGCTACGTTAGAGTTGTTTGAGAGCTACAGCGGCAGCGGCTGTTTCTATCCGACAGTCTGCTGGTTTGGTATTGGATAATAAGCTGATTGTGATGGTTCCACATGCAGTGGATACTTTATTGAATAGGACTAAGACACAGCACCTTACTAGTGCGCGTTTTTCAGGTTATGAGTTGAAGCTTTTGGCTAGCCATGTGCACATCAAAAGGTGCAATGTGTTGAATCCAGCTACGTTGTTGCCGATTTCTGTAGAGACAGATGTTCAGGAACAGCATGATTGTCTTCTCCGGACAGAGGTGGAAACGAAGGCTAAAGTTGATTTAAGAGATACTCCTCTTTTGAATGTTGATGGTACCCTATGGGTAGATGGCTCGTGTTTCAAGCTTCCGAATGTAGAGACGACTGCAGCATATGCTGTCACAACTTTACATACAGTTGTTGAAACAGCACGTATAGCACAGAATTCAGCGCAAGCAGCAGAGTTAATAGCATTGACTAGAGCGAGTGTGTTGTCAGAAGGAAAGCGGGTGAATGTTTATACTGATAGCCAGTATGCGTTTGGTGTGGCTCACAGTTTTGGACGCTTGTGGAGAGAGAGAGGATTTCTTACTTCCCATGGTACGAAAATTCAGCATTTTGCAATTAGTGAATGAACTTCTTGAATCACTTACTCTACCAAAGCAGATTGCAATTGTGAAGTGTAGTGCGCATAAGAAGGTTGTGGATGATGTGGGCCGAGGAAATGCGTTTGTGGATGAAGTTGCGAAAGAAATGGCAAAAGATATGATGAGTCGAATGTATGTTACAGGCCCTGCTAACTGGGTTATGGCTGGTGGAATATGTGAAGACACAATAGAAAGTGTGAAGTTGATTCAGGCTGAAGCTACGGAAAAAGAAGTGAGTGTGTGGAGAGAAACTATGGGTATGTTGGATTCAACAGGTTGTTGGGTTGAGTTGTCGGAGCACCAGCGATGGTTGTTGCCTGATGCGTATGTGCTCCCAGTGGTTACTATGGCTCATGGAATGGCTCACATTAGTTCGAAAGGGATCTGCAAGTTGTTGGCTCCGGTATGGCAGAATGCTGGAATTCCTAAATGTGCTGAGAATGTGGTGAAGCATTGTATGATTTGTCTGATGTATAATCCTGGAAAGGGAACTCCAGCTGGTCATTTTGCTCCTCCAATATATCCATTTGAAGTGATACAGCTAGATTACATTCACATGGAGAGATGTAACAATCTGAAGTATGTCCTTGTGGTTGTTTGTGCCTTTTCCAGATGGATAGAGGCCTACCCCCTAAAGGATAATACTGCCTTGTCTACAGCCAAGGTTTTGCTCAAAGAGTAATTCCCTAGGTATGGTTTGCCGAGAATTGTATGGAGTGACAATGGAAGTGAATTTGTGGGTCAGATCATGAAGAAAGTGTGTGTGGGTTTGGGTATCAATCAGAAATTCCATGCTGCGAATCACCCCCAGTCTGCTGGACTTGTCGAGTGCTATAATGGCACTCTGAAATTGAAGTTGGCTAAAATACAAGCGAGCTCTGGTCTTACATGGCCAGATGCTTTGCCATTGGCCCTTTTGTCAACCAGGACAACAGCACATTCTCGTGTGGGACTTAGCCCATACAAAATAGTTTTTGGTCGTCCAGCCAATGTTTGGGGTGTGCCAAGGCCTAAAAAGTACAGTGACATTGAGTACCCTATGCTGGTGGATTACTTACATGACTTGACTGCTAAATTACGTGTTCTCCACCAACAGGTCTATGACAGTTTGCCGACAGCGACTGCGGATCCAGGCCACACGATTCAACCTGGTGACTACCTTCTCACCAAAAATTTTCAACGAACTAAGAACTTGGAGCCAAGGTGGACTGGACCGTGTTTAGTTTTGTTAGCCACTCGAACTGCTGTTAGAGTAGCTGGTAAAAAGAACTGGGTACATAGTACCCATTGTAAAAAGGTTCCGTTGCCCTTACCGTATGACAAGTGGGTGAGGGGAGGTATAGCTGATTCTGAATGTGAGAGAATTATTAGATTCGTACCTTTTAGTGACGCGCATTTGGTATGGACTCTGTCAGAACGTGCAAACGATGAACTTTTGCAAGCTGCTGTGCCATTACATCTAAGGTTGGATACAACGGATCCGGAAACACTTTTTCAAGAGCAAAATTGTGCCTGGCAAAGAGCGTTACAATCTGAGACCGAGAAAGGATAAATCAATGGACAAATAAAACTTGAATTTTTTGTTGTGAATTACACCTTTTCAGATCAAGAGACTATTTTTCTTTTTCTTTTTCGAGTCACCATCCGGACTCCGCTGCAGGGTCGCGGTTCAGCCTTAAGGGGTGAGCCGTGAATTGACGAAAGGTCTGTGGTTCATGGTCGTTAGTACGATCTTGACGCACACTTAAGTGAAGAAGGTAATAGCCGTGAGCAGCACGTTAGAGGATGGAGTCTTTTGAATCTGATAAGGGTGTTAAGAGAATTGATTCTAAAATGAGAATGTGTACATTGGTCCGTAGCAAATGTTTTTTGATATTGTGTTTTTTATTGCTCTTGAATATTAAATTGGCTTGTGTGGGTTGGGTTGTCTATGTTACACAACAGACGCTTGCATCTACGTCCCAACCTACTCTTTCTTTTTCTACTGTTTCTCCACATGAATTTCACACGTTGCCTGAACATGAACAGACACGAAGATCAGAATTTGTTAACAATTCATTTATACAAATGTTGCATCAGCATCAGTTAGTTTAAAATATCACGAATTGCTGGGTATGTGGTCTTATGCCGCATACGACAGATAAGGGAATGCCATATTTAGTTTTGCCTTTTTCGTCTAATAAACATTGCTTGGAGTGCCAATACTGGGGCACTCCAAGCTATGCTTATCTATACAAATGAAGCATCTCCTGTACGTTCCGTTAAAGATAATGCGAGTAACAATGCCTTGATACAGGGAATAGTAGATATGATCAGAGATATTGATGCGTATAATGCTATCCCTAAGAATGAGGTACGAGCATATATCGGTTGGAACAAGACTGAATATATCATTAGTCTAACAGAGAAGGAGAGACGAAAAAGGTTTCCCCCTATTTGGATTGTACCCCACCGAGGTCATTTTTGTCTGCAAGGTAATGGTCAGAATCCGAGAGCTCAGCTTGGTAAGAGTGTGTGTGTTCACACCTATGTCTATACATCCCAGAAATCTCCACCGTTCGTGCCAGCTAAAGGCACGTATTTTGTTTGTTACGACAGAGCATATACATGGTTGCCTCCTGATTTTTCAGGCACATGTTATGTGGCATTTTTGCTTCCCCCTACATACACTGCTGTTTTCAATTACCATAAGACAAGATATGGTAGAGGTGTCATTGATGCGAGAGACACTGTTGCACAAGAAGGCGGAGACTTCTTTAAGGGTTTCGTGCCCTTTTGGGGTCCTATGGCTAATAGTAGGAATATTCGTCAGCTTATGAGAGTGGTTGAGGCCACTATAAATGAAAATGCTGGTGCCCTTAGTAATATTACAGCTGAGCTTCAAGCGGATCGTCTTATGACATTACAAAACCGCATAGTTTTAGATATTATACTTGCAGATAGAGGTGGGGTATGTAAATTGATCGGGTCTAGTTGCTGTGTTTTCATACCAGATAATGCCCCGACAGTGTACCAAGCCATCTTGAAGTTGCATAAGTTCACTGAGTCTATACATGTAGACGAAGGGAACTGGTCATTGATGGAATGGTTTTGGGGACTGTTGTCTAAATGGGGATGGAAGATTTTGACATTCCTTGGTATGGTTTTGGCCATCCTTTTCTCTTGTTGTCTTTGCATCCAGTGTGGTCCCGCCATTTGTAGTCTTTGTGCTACTATGTGCGTTAGGAAACCTGTCCCGAGAGAAGTAAAGGATAATAAGATGATGCTACAGCAACACCTTGATGACCTGATGAGAATAGATATAGACCTGGATTCAGATTGACATGAGTTTAGGATATTGCCTACGTAATAGCAAAAGGAGGGTCTGAGGTTGTGCAATTCTCGAGCCTGACTCCATTTTGTGTTGCCCTCACGTAGGCCTGTGAAAGAGGCCCGGCGAACAAGTGGCCTGGCCTTCTGAGTTCATGTAAACATTAATTAGGTTTCTTTCGACTCAGAACTGCAGAGAAACTGACCTCTTCACCTGAAACTGACCTCGCAAAGCCAATTTCCCTTGGTTTGATCTTTGTCTAAGATTGCCACTTAATGTTCAGGACCTCGTTAACTTTTAGTTTCCTTGCACATGTTTTATCTTGTTCAGCATCTATTACTGTTTCCTTTATGTTCTGACATTACATGGGTTGTGCTTTTCAATTATAAATTTGTCCGGCTTGCAAAGATTGAATTTGGGACATTCCTAATAATTAACCTTTGGGTTGGGTTACTGTAAATTGGGTTTTTGTTAATGTGATACTCAGTTAGAAAATGTGCCCTATTGGTTAGAATTTTGAGCAGTGGGTGTACATTTATAATGAGAATATGGTGTATAAAAAGTGATGTCTTGCTCTACGAAATTGAGCAGTTTCCTGAGTTGTACACCGTGTTGTATTGCTGGGATTACTGTTACTAGCTGCAGCTAATAAACTTGGTCTCTGACAACACCCAGAAGTATTCCGTGTCTCTGTATACCAAGACAGGTGAATCCGAAGTCTTTGGGCGTGCCCCTGGCGCCGCTGGGTTCTGACCCGGTTCTTCATTAGTACATAATGTAGTGAAAGTTAACGCTGGAGCCAGGAGTAAGTTGGTTTCTTTATTGTAAAGGAAGGAGAGCGGGGCACGAGTGCTTCCCACCGCAGCAGCTGCTAACTGCCTCACACAAATTTCCAACAATCCAAATCCCTCACAACATTCCAAAGGTGACGTCACAGGTGTCGGTACAGAACCTTATCGACTAAGCTAGACTACACCACACATAAAACGTGCCAACAGGATTTCAATAACACAACTGTTCAGCAACATTTTGATGACTGTGGCAAGTGTATTTACATTTTAACAGGAACTATACCAATCGTAATAAATCAAAGAAACATACCCCACCACCTCCCCAACCCACGTGTGTGGGTAGTTGTGGAAAAATGTGGTTCGTCCCAAACCCCCATGTCAGTCTCGTTACTTAAAAGACACTTTCCAGTGTGCCGAGATTTGATAGTCAGCGTTCCTTCAAAGATAACACCTGGGCGAGTCCTAGTACTAAAGTTTCAATCCTCCCGAACAAATTAAAGCACCCGGGGACAGTGGGACAGATCTAGGGTCTCATAGAATCATTATCACCCAGTAATAGTGATATAGCTTTTGGGCGTGGGGAGGTCACCTGCCTTCGCTGCACGTTTCTCTAGGTTGGTGCCCCACCATCCTATTGGATCTGTCCCTTCTCTTCTCGTTCACAGTCATCTATAGAGCACCAATTCAGCTGGTGCCCACCTGAGCAGGCCTACCTGCCAACGTTTCAGCAGGAGTGCGTAGCCAACTTCCAAGCCATTGTGATGCATTGCATAGCTAAGATCAATACTAGGGGGCAGATTTACAATAACTGGCGCATCCCTGCAGATCTGCAGGGATGTGGCAGTTATTTTACTTGACGTTAGGCACCCCTTATGCCACCATGGATGCGCTGCATTTACAATGCGGCGCACCGTGGTGCAAGGAGAGTCAGATGTGTGAGGCATCTTGAGGTTCCGTGAATTCTGACCCTGGGTCGTAATGGTCGTGGTTCTGTTACGATTTTGGTAACAGCGAACCGTAAACAGTGAGCTCAGCAAGCATGAATGTTTCCGTCATGTTACATTGATGGATTCACTGTGTATTTGACGATTTCGTTCTGAAACCCTTGGGTTCCATTGTGTGCATGGCAGCCATTTTGTGGTTGCCCTCACATAGGCCTATGACTGTGGCTGAACAAGTCTCTGGGACACGTACACCTTAGCTTGAGTTTTTACTGACTCCTGTTGACCTGAAGTGAACTGACCCTGCTGCCTGAAGCTGACCTTGCCAAACCAGTTCTTGCCCTTTAGCTGGTCAAGATAGAGATCAAAGAGCAGGACATTGCTGAGTTTATGGTACATGCACACACCCTTCTATCTTGCTTCTCATCTGTTTCTGTTCCTTCTTATTATTATTAATGAGTTTTGTATCGCGCATGGTTACCCTTGGGCATCCCAGCGCTTATCCAGACAGAGCGGACCTAACAGAAACGACTCATTAGGCAGGGAACAAGTGAGTCTTTAAAAGTTTACGAAATCGTAAAGTGCTAGTTTCAAAACGCAGGGCTAGCGGAAGAGAATTCCACAGCGCTGCCACGTTGACAGAAAATCTTCTGCCACCAGACCTGGCCTTTCTTACTCTTGCGACTTGCAGGAGATATTGGTGGTCTGAGCGAAGGGCGCGGAGAGCCTTATAGGGTTGAACCATACCCCGAAGGATAGGAGGTCCTTTCCCCTGCAAGATTTTGTGGGCCATGCAGAGTGCCTTGAACTTCACCCTCTCTCTGACTGGAAGCCAGTGAAGTGCCTTCAGCGCCGGACGAGCTGATTGCCACCTGGGAAGGTCCGTCAGAAGCCTGGCAGCGGCATTTTGTACTTGCTGCAGTTTGTTCAGAGTGGCTTCTGGCGCCCCCAGGAACAGCGCGTTACTATAATCCAGCCGGGAGATGATGAGCCTCCTGGAGGTCATCGGGAGGAGGGATAAGATCTTCCGGGCTGAACGGAGCAGGCCAAAGCACACGCCTGCAGTCTTTTTGGCGTGTGACTTGAAGGAAAGGTCCTGCTCTAGCCACACCCCCAAGCTCTTAATCTCCTGTTTAGGGGTAGGTGGCACTCCCAGACAGCTGGGCCAGCTGCTTAGGGGCAGCTGCTTTTATGGCCTATTTATGATTTGGGTTGAGGTCTTTTATTATGGGTTCTTGCCCGGCTTGTTAGAAAGAAGAATGTTTATTATGATTAATTTTGGGCTGGGCAAACTGAAAAATGGGCTTGTCATCATGCTCCTGCTTTTGTCGTGGAAACATGTGAGTGGTCAAACTGTAAATAAGGAATGTCTGCCTGAAGCACAATTGTTTGTATAAAAAGGGATGGCTTGCTTTGTAAGGTTGAGCAGTCTCCTGAGAACATACACCGTGTTGTACTTCTAGGATCTCTGTTACTGGCTGCAGCTAATAAATTTGATCTTTGACGTCACCAAGAAGTACCCCGAGTCTCTGTATGCCAAGACAGGTGAACTCGGCGACATCGGGCGTTTCCCCTGGCGCCGCTGGGTTCTAAAACCAGATTCTTCAATTGGCGCTCAACGTCGGGCGACTTCAGCGGTACCGGTCTAGCCTGAAGATCGTGAGGAGCTTCGTGTGAAAATTCTGGAGGAAGGCCTGCCACTTCATCGACCCCTGTATGTCGTCGTGGTCCGAAAGTCTTTGCTGCGAGGTTCCCCGCTTTCCGACGGCTACGAAGGACTGCTGCCCTGACTGTCGCCCTGTCTTGGAGCCCTTAGACCATTTGTAAAGCGAGACGATAGACGGGTCTTCTGGTGACGTGATCGATACCTCAGTTAAGTATGAGTGGAGCGTCTCCCAGTCCTTAGTTTTTGGGTATCCCTTGGGATCTTTGATTTGGGACTTGCAAGCTCCAAAGCCGAGGGACTTGTGTATTCACGAGACTATCGCATTCGATATTCCCTTGAAGTTTGAAGCTAGACGAGTGAGCGAAGATGCCTGGTCTTAGCAGACTTGGAAAGTTATTTTGTTGTGGTTGTAATAGGGATTCCCGATTGGAGGACTCGTGTTCGGTGCCTCCGATTGGAACTCCAACCTATGAGCTCTATTTGAAACATGGCGTGGGCCCCATCACGTATAATGAAGTATCGATTCGCTACACTAGAAAGGACGGTGTCCTAAAATGGCCCCAATATGGTAGTTATGACACGGAGATTTTAGATAATTTAGAAGTTAAACTGTTCAAGAAGAAAGCCCCGCCGGCGATGTTTGACTCTTTCCGCCTCTGGCGAAAGGAAGCCAAACTGAAAGAAATTAAATTAGCAAAGAGAAATAAAAGACAGAAGGGTATTTTGATAATGCAAGCTGCTATACAGTTTAAAGATAATGAAGAAGAACAAGCGAGTGAGCAGTTGCACAGGCAACGTAAAATGGCGATTGATAAGTGTTATCCAGCTTTGCCACCTCATCAGCAAGATGCGACGAAGGAACTTGAGAAGGATCCTTTGATGTCCCATTTGTTGAGGTCTCCACCCCCTTATGTGCAAAGTGCTACAGCACCTTCGCAACCTTTAGTTGCGCAACCTCCGGTTGCTTTGCCTCCGGTTATTGAACAGCCACCAGCTCCTCTTCAGTTGGCTCCTATTCCTCTGGCGCAGCCTTCTCAAGGGCCGCCGACTTTGCTACCTGCTCCGCCTCGAATTCTTACGACTTTGTCTCTTGTTCTTGCTACTTCTTCTGCTACCGCTCCTATATTGGTTTCCTCTCAGTCTGCCTTGTCTCCTGTCCTTCTGTCAACTTCTCCTTCTGTTCGACAGAGGATGACTGATACCGTTACTGGTCTCCTTTCCCCTCTCTTTGGGTCACTAGGTATGACCCCTGTTTCAGAGCGTAAACAATTACGTAGCCTATTGCCTGGTCCCGACGAGCGGACAGTACTGGATCATTTGGCACGTAAATGGGTTACTAATACTTTGAGATATGATTTAGAATCTGTTATGGATGTCTTCCGTCAATGGGAAGCACCGAAGCAGAGGTATGTTTTTGATGAAATGTGTACTTTCCTTCGTGAAGAATGGGAAGATGGTGATTTGGGACAGACTCCGTCTGAGTTGTTCCGTGTACAGTCCGAGTTTGCGAAGGGAACTATAGTGGGTCTCGATGTTGAGAGAGCAGTTGCGACATTGTTGTCGTTTAGGAGTAAGTTTCCTTCTCAGCCGCTGTTTGAGCCTGATCCTTCTGTTAGGAGGAAAGTGCGACAATATCCAAGGAGGGAGGTTCCTCCGGTGTGGAAAGAGGCCGTTCAGGCCGATGTTAATGCTGGTATTGTAGCTGCGCCAGCTCATTTTCAGTGTGTTTGGGTACATGTTCCATGGAAGCGAGCTGAAGTCTTGGCTCTTAAACAGACTTTGCCTGACCCCCGTAAAAATCCTGCAGGGTATTATAAGGAATTATCACAGACTGCAGACTCATGTATTATGAATCTAGCTGATATAGACATGTTGTTTGGGAATGTGGTTCCACAGCCTTTATGTGGATTGATTCGTCGCACGGATCATGCGCAAGAGTTAGGTGATACCTGGGTTAATATTGGTGCTGCGGATGGTCGACAAGTTGGTGGTGCTAAACCTGAGCCTCTAGTTGCAGAACATCCTGGTAGGATCGTTACTTATATGAAGACTTTAATGCCTGCTATGCAAGTAAACTGGGACAAATTGTCTGCGTGTAAGCAAAAGAAAGATGAAAGTGTGTCTGATTTCTTCACTAGGTTTGAAGAAACATTTATTGACCATAGTGGTCAAGACATGAGTATGGAAGGTGGTCAACGGTTGTTTGTTGATAAGTTTGTGCATAACTTGCTTCCCGAGTTGTGTACTAAATTGAAAGATTCAGAGAGTTCTTGGGCTGTTTGCTCATCAGCACAGATATTGGCTACTGCACAGTACTACGAAAATAGGGATAAGGATGAGAAGGATAGAGCAGACAAGAAGACTAAAGAGTTGAAAACAAAGGTTCTTTTGCAGCAAGCGTATCCGCCTCGTAGTAGCCAATGTGATTATCAGCAGCCTCAGCAGTTTCAGAGAAAACCGCAAAGGTTTGAGCCTCCTCAACCGCGTTTTCCTGTAGGCCCTAATCAGTGTGCATATTGTAAAGAAGAGGGCCATTTTAAAAATAGTTGCCCGGTTCTGTTACAGCGCGCGAATGGTGTTTCTGGTGTGAGAGGTCAAGGTGTTCAGCAAGCTTCTAGAGGTAGGGGACGTGGTGTGTTCCCCCAGAATGCGCGTTCCTTTCCTCCACAAAATTCAATGAATTGTTTTGATCAGCAAAATGGTGCGTCTGGTAGGACGACTCAGTACTATGCTGACGACTACTATGTCGAAGGTGAAAATATGGACGGTAATGATTGCTAGGACAGCCATAGACAAAGAGAGGGAGTTGTTTCAGTTCCAATAGATCAGAGTGGACCTTATGTTGAAGTGATTACATCAGGTGTGTCAGAGCCTTTTCTGTTGGATACTGGTGCTGCGAAGAGTTCTATTATGCACTCTAAACTCCCTGGCGCACCTTTGTCTGGCTTGACGAATGTTTCAGTAGGATTTTCTGGCGCCCCAGTTAGAAACCCGATTTCTAGTCCTTTGTCTCTTTCTGTTGGACCTTGTAAATTCGAAGCACCCCTTATTTTGACGACAGGTTGTGGTGAGAATTTGTTGGGATTGGATCTATTGAAAAGATTGTATGCAACACTACAATGTTCTCCTTCGGGAGTACAACTTACATTAGGTAAGAGAGTGATCTCTCCGATGTATTTGTCGAAAGACCGACTCCCGGCCGAATTGTCTTCTCTTCCTGATATTCTTTGGGCTACTGGTCCTAATGATGTGGGTCTTTTGGAGATACCGCCATATGTTGTGACGCTGAAAGCAAATGTTTGAATGCCACGTATTCCCCAATATAGGATCTCTAGCAATGGTGAAAGAGCGTTGCTAGTGATCATTCATGACCTCATTGAGAAAGATGTGATTGAAGAAACGAGAGGTAATGTGTGCAATAGTCCGGTTTTGCCTGTTCTGAAACGTACTGTTTCTTCATAACCGCCTGTATATAGGTTCGTGATCGATCTTCGCGAGGTGAATAAGATTGTAGTTCCGCAATTTCCTGTTGTTCCAGATATTACTGCCTTACTGACCATGATTCCAGCTTCAGCCACTTGGTTTTCGGTGATTGATTTGAAGAATGCTTTCTTCAGCATCCCGATTGCCGAGGAGAGTAGAGATATTTTCGGCTTCTCTTTAGGAGGTCGAAGCTTCCAGTTCAAGCGCGCTCCTCAAGGCTATTGTGAGAGTCCATCAATCTATAGTCAGGCTTTGAAAACACAGCTTGATACGATTGTCTTACCTGATGGTGCTGCTGTTGTTCAGTATGTCGACGATTTGTTAGTTGCTGCTGACAATGAAGAGATTTGTAAAGAAGCCACTTTGTCGTTGTTGCGTCATTTGTCTGACTTCCATCATAAGGTGTCTCTTTCAAAGCTGCAGTATTGTCGACAAGAAGTGACCTACTTAGGTCATCTCTTATCAAAGGAGGGAAGAAGATTGACCCCAGAACAAATCCAAGCGATTGCGAAAATGAGTGTGCCAACTACTCAGAGAGAAGTGCGTGCTTTCCTGGGTATTACGTCAGATTGTAGACAGTGGATTCCAAATTTTTCGCTTCTTGCAAAACCTTTGATAGCTCCTACTGTTAAGGATGCTCCGAATCCTATTCCTTAGACTGACGAATGCCAGAAGAGTTTTTCAGAATTGCGTGATGCGTTGTGTTCGGCTCCTGTGTTGGGTACTCCCGACTACAGTAAGCCTTTCACACTCTATGTCCACGAGAGAGAGGGATGTGCATTGTCAGTTTTGACACAGCAGTTTTGTGATAAGCAACGTCCATGTGCGTATTTCTCGTCGACTTTGGATCCGGTAGCTAGAGCGTTGCCGAGTTGTTTGAGAGCCACAGCGCCAGCAACTGTCTCTATTCAACAGTCTGCTGGCTTGGTGATGAATAATACGTTGATTGCAATGGTTCTACATGCAGTGGTTACATTGTTGAACAGGACAAAGACACAGCACTTAACTAGTGCTCGATTGTCAGGTTATGAGTTGACACTCTTAGCGAGTCATGTGCACATAAAGAGATGCAACACATTGAATCCAGCCTCGTTGTTGCCGATTTCAGTGGAGACAGATGTTTCTGAACAGCATGATTGTTTTCTTAGGACAGAGGAGGAAACGAAAGGGAGAATAGACCTTAGGGACACTCCTCTTTCAAAGTGTGATGGTACCTTATGGGTAGATGGTTCGTGCTTCAAGCTTCCGAATGGTGATACGACTGCAGCATATGCTGTTACAACTTTGCACACGATTGTTGAAGCTACACGTATCCCACATAACTCGGCTCAAGCAGCAGAGTTGATTGCATTGACAAGAGCGTGTGTGTTGTCAAAAGGGAAACGAGTGACTGTGTACACTGATAGCCAGTATGTGTTTGGTGTGGCTCATAGTTTTGGACGATTGTGGAAAGAGCGTGGGTTTCTGACTTCGCATGGAGCTAAGATTCAGCATGGTCAGTTGGTAAATGAGCTTCTTGAGTCACTTACTTTGCCGTTGCAAGTTGCGATCGTGAAATGCAGTGCACATAAGAAGGTTACCGATGACGTTGGTCTTGGTAATGTGTTTGCAGATGAAGTTGCGAAAGAAACGGCAAGGGATGTGATGAGTCAAATGTATGTTGCGGGTCCGGCGAGATGGGTTCCGGATAGAGGAATGTGTGAAGATACGATAGAAAGCGTGAAGTCAATTCAAGCTGAAGCTACAGAGAAAGAGTTGAGCGTATGGAGAGAGAGTATGGGTAAATTGGATTCGAATGGTTGTTGGGTTGAGTTGTCAGAGCATCAGCGATGGTTGTTACCCGATGCGTACGTGCTTGCAGTGGTTACAATGGCGCATGGAATGGCTCATATCAGTACGAAAAGTTGTTGGCTCCAGTATGGCAAAATGCTGGAATTCCTAAGTGTTCAGAGAATGTGGTCAAGAATTGTATGGTTTGTCTGATGTACAATCCTGGCAAGGGAACCCCAACTCCAGCTGGTCATTTTGTGCCTCCAACGTGTCCGTTCGAGGTTTTGCAGCTAGATTTCATCCACATGGAAAGGTGCAACAATTTGAAGTATGTACTCGTGGTTGTTTGTGCCTTTTCAAGATGGGTAGAAGCATATCCCCTGAAAGATAATACTGCCTTGTCCACAGCTAAAGCCCTTGTTAAGGAGTTTTTCCCTAGGTACGGTTTACCGAGAATGGTCTGGAGTGACAATGGGAGTGAATTTGTGGGTCAAGTGATGAAGCGAGTATGTGATGGTTTAGGAATTAGTCAGAAATTCCATGCTGCAAATCACCCCCAATCAGCTGGTCTAGTGGAGTGCTATAATGGCACCCTTAAGTTGAAATTGGCCAAGATACAGGCGTGCTCTGGTCTTCAATGGCCTGATGCTTTGCCATTAGCACTTTTGTCAACTAGGATGACTGTACATTCTCGAGTGGGACTTAGTCCATATGAGATAGTTTTTGGTCGCCCGGCAAACATATGGGGAGTGCCGAGGCCGACAAAATTCAGCGAGATCGAACACCCTGTACTGCTTGATTACCTGTACGAATTGACGGCTAAATTGCGTGTCTTACACCAACAGGTTCATGATACATTGCCTCAGGTTTCTGAAGATCCAGGACATGCCATCGATCCTGGCTCCTGGGTCCTAGTGAAGAACTTCCAGCGGACAAAGAACGATCAGCCCCGCTGGACCGGTCCCTACTTGGTGCTATTGTCTACGCGATCTGCAGTACGAGTGCAAGGGAAGAAAAACTGGATCCACGGCGTACATTGTAAGAGGGTTCCTTTGCCTCTGCCGTACGACCGGTGGCTCCAGGAGGGCATTCCTGATTCAGAAACTGACACCTTGCCTCGTTTTTTGCCCTTTAGCGATGCACGTTTAATTGGGATGAGTTCTAAGCGTGAAAGTGACGATCTTCTGCAAGAAGCTGTGCCACCGTCAGTTCGACTGGACACTGCCAAGCCTGAACTCTTGTTCCGTGATCAGACATTGCCTGGAAAAGATCGTTATAATTTGCGACCAAGAGTTGTGGGACTAATAAAGTGAAAATCCTTTTTGCTATTTCTGAAAGTTCAGCTCTCCCATCTGAGAAACTGTTTTGACTGATTTTTGTTTTTCGAACCGCCATCCGGGTTCTGCTGTAGGGTCGCGGTGTAAAGACTTGGGAGTGCAAGCCGAAGACATAAGGTCGACGGTTCTGGTTGGTCCTAGGGCATTCCCTGGACTGACAGACGCATTCCTTAGCACGGAAGACCCAACCGCCGCGAGCAGCACGGTTAGAGGATGGAGTTTTTCGAGATAGAGAGACCCGTTGAAGAAATGAGTTTTAAGAGCAAAATGTGCCGAATTATGAGTAGAAAGTGTTTTTTGATATTATGTCTTTTCATGTTACTTAGCTTGATGATGTTCTTGATGGGATATATTATATTCTCTTTTCAAGTGACGTTTGCACCCACTACACAACCCATACCTTCTTCTACTGTTTCTTCGCATTCTTTTCATCCTCTGCCTGAACATGAGTCCATTAGGAGATTGGAATTCGTTAATAACTCCTTTGTTCAGCTTCTGCACCAACACCAGCTAGTAGTGAACACGACAAATTGTTGGGTGTGCGGCCTTATGCCCCATACTACCGATAAAAGTATTCCTTACCTGGTCCTGCCATTCAGCTATAATTGTTCCGTGTGGGCATACAGAACGATGTTCATCTATGCTCGTGAAGTCTACCCCCTACGTTCTGTGAAAGACAATCCAAAGAATAGTGCTCTAGTTAAGGGAATAGTTGATATGATTGAAGGAGCTAGTTCCTATGAGACTATCCCGAGAGATGAGACACTAGCGTATATTGGATGGAACGTGACCGAATATGGAGCTAGTCTGAGTAAGAACCTGCAAGCGAAAAGATCCTCTCCGATTTGGATTGTACCCCATCAGGGTCATTTTTGTCTGCAAGGTAATGGCAAGAATCCGAGAGCTCAGTTAGGGAAGAGTATCTGCACTGAGACGTATGTTTTTGCGTCCCAGACTTCCCCATCATTCCTAGCAGCTGAGGGTACCTATTTCGTCTATTTCCTGTTGCCTCCTACGTATACAGCTGCGGCAGATTACCACAGGACGAGAGTTGTTAGAGGTGTCTTCAGTAAGGAAGATACTGCAGAACAAGAGTTGGGAGATTTTCTGAAGGGTTTTCTGCCGTTTTGGGGACCTATGGTTAACAGCAGGAACATACGGCAAATGACGAGGATGGTTGAGGCCACCATAGTTGAAACTGCCGGTGCCCTTAGCAACTTGACTGCTGAGCTCCAGTCGGATCGCCTTATGACTCTTCAGAACAGGGTTGCGTTAGATGTCATACTTGCAGAAACAGGAGGGGTATGTAAATTGAATCAATCGAGCTGCTGCGGTTTTATTCCAGACAACGCTCCGACAGTGTACCAAGCCATTTCCAAGCTACATTAGATCTCCGAGTCTGTGCATGTGGACGAAGGAGATTGGTCGTTGATGGGATGGTTTTGGGGATTGTTATCCACTTGGGGATGGAAGATTCTGATGGTCAGTGGGGTGGTATTAGCTATCCTTTTCCTGTTCTGTCTTTGTGTACAGTGTGCTCCTGCTATATGTAGCCTTTGTGCTACCTCGTGTGCAAGGAGACCTGTATCAAGAGACGTGCTAAGTAATAGGATGATGCTACAGCAACATCTTGATGATCTGATGAGTATAGACCTGGATTCAGATTGACGTGAGTTTAGGTCATTGCCTATGTAAGGGCAAAAGGAGGGTCTGAGGTTCCGTGAATTCTGACCCTGGGTCGTAATGGCCGTGGTTTATGTTACGATTTTGGTAACAGCGAACCGTAAACAGTGAGCTCAGCAAGCATGAATGTTTCCGTCATGTTACATTGATGGATTCACTGTGTATTTGACGATTTCGTTCTGAAACCCTTGGGTTCCATTTTGTGCATGGCAGCCATTTTGTGGTTGCCCTCACATAGGCCTATGACTGTGGCTGAACAAGTCTCTGGGACACGTACGCCTTAGCTTGAGTTTTTACTGACTACTGTTTGACCTGAAGTGAACTGACCCTGCTGCCTGAAGCTGACCTTGCCAAACCAGTTCTTGCCCTTTAGCTGGTCAAGATAGAGATCAAAGAGCAGGACATTGCTGAGTTTATGGTACATGCACACACCCTTCTATCTTGCTTCTCATCTGTTTTTGTTCCTTCTTTTATGGCCTATTTATGATTTGGGTTGGGGTCTTTTATTATGGGTTCTTGCCCGGCTTGTTAGAAAGAAGAATGTTTATTATGATTAATTTTGGGCTGGACAAACTGAAAAATGGGCTTGTCATCATGCTCCTGCTTTTGTCGTGGAAACATGTGAGCGGTCAAACTGTAAATAAGGAATGTCTGCCTGAAGCACAATTTTTTGTATAAAAAGGGATGGCTTGCTTTGTAAAGTTGAGCAGTCTCCTGAGAACATACACCATGTTGTACTTCTAGGATCTCTGTTACTGGCTGCAGCTAATAAATTTGATCTTTGACGTCACCTAGAAGTACCCCGAGTCTCTGTATGCCAAGACAGGTGAACTCGGAGACATCGGGCGTTTCCCCTGGCGCCGCTGGGTTCTAAAACCAGATTCTTCAATCTGTAGGAGTATAGGTGACGCAGTGCTGGAGTCGTGTCGCAAGCACGACGGCAGCAGAGACGTAAAAGTGACTCAGTGAAATCTTGTAGATTTCACTGCGTCACTTTTACGGGGCTTCCTTGCGATGGAATGCCGACCCTGCTGACCCAGGTATAATGTAGCGCAGGGCTTTACAACGTGACGCATCTCTCTAGATGCATCACGTTGTAAATCTGTTGCATAGTGGCACACGGTTTACGACGCAGCTGCGTCACAGAAGTGACGCAACTGTGTCATAAAGATGACACAAGGGGCTTGTCAATCTGCCCACAGATTTGTAAACCTCATCAGACCTTTAGTTTTCTTAGTGAGATGCCCTACATCAAGCAGGCACCGGAGCAGGCCTGGTGGAAATAGACAACTCATCACCTCCAAGAACTGTTCGTATCACCTGTTTCCAGAAGGGGTGTATCAACGCACACGGGCACGCCTTGTGAAGGAAATCGCCATCATTTAATCTGCACCTCGGGCAAATGCTAGATGCTCCCAGGAATAATAATAATAATAAATCCACATTTGTAAAACGCGAACAATCACCCGTAAGGGTCTCTAGGCGCTGGGGGCCGTCGGGAAGATTAAGCAAGCTATTGCCCAGAGTCACATGGTGCTTGGCTAACCTGCCGCCGGAGCCGGGGATCGAACCGTGATCCCCAGATTCCAGCGTCAGTCGCCCTGGCCGCAGGACCACACCTCATCCCATTGCCATCAACATATTGCTAGTCTTTTGTGGGGAGAGGTATGCATGGTGCAGGTATTGGAACAGAATGAGGTGAAACGTGCATTATGCGTTACCAGTTTGATCGGTTGGAGGCACCAGTCCCACAATTTGTCCGTAATGTCAGTCTAAAGTGCCAATCTCCACCAGGCCCGGAGATCCACGTATTCCCCGGTAGGTCTGCCCCTCAATGCTGAGTATAGGTGTGTGATTGCCCTAGTGGTATTCCCCACTGTCTGGGCTACCTCCAGTGGCACCCTCAGGGGAGGCCACTCCTGGTCAGATCCCCAAGTCTTCCACATCACATCCCGGAGGGCCGAGTATAGTAGAAACTGTTCAGGTCCCAACCTGTGTTCTAGTGCCAGGGCATCAAAGGCACAGAATCGCTCGTTGGATACCACATACACTCAGGTCGGGATTCCTGATTCTCATTACTAGTAACATAACTTTTCATAGCACAGTAAGCACTGAAACACTGAGCGTAGCAACACATTTTTCATGGAAGGGAGAGCTGTTCTATATTTACTACGATGTTGTCACTGTTTCTCTCTACCGATGTGCTGGTGCACTTTTAATTGCCTTGCGCCAACTCATTCACTGTTGCACTATAGTGAAAGGATGTGTCTGTGTGACGTTAAGCATAGATTTTTATAATGGAAGGGTTCCCATGACAGTGCAAAATACTACGCCTAGACATGTGTAACACTTTTCCTACTTTGTAGTGTGTTGTACAGTGCACCATTCATGTACATTTTTTTAAAGTGTTGAGAAAAGAAAACTTCTCAAACTGTACACCTGTCTCGAGGAGTCGTTCATTTTTGGTGCAACGTCCTCTACCTTTTTTTTTTTTATTAGATGTCTATGCATCAAAACCCATGGTTCGATGCGTGGGAATGCCCATGTACCACCTATGGAATTCACACTAAGTACAAAGTAGCACAAACTATCTTGAAATGCTACTTAAGGTTACTTTACAGCTAGTTTCCAACACAAATCAGGATTTGCGCTGGAAAGTAAATCACAACACAAAAGTTTATGCCGGTTTGCGTCACTTTTGTAATGTAAACCCAGCGCAAACTGTTAGTAAGTATACCCCTGAATATTTTTGTACGTTTTGCGCTAACCTATCTTACTTTCTGTACAGCCTGTCCTATAATGTGTGTAATGCATGTCTTTAAACTACAGCAGCGCATTTACTTTGGTGTGCAATTCTTTTTTTAAACTAAGCAGTGACATTATAACACTTTAAATACACACGTCACTATTACTCAGTGTAGCCATCGTGATTCAAATGAGCGACCCTATAGTTTGACACGCAGACATCAGATATGATCACATAAGCCAACTGAGCTTTCCAACCAGAACAATGCATTTCGTAGAGATTAGTTTAACTTACATTTACTTTTCATTTAAAGTGTGTACATTTTATTATATTTCCTCTCACTGTGCTCAAGGAGCTGCAGTTGTGTGTGGCGATTTTATAAATGACGGCTAAAATGAATAAATGTACAAATCCGAGGCAATTTATTATAAGGAGAGAGGTGTGTGTGTGGGCGGAGGTGTAGTCAACATAAATATAGACTGGCTAAATCATGCTGCCCTTCCCTTCCCCTCATTGCTAACGGTCCTATATTTTTACATATTTTGCTTAATGATGTTCATCAAATTTCGGGGTTGGTGAAGTTTCTCACAGGATTTTTGAGGGTTTCTGCTTTTGGTATAATTTACAGCACTCATTACAAAACACAAATCTAAAACCCCACAGGTTTTGTAGGAGTTCTGAATAGGCACTTGTGAAATATTTTAAGGTGTGTCACCCATGAAAATACTGTAATGTTTTATGAGAGACCATTCAGAACTGGTGGCATGATGACAAAGCGTGCATTTTTCTGTACAAATGTTCAAAAGCAGGTAGACAGGTCATAGGGTTACATGCATTTATATTAATACAGGTATGCAATTTGTCCTTTCCTGTCACTTTTTAAGATTATAAATAATCTTTTTTAACGCCTATTGTCACCTTTTTGTCATTTTTCACCCTGCCCATTCCAAATACAGTAACCTAAAAGAGTGCCAGCAAGGGATTTTACTTGAAGGTATTTATCACAGATGACAGACTATTTATTGAATACCTATATGTATCTGTTCCAATTCAATTGGTGTCTGAAACATTTATCATAAAGCTACTTAAGTAGACAATGAAGACATAAGAAGAAAGCAACACAGAAAAGTTTTCATATCAAAAATATTTTCTTTTATATAGATTTTTAGACAAAAATTCATAGGGTATATGTGAACAATGAGAATTAATCATAACTCATTCAAATGAACAAAAAAAAGACATAATGTAAACTATTATCTATATGTCCCAGCAACTTGTTTTAGACATTTCATAGAACCTGTGTACAAATTTCAACCAACATCTCTCTATTAGTTTAGTATTCGTTGTATAACATTTTACAAACAGTCAAGGTATATACTGTATGATTGATAAGCTGCCCGACCTATAGGTTGTTTAATTTGTGATGTATTCCTATAGGTTCTGAATCGATCCCCCTATTCCTGACCCTATTCTGGTTAAACAAACCAACAAGTTAACTAACAGTCAGCCCATGAGGCAGAAAACCCCCATGATGCAGATACCGTTATCTGACGCAGTCACACTACGGCACAGGAACGTGTTATCTGATTAGGTCATAACGCTTGCGATCTAATTAGACAAGCGATATTCCTCCAGCCCCTGATAAGGCATACGGAGTTCTCATAACAAATCAAACCTATGACAACCTGGGCAAAACCCTGCGGCCATTGTTTTGATTTCACCGAGAACTTCAGCAAAAGAATGTGCTAACGAGCAAGTCGTATGACATCCTTATTGACGTATCTATGTCCATCCTTACGTCAATCTCGGCACCTTAAAGGTATAAATATTACCGATATTGCCCTATGCAAACACACGCGGTGGTGACGAGACGGAGCAGCCATACTTGCCGAAGCCCAGAGCAGAGCAGACCCCGCTGGCACAGCCCCGCCTTCCTGACGCGCTGAGAACGAGACGCGCTGATTTCTCCTGCCGAGAGATCCAGCACCGGCGCTTCCGGGTAGCCCTCGCAGGCAGCCTGGAATATCGAGACCAGAGAGAGAGATACCATCCCTCATTCAACCTAGATTCCAGGTACAGAACTGAATAACCCCTCACAGAGAATTCTTTAGTTATTTACTTGGCAAAAACAAACTTAACTTAAACTGTAACTTTCTATTCCCGCCCACGTATTAGGCTTAGGTCAGGTACACGGGGTAGGCGTATTTAGAAACACCAGTTGAGTACGTTTAGTCAAATGTATATGTGTATGTAATATATTTTATTCATTTTAAAACATCTTATGGCTTAGAAACCATATCAATGTTTTTACAGTATTATTTTATACTATTGCTTTTAATGTATGCACTTTACTTAGCTATAAGTATTGCAATAATATCGATCCATTTCTCTTGTATGAGAAAAGAGACTGATCAATAAATAACACCTTTTTATTGAACACGCCCGTCTCTTCCTTTTCTCTACAATCTGATGAGACTAAGAATGCACGTACTGACTGAGTAAAATAAATTGCCTTTTGTTCACACGACTCTCGAGATATACTCTTGATTAGGGGAGAGCAAAGTTGTCATGTTCTATGGTTGTCAGAAACTAAATCCCTTCTTGTCTAATCAGGGAAGTTAAGTCCTTCCTGAACATTCGAGAAAGTTTCTAGTGAACTCTGAGCTAGCTGGCAAAACCCAAAACTTTAAGTCTAGTATCGACAGTAGTAGACCTAGTTAACGTCTGGCCTAGGCCTTTACTGCTGTAGGTATTATTCCAATGCGCAGAGCCTATTGGGATGATAGGAACTACACTACAAATTCTTGTTTCAACAAATCTGTTTTTCTAGAGCAGGTAATCTAATTTATTCGCTTACTTTTTCAAAACAATCCTTTGCGACTTCAGGATCAATAGAGTATAGAAAGAAGACTTGTAGCAATGGTCTTGTTGATCTAAAGTAAAATAACCACTTGTCAAAACATTGTGCCACTAAGTAAAGACAGTGTTTGCCTCTATTATAGTACAACACACATTTACCTGAATAATCAGTGTTTCACTAATCGGACGATGCTATGAGTAGTCCTTTTTCTCAAGAGCAGTCTTTTTCAATAAGGTAATTGACTTTAGTTATTTTGGCCAATCTGTAAAGATTCAAATTAAAGTTCTTATTTGAGACGACATATTTGAATCATGCTGTTAAGCATTGCTAATATCACATATGCGGATATCAATAGCCACATATATTTCAAACACATAGGCTGCTAAAGGCTTTGCACTTTGTAACAAACGAGTTGTACCCGGCAAATATATTCGTTATTTCACCATATTGATTTAATACGGTCTGCATATTGTAAAAAATAAGTTATCACGTAGGCTCCTAAGAGCTTTACACATTGTGACAAACGAGCTATCCCCGGCAAATATCTTCTTTATTACACCATGTTGATTTAATATGATTTACAAACGAATTGTCCCTGGCATATTAATTTGTTATTTCATCATGATTATTTGATCTGGGCATCATAACGAGTTATTTCAAATATCACGGGATGGTCAAGGAACGTCAATCATCCGGGTTAAAATCGTTATATAGTTTGGTCAAAAGATGCCGAAAGCAAAATGATACCTCTTGTATAAAGAGTTACCATCATTCTAGCCACAGTCTTATGTCCACAGTGTAGACAAGTGGCGGTAGTTACACCCCCAAGTTAATCACAATCTGCTACTGGCGATATGGAAAAACCGCTATATATTCTGGCCGCAGATATTTCAAAGTTAAATAAAATCTCTTACTTCGCTAATTATCGTGAATGTGCCTGCAGTCTTGTACCAACAGTGTGGACAATTAACAATAAGCGGCTGTTCGCTATACAAAACCTACTGTGCTTGATGTTTCTAAATCCCACTTAAACCTAGATGGAAGTGGTATCGAGGGAAGTTACTTGCGAAAAAAGTAAAAAGCGCACCGACGTGGAGACATTAGGATCTTTCCGGTAGAGACGTGCTGGTCTGACAGAGTCACGTGAAATCCGGCATCAACGTGACTACGAAACACCTCTCTTTTTAAATGGCAGCCCCGCCCTTAATCACTACCCTTTCAGCTTGACTGTTACGTGTCGGCCATCTTGTAACATCAAAACTGTCACAAAGTTTGTAGTGTATGCTTTTGACTAGTCATCCAAACTATAGAATTTGTACTGATTCATAGGGGAAACCTTAAATAAATCACACTATGTTATCTTAAGATAAATTTAAGCCATTGATTGTACGATGTTTCAAGATGGAATAAACAATCCTATAACTTTATTGAGATGGAACATATCCGAATTCACCGTGTCTATTGTGCACAATAACTGAAATTGCCCACATAAGACCCAGAGGTCATGCGGTAAACGATCGAAACTGGAAATGTTGCACTAGTCATTGAGGTTCCCTTTCATACAGTTTTCAACATTGGTTTGTAACACTGAATCGAAGAAAGACTGAATTGAAAAACCGATAAAGGTAATTGGAGAAGTCTAAAAACACTTTTAGTCCTCAAAGCAAATAATTTCTAAGTCATATATTTATGAAAATGACTAAAGATTATGTCTGATTTACTCGTGAGGGCAACATCTCTATTAACATGAAGCATTGTAGAGATCATTCTGTCACTGTAACAACGTGCTCACAATCTTCCCAGAAAGGAAACATGAGTTCTACATGTATTAGGAAAAGCTGCATAAGGCTTACAATCTTGCTTGTGGCACCTGGTAACTTCGACATAAACCATATAATGACTAAATGCTAAAACATCAAATAAACATCTGTTGTTACAGCCGATGTTAAAAAATAACTTACGTTATTGTCATCAGGGTTCATTTCAAAACATTATATTCTTCTCAGATTAGAAGCAATGGTTAGGGGTTCTGCCCACCTTACCCTCCCGTACCTGAGCAGGAGACATCCAAGGATGAAAAAGTAGCAACAAAAAGGTACTGAAGGGATCAATCTACTTTTAATTCTCAAACAAGAAACAATCAATTATCTTGTGATACGCGAATTATACGCAGCATAGGTATATATAAATTCATATACACATATATTAGCAAACAGCCAGAGAGGCACAATATCACAAAATGATACAATCTATATACAACACATCACATCTACAATATGTACAAATACACAAAACACTATACAATACCAAACACACTTCTCAAAATTATATATTCTTCTCAGACACCTTAGTGTTCATACAATACATGCCAATGTGTGCCACTCTGTAGCTAAATTAGGGCCAGATTTAATACTGTCGGCCTGATGAATCCAGCGATTTTCTTTGAGAGTAAGCATCCTGTCAACATTTCTTTGTCTAATGGTGGGTTTAATTACCTCTACCACCCACCAGTTCATATCTTTTTCAGTATGCTTGTACTTGAAATAGTGGTCAATTAACGGGGCATTTTCAACATTGCAGCGTATCCTCGATTGGTGCTGTAAGATGCTCTGTTTCACCATCTGTGTGGTTTTACCAATATATGACAGCCCACAGGGGCATCTAATACAGTAAACCACGTTGGTGGTTTTGCAGTTTGAAAAGTGTTTGATCGCGATAGTTTTCCCATTTAGCTCAAAGGATTTTATATTGCTTGTTGTGATACAAGCCACACAGCAGTTGCATTTAAAATGACCTTTGACTGGTACAAGTTGTTTCATGTTATCGACTATGTTTTCTTCTTGCGAGTCATAGGCGTGTACAAGTTTGTCTCTTAAATTAGGTCCGCGTTTAAAAGCAAACATTGGTTTCTCCTTCAATTCGGGTAAGGCTTTTAACAACGGCCAATATTTATTGACTATCTTCTTGATTTGATTAGTCATTGTCCCAAACTTAGTCACGCATACCAGTGATGTCTGTTTTTTTCTGTTTTGTTTGAGGGAGCGCTTCACGGTTGTTGTACCACGCTCTCTTTAATGATTTCTTGAGAAGCCTGTTTGGATACCCTGGCATGAAGCTTGTCTTTGAGGATCTTTGCTTCATGGAAGTAGTCAAGTCGTCTGGTGCAATTTCTCCGCAGACGGAGAAATTGCCCAAATGGCAATCCATCCCTCAAAGCCTGAGGATGGTGACTATTGTATTTGAGCAAAATATTTCTTGCTGTTGGTTTAGTATATAAGGTTGTGAAAAGTGTGTTATCATCGCCAACCTTAATTGTAATGTCAAGAAAGTTCATTTCGGTGTTATTGCTTTCCATTGTGAACCTAAGATGGGGATTCCTACTGTTCAACCATAAATGAAATTGCATGAGTAACTCATTGCTCCCTCTCCAAATTAAAAAGACATCGTCTATGTATCTCAGCCAGCAAGAGATGTTGGCTGAGAAAGGATTAAGGGAATCCTAGACGTGTTTGTTTTTAAAATCACTGACATAGATATTGGCTATGTCTGGGGCGTAGACTGCCCCCATCGCAACTCCTTTGAGTTGCTGGTAAAACGTTCTTTCGAAAAGACAGAAGTTTTCGCATAGCGAAATTCTAATACAGTTGATTATAAATTCAGTTGGTACATTATGAGGTCTTGGGCGTGTGTTTAAAAGTTCATCTATTATTAACAAGGCCTCATCTTGTGGCATATTAGAGTACAGACTTTCTATATCCATTGAAACTAGAATCTCGTTCATGGGATCAAAATGGTGATTTTCAAGCTTGTTAATCACTGCAGTGGTATCTCTCATATAAGTTGGTGATTGGAAGGCAAATGGTCTTATAAAGAAATCAGAGTATTGTGCTAAAGGTTTTAATATGGAGTAACACCTCGAGACTATTGGTCTCCCTGGGAGTACAGAAGCATGTTTATGAACTTTTGGAAGTATGTATATGGCTGGCACTGTTTGTGATTTACTTATAAAAAAGCAGCTTCTTTGTCGCTGAGCCAGCCGCCTTCAAGACCACTATGACTGAGGGATGCTATCTCATTCTCCAGTCGGATTGTTGGATTACTTGGAAGTTGCTTATAGTTGGATTCAACTGTAAGTTGTTTTAGCATTTCAATTTTGTATGCTTTGCTGTCCCAAAGAACAACCCCCCCGACTTTGTCGGCGGGTATGATTAATGTGTTGGGTAGAGATTGTACATTTTTGAGGGCCTCCTGCTTAGCTTTCGTAAGGATGTTTTTTGCAAATTGTGGTTTTCTAAATAGGGTTTCCAATTCTGCAATAACTGCATTTTCAAACGTTATGATTTCTTTGGCCACCATATTGTTAGATGGAAAAAATGGTTGATGCAAGCCTGTGAAATCATTTGCTTTATTCTATGGTTTTTCAAAGAAATTGTTTTTTTAGTCTGATGGAACTAAAAAATCTATATAACTAGTTTTGTTTCAAACTGGTCATTCCTGTTGGTTGGGACAAAGGATAGTCCAGCTGACAGCACAGAAATCTCAGCTTCAGCTAAAAGATGACTTGATAGATTGAAAATGGGTATTGTAGTCTCTCGGTTAACCACTCGTAGTATTGGTTCCGGGTCTGTCTCTGACCCGGAGTATACTGGTTCCGAAACCATCCTCGTTTCCCGCCCCATGGCTTCCGGGGTGGACCTGATCCCCTCCTGTCCTGTCTGTCCTAAAAAAGACTGTCTGGAGGAGGCTGGTTGTTGATCATAAGATGGCCTAAATGATCCTGCTGTTGTTTGTTCACTGTCAGTATCTAAGCCCGTATCAGAGAAGGTTGTCCTTTTCTGTTGGAACTAGTTGGGGCCTTGATTAGATCCCTGCGACTGATAGTAATCTTTGCAAAGATAAGGCTAAGTCCTTTCCTTACTGTATTTACGAATGTCTTTGTGCAATTTATCTGTTTTTCTGTGAGAATTGAACTCCTGAAACTCTTTGATCGTGGCCGCTACTTTATCTAACAATACTTTTGCATTAGTTATATTGGTGTCAGCATTGATCTTGTTTTCAAGAGTCTCTATCTCTTTGGTTAGAGATTTGATTTGTTTAAATGCAGTCTCAATGCTGACCACCATCCAGGTGCGGGAGCACTTGTTTGCTGCAAAGCTAAATCCTATTTTGAAATCTTCATCATCGATGAAAATAATAGGAATATTTCTTATCTGTAGCCCAGTTGGTATTATATTGGAGTTGGGACAGTCCGTCAGAAATTTAGCGTGTAGTTCAGTCCTGATCAGTTCTTTACGGAGTCTCTCTAGTTGATTCAAGTCTGACTCATATGGTAAGTTAGCTACTGGTCCTCTGTTACCTAGAAGGGAAGGACCTGCTGCTATTTTGAGAACATATTCATCCGTATAGGAAAGGGTCTCGGCTTCAGACATTAAATTATAATGTGAGAAGGAGAAACAGATGAAATCGTAGATCTAATGCTTGTCTATCTAGACTAAACCACTTGGAAAAGTGACCCACAGCAAGCTAGTGCTTGCGCAAATAATAAGGAAAGGAGGGTGGGAAACCCAATTTACCCTTGTGGGCTTGGGCAGATTAAGTAACTTAAAAGAGTACCAGCAAGGGATTTTACTTGAAGGTATTTATCACAGATGACAGACTATTTATTAAATACCTATATGTATCTGTTCCAATTCAATTGGTGTCTGTAACATTAATCATAAAGCTACTTAAGTAGACAATGAAGACATAAGAAGAAAGCAACACAGGAAAGTTTTCATATAAAACTATTTTCTTTTATATAGATTTTTAGACATAAATTCATAGGGTACATGTGAACAATGAGACTTAATCATAACTCATTCAAATGAACAAGAAAATACCAACTTATTCCTATAATTCATTTGTGTAGAAAGTCCAAACCAATTCAAATAAAAAACAAATGACTCTTATTTTGCCAAAATAGAGATCACTTGTGTAGTGAAGAGCAGGTAAGGTAATGGACTTTGTCGTCGACGTTTTGGTCTTATATGGTACAACTCTTTCAGACCATCTTCAGGACTAAAAATTTGTTTGTGGCTGTGACCTCCTAAAAAAGACATAATGTAAACTATTATCTATATGTCCCAGCAACTTGTTTTAGACATTTCATAGAACCCGTGTGCAAATTTCAACCAACATGTCTCTATTGGTTTAGTACTCGTTGTATAACATTTCACAAACAGTCAAGGTATATACTGTATGATTGATAAGCTGCCCGACCTATAGGTTGTTTAATTCTTGTTTCAACAAATCCGTTTTTCTAGTGCAGGTAATATAATTTATTCGCTTACTTTTTCAAAATAATCCCTTGCGACTTCAGGATCAATAGAGTATAGAAAGGAAGACTTGTAGCAGTCGTCCTGTTGATCTAAAGTAAAAGAACCACTTGTCAAAACATTGTGCCACTAAGAAAAGACAGTGTTTGCCTCTATTTTAGTACAACACACATTTACCTGAATAATCAGTGTTTCACTAATCGGACGATGCTATTAGTAGTCCTTTTTCTCACGAGCAGTCTTTTTGAATAAGGTAATTGACTTTCGTTATTTTGGCCAATCTGTAAAGATTCAAATTACAGTTCTTATTTGAGACGACATATTTGAATCATGCTGTTAAGCATTGCTAATAACACATATGAGGATATCACCACATATATTTCGAACACGTAGGCTGCTAAAGCCTATGCACTTTGTAACAAACGAGTTGTACCCCGCAAATATATTTGTTATTTCACCATATTGATTTAATACGGTCTGCATTTTGTAAAAAATAAGTTATCACGTAGGCTCCTAGATGCTTTACAAATTGTGACAAACGAGTTATCCCCGGCAAATATCTTCGTTATTACACCATGTTGATTTAATATGATTTACAAACCAATTATCCCAGGCATATATTTGTTATTTCATCATGATTATTTTATCTGGGCATCATATCGAGTTATCTCAAATATCACGGGATGGTCAAGGAACGTCAATCATCCGGGTTAAAATCGTTACACAGTCTGGTCAAAAGATGCCGAATGGAAAACGATACCTTTTGTATAAAGAGTTACCATCATTCTAGCCACAGTCTTATGTCTACAGTGTAGATAAGTGGCGGTAGTTACACCCCCGAGTTAATCACAATCTGA
Organism: Lissotriton helveticus; assembly: GCF_964261635.1. Lineage (NCBI taxonomy): Eukaryota > Metazoa > Chordata > Amphibia > Caudata > Salamandridae > Lissotriton > Lissotriton helveticus. The sequence goes on along the minus strand of NC_136060.1, from coordinate 395,394,464 downwards.
TACAGGCTATATGGAAAACCCGCTATATATTCTGTAATTTGAATCTTTACAGATTGGCCAAAATAACGAAAGTCAATTACCTTATTGAAAAAGACTGCTCGTGAGAAAAAGGGCTACTCATAGCATCGTCCAATTAGTGAAACACTGATTATTCAGGTAAATGTGCGTTGTTCTAAAATAGAGGCAAACACTGTCTTTACTTAGTGGCACAATGTTTTGACAAGTGGTTCTTTTACTTTAGATCAACAAGACCATTGCTACAAGTCTTCTTTTCTATGCTCTATTGATCCTGAAGTCGCAAAGGATTGTTTTGAAAAAGTAAGCGAATAAATTATATTACCTGCACTAGAAAAACGGATTTGTTGAAACAAGAATTAAACAACCTATAGGTCGGGCAGCTTATCAATCATACAGTATATACCTTGACTGTTTGTGAAATGTTATACAACGAATACTATACCAATAGAGACATGTTGGTTAAAATTTGCACACAGGTTCTATGAAATGTCTAAAACAAGTTGCTGGGACATATATATATATAATAGTTTACATTATGTCTTTTTTAGGAGGTCACAGCCACAAACAAATTTTTAGTCCTGAAGATGGTCTGAAAGAGTTGTACCATATAAGACCGAAACGTCGACGACAAAGTCCAGTACCTTACCTGCTCTTCACAACACAAGTGATCTTTATTTTGGCAAAATAAGTGTCATTTGTTTTTTATTTGCATTGGTTTGGACTTTCTACACAAATGAATTATAGGAATAAGTTTGTATTTTCTTGTTCATTTGAATGAGTTATGATTAATTGTCATTGTTCACATGTACCCTATGAATTTTTGTCTAAAAATCTATATAAAAGAAAATATTTTTTTATATGAAAACTTTCCCGTGTTGCTTTCTTCTGATGTCTTCATTATCTACTTAAGTAGCTTCATGATAAATGTTTCAGACACCAATTGAATTGGAACAGATACATATAGGTATTCCATAAATAGTCTGTCATCTGTGATAAATACCTTCAAGTAAAATCCCTTGCTGGCACTCTTTTAAGTTACTTAATCTGCCCAAGCCCGCAAGGGTAAATTGGGTTTCGCACCCTCCTTTCCTTATTATTTGCGCAAGCACTAGCTTGTTGTGGGTCACTTTTCCAAGTGGTTTAGTCTAGATAGACAAGCATTAGATCTATGATTTCATCTGTTTCTCCTCACATTATAATTTAATGTCTGAAGCCGAGACCCTTTCCTATACGGATGACTATGTTCTCAAAATAGCAGCAGGTCCTTCCCTTCTAGGTAACAGAGGACCAGTAACTAACTTACCATATCAGTCAGACTTGAATCAACTAGAGAGACTCCGTAAAAAACTGATCAGGACTGAACTACACACTACATTTCTGACGGACTGTCTCAACTCCAATATAATACCAACTGGGCCACAGATAAGAAATATTCCTATTATTTTCATTGATGATGAAGATTTCAAAGTAGGATTTAGCTTTGCAGCAAACAAGTGCTCCCGCACCTGGATGGTGCTCAGCATTGAGACTGCATTTAAACAAATCAAATCTCTAACCAAAGAGATAGAGACTCTTGAAAACAAGATCAATGCTGACACCAATATAACTAATGCAAAAGTATTGTTAGAATAAGTAGCGACCACAATCAAAGAGTTTGAGGAGTTCAATTCTTACAGAAAAACAGATAAATTGCACAAAGACATTCGTAAATACAGTAAGGAAAGGACTTATCCTTATCTTTGCAAAGATTACTATCAGACGCAGTGATCTAACCAAGGCCCCAACCAGTTCCAACAGAAAAGGACAACCTTCTCTGATACGGGCTCAGATACTGACAGCGAACAAACAACAGCAGGATCATTTAGGCACTCTTATGATCAACAACCAGCCTCCTCCAGACAGTCTTTTTTAGGACAGGACAGGAGGGGATCAGGTCCACCCCGGAAGCCATGGGGCGGGAAACCAGGATGGTTTTGGAACCAGTTTACTCCGGGTCAGAGACAGACCCGGAACCAATACTACGAGTGGTAAACCGAGAGACTACAATACCCATTTTCATTCTATCAAGTCATCTTTTAGCTGAAGCTGAGATTTCTGTGCTGTCAGCTGGACTATCCTTTGTCCCAACCAACAGGAATGACCAGTTTGAAACAAAACTAGAGTTACATAGATTTTTTAGATCTATCAGACTAAAAAAATGTATTTGAAAAACCATCGAATAAAGCAAATGATTTCACAGGCTTGTATCAACCATCAACATTTTTTCCATCTAACAATATGGTGGCCAAAGAAATCATAACATTTGAAAATGCAGTTATTGCAGAATTGGAAAACCTATTTAGAAAACCACAATTTGCAAAAAACAACCTTACGAAAGTTGAGCAGGAGGCCCTCAAAAATTTACAATCTCTACCCAACACCTTAATCAAACCCGCCGACAAAGGCGGGGGGATTGTTCTTTGTGACCGCGAAGCATATAAAATTTAAATGCTAAAACAACTTACAGTTGAATCCAACTATAAGCAACTTCCAAGCAATCCAACAATCCGACTGGAGAAAGAGATAGTATCCCTCAGTAATAGTGGTCTTGAAGGCGGCTGGCTCATCGACAAAGAAGCTGCTTTTTTGATAAGTTAATCACCAACAGTGCCAGCCATATACATACTTCCAAAAGTTCATAAACATGCGTCTGTACCCCCAGGGAGACCAATAGTCTCGTGGTGTAACTCATATTAAAACCTTTAGCACAATACTCTGATTTCTTTATAAGTCCATTTGACATCGAATCACCAACTTATATCAGAGATACCACTGCAGTGATTAACAAGCTTGAAAACACCATTTTGATCCCATGAACGAGATTCTAGTTTCAATGGATATAGAAAGTCTGTACTCTAATATCCCACAAGATGAGGCCTTGTTAATAATAGATGAACTTTTAAACACACTTCCAAGACCTCATAATGTACCACCTGAATTTATAATCAACTGTATTAGAATTTCGCTATGCGAAAACTTCTTTCTTTTCGAAAGAACATTTTACCAGCAACTCAATGGAGTTGCGATGGGGGCAGTCTACTCCCCAGACATAGCCAATATCTATTTCAGTGATTTTGAAAACAAACACGTCTATGATTCCCTTAATCCTTTCTCAGCCAACATCTCTTGCTGGCTGAGATACATAGACAATGTCTTTTTAATTTGGAGAGGGAGCAATGAGTTACTCATGCAATTTCATTTATGGTTGAACAGTAGGAATCCCCATCTTAGGTTCACAATGGAAAGCAATAACACCGAAATGAACTTTCTTGACATTACAATTAAGGTTGGCGATGATAACACACTTTTCACAACCTTATATACTAAACCAACAGCAAGAAATACTTTGCTCAAATACAATAGCCACCATCCTCAGTCTTTGAGGGATGGATTGCCATTTGGGCAATTTCTCCATCTGCGGAGAAATTGCACCAGATGACTTGACTACTTCCATGAAGCAAAGATCCTCAAAGACAAGCTTCATGCGAGGGGGTATCCAAACAGGCCTCTCAAGAAATCATTAAAGAGAGCGTGGTACAACAACCGTGAAGCGCTTCTACAAACAAAACTGAAAACAAGCCAGACATCACTGGTATGCGTGACTACGTTTGGGACAATGACTAATAAAATCAAGAAGATAGTCAATAAATATTGGCCGTTGTTAAAAGCCTTACCCGAATTGAAGGAGAAACCAATGTTTGCTTTTAAACGCGGACCTAATTTAAGAGACAAACTTGTACACGCCTATGACTCGCAAGAAGAAAACATAGTCGATAACATAAAACAACTTGTACCAGTCAAAGGTCATTTTAAATGCAACTGCTGTGTGGCTTGTGTCACAACAAGCAATATAAAACCCTATGAGCTAAATGGGAAAACTATTGTGATCAAACACTTTTCAAACTGCAAAACCACCAACGTGGTTTACTGTATTAGATGCCCCTGTGGGCTGTCATTTATTGGTAAAACCCACACAGATGGTGAAACAGCGCATCTTACAGCACCAATCGAGGATACGCTGCAATGTTGAAAATGCCCCGTTAGTTGACCACTATTTCAAGTACAAGCACACTGAAAAAGATATGAACTGGTGGGTGGTAGAGGTGATTAAACCCACCATTAGACAATGAAATGTTGACAGGATTCTTACTCTCAAAGAAAATCGCTGGATGAATCAGGCCGACAGTATTAAATCTGGCTTTAATTCAGCTACAGAGTGGCACACATTGGCATGTATTGTATGAACATTAAGGTGTCTGAGAAGAATATAAGGTTTTGAAATGAACCCTGATGACAATAACGTAAGTTATTTTTTAACATCGGCTGTAACGACAGATGTTTATTTGATGTTTTAGCATTTAGTCATTATATGGTTTATGTCGAAGTTACCAGGTGCCACAAGCAAGATTGTAAGCCTTATGCAGCTTTTCCTAATACATGTAGAAGTCATGGTTCCTTTTTGGGAAGATTGTGAGCACGTTGTTACAGTGACAGAATGATCTCTACAATGCTTCATGTTAATAGAGATGTTGCCCTCACGAGTAAATCAGACATAATCTTTAGTCATTTTCATAAATGTATGACTTAAAAATTGTTTGCTTTGAGTTCTAAAAGTGTTTTTAGACTTCTCCAATTACCTTTATCGGTTTTTCAATTCAGTTTTTCTTCGATTCAGTGTTACAAACCAATGTTGAAAACCGTATGAAAGGGAACCTCAATGACTAGTGCAACATTTCCAGTTTCGATCGTTTACCGCATGACCTCTGGGTCTTATGTGGGCAATTTCAGTTATTGTGCACAATAGACACGGTGAATTCGGATATGTTCCATCTCAATAAAGTTATATGATTGTTTATTCCATCTTGAAACATCGTACAATCAATGGCTTAAATTTATCTTATGATAACATTGAAGAACTGTAATCTTCATTCTCAGGGAATACTTACTAATAAAAAGAACTTGGCACAGAAGCTGAAAATATGAAAAGACATCTTTATTAAATTTAATAAGTGAGGCCACGTCACACAGAAGCCGTAGCAACTGAATGAGGTAGTCTGAAGAATACAGAAAACAGAGGCCTTTTATATGTTTAGGGTTACAAACTTCAGCATACAAGTAAGGGGCAGTCCTAGCTTTTGCAAGCATGCAAAATGCCTAACATTCCTTCTTACACAAGCCGGACAAACCCATAATAAAAGGACCACAACCCATATCATAAACAGACCATAAAAGAAGGAACAGAAAACAGATAAGGGGTGTGTGTGTGCATACCAAACTCTACAATGGCCTGTGCTTTGATCCTCAATCTTGATCAGCTAAAGGGCAGGAACTGGTTTAACAAGGTCAGCTTCAGGCAACAGGGTCAGTTCACTCAGGTCAAACAGGAGTCAGCATGAACTCGAGCTAAGGTCTACATGTCCTTAAAAGACTGGTTTCAGCCACAATCATGGCCTATGTGAGGGCAACCACAAAATGGCTGCCATACACAAAATGGAACCCGCGGGTTCAGAATTCACAGAACCTCAACATAGTGTGATTTATTTTAAAGTTTCCCCTATAAATCAGTACAAATTCTATAGTTTGGATGACTAGTCAAAAGCATACACTCCAAACTTTGTGACAGTTTTGATGTTACAAGATGGCCGACACGTAACAGTCAAGCTGAAAGGGCCGTGATTAAGGGTGGGGCTGCCATTTAAAAAGAGAGGTGTTTCGTAGTCACGTTGATGCCGGATTTCACGTGACTAGGTCAGACCAGCACTTCTCTACCGGAAAGATCCTAACGTCTCCATGTCGGTGCGCTTTTTACTTTTTCCGCAAGTAAGTTCCCTCGATACCACTTCAATCTAGGTATAAGTGAGATTTAGAAACATCAAGTACAGTAGGTTTTGTTTAGCGAACAGCTGCTTATTGTTAATTGTCCACACTGTTGGTACAAGACTGCGGGCACATTCACGATAACTAGCGAAGTAAGAGATTTTATTTAACTTTGAAATATCTGTGGCCAGAATATATAGCGGTTTTTCCATATCGCCAGTAGCAGATTGTGATTAACTCGGGGGTGTAACTACCGCCACTAGTCTACACTGTGGACATAAGACTGTTGCTAGAATGATGGTAACTCTTTATACAAGAGGTACCATTTTCCTTTCGGCATCTTTTGACCAGACTATATAACGACTTTAAACCCGGATCATTGACGTTCCTTGACCATCCCGTGACATTTGAAATAACTCAATATGAAGCCCAGACCAAATAATCATGATGAAATAACAAATATATATGCCCGGGACAATTCGTTTGTAAATCATATTAAATCAACATTGTGTAATAGTGAAGATATTTGCCGGGGATAACTTGTTTGTCACAATGGGTAAAGCACTTTGGAGCCTACGTGATAACTTATTTTTTATAATATGCAGACCGTATTAAATCAATATGGTGAAATAACGAATATATTTGCCGGGTACAACTCGTTTGCTACAAAGTGCAAAGCCTTTAACAGCGTACGTGTTTGAAATATATGTGGCTATGGATATCCGCATTTGTGATATTAGCAATGCTTAACAGCATGATTCAAATATGTCGTCTCAAATAAGAACTGTAATGTGAATCTTTACAGATTGGCCAAAATAACGAAAGTCAATTACCTTTTTGAAAAAGACTGCTCGTGAGAAAAAGGACTACTCATGGCATCGTCCGATTAGCGAAACACGGATTATTCAGGTAAATGTGTGTTGTACTAAAATAGAGGCAAACACTGTCTTTACTTAGTGGCACAATGTTTTGACAAGTGGTTCTTTGACTTTAGATCAACAAGGCCATTACTACAAGCCTTCTTTTCTATACTCTCTTGATCCTGAAGTCGCAAAGGATTGTTTTGCAAAAGTAAGCTAATAAATTATATTACCTGCTCTAGAAAAACTGATTTGTTGAAACAAGAATTAAACAACCTATAGGTCGGGCAGCTATCAATCATACAGTATATACCTTGACTGTTTGTGAAATGTTATACAACGAATACTAAACCAATAGAGACATGTTGGTTGAAATTTGTACACAGGTTCTATGAAATGTCTAAAACAAGTTGCTGGGATATATAGATAATAGTTTACATTATGTCTTTTTTAGGGGGTCACAGCCACAAACGAATTTTTAGTCCTGAAGATGGTCTGAAAGAGTTGAACCATATAAGACCGAAACGTCGACGACAAAGTCTATTACCTTACCTCTGCTCTTCACTACACAAGTGATCTTTATTTTGGCAAAATAAGAGTCATTTGTTTTTTATTTACATTGGTTTGGACTTTCTACACCAATGAATTATAGGAATAAGTTTGTATTTTCTTGTTCATTTGAATGATTTATGATTAATTGTCATTGTTCACATGTACCCTAGGAATTTTTGTCTAAAAATCTATATAAAAGAAAATATTTTTTGATATGAAAACTTTCCTGTGTTGCTTTCTTCTTATGTCTTCATTGTCTACTTAAGTAGCTTCATGATAAATGCTTCAGACACCAATTGAATTGTAACAGATACATATAGGTATTCAATAAATAGTCTGTCATCTGTGATAAAATACCTTCAAGTAAAATCCCTTGCTGGCACTCTTTTAAGTTACTTAATCTACCCAAGCCCGCAAGGGTAAATTGGGTTTCCCACCATCCTTTCCTCATTCCAAATACAGCCCTGCTATATGAGAAGGACCATTATAAGTGGCAGAGAGGGAAAATGTCATTAAAATCTACACTGATGTAGATGACGAAATGCTTCAACACAGCACCAACAATGATCCCCAATTCAGCATAATTTATCACTCCAACATCAATTTTAAAGTAGTGTGAAGGGCTTCTTTAAACAAATAGATGTACCATTATTATGCATTCCTCCACATATCAACAAATATTTCCTTCCTTGTTTTTGTCACTGTATTGTTTTTTTTAGCTGAATCGCTTGGCTTCTCTCACTTAGCTGTGCAACTTATTGAGATGACAATGTAAGCTACTCTGTGTCACTTGGAATTAACTTACTGTGTGAACATACCACATTCCAGGGACCGTCTGTTCTGTTGCTGGCTCCAACTCCTGTACCGGCCTGCCCTATTATTGGTGGAGTGCCACCTTATGCTGGCAAGATTGACTACGCTTACCATAGTCAATGAGTCTCTTGCAAGTCTGTGGTCAGGTGTCAAACTAAAACTGTGTCAATTACTACACTTTTTGATCTTTTTATTATGTGTGTCTCTAAAAACAAACAAAAAATAATTGATATGTTAATACCTGTCTGGAAACTCCTGCTACCTAAACCTCACCTCCCTCCGGTAAGACCCAGGCTTGGTTCCCCAGGCCCTCATCACAAGGCCTTGCGGCTACTTCCCCATCAACTCACTAGGAATCACCATCCGCTGACAGTCTAGTAAAGAGGGGAGAACTGTCGCCCACGGTGTGGGTTGCCACATTGGGCCCAGTGGGAATCAAGTTTCGGAGTTTGAAATCACAATTACCATGGGATGTAGTTAGAACTTGTGCCCATTTTGGACGGGGTTAATGTAATTAGGTGGACCCTGCCCCTTGGCGGTTGCCTCAAGTAACCGCAACCTGAATACCTTTGTCTTCAGGCAGAAGAAATCCAGGCCCAAGGCGGTGTGTACACTAAAAAAGTTGAACCCTGTTAGGTTGTCTTGAGAAACTTTGTGAGCACCCCTGAAAAGGCAAAACCTGTGAGACTGTCTAGAGATAGTTTGTAGTCACACTGGAAAAGTCGCGTCTTGTGAGACTGTTATGAGAAACTTTGGCACCATCAACGGAGAGCAGACACAAGGACATTTTATTGGCACATTTGTGGAGCTTTCTGTTTAGAATTCTTGCAGTAAGAATATTGGCACAATTATGAACTGGAGTAGCAATTTAGAGAAGTTAGTTTCTGACTCTGGCCAAGGAGCTTAGGTTATTCCTGGACAGTACTTGATAATGCACTAATACGGCCCAACTTGGAACATTCCAGAATCTCTGGTAGAGAAGTTTGGACTTTGTGGATTCCTAAAGAAGCATTTGGGAAGACTTTACTAAAAAATATGGAGAACAGTTGAAACCCTCACAATACGTAAAGATTCGAAGAGCTCAGAGAGAAACGTGCTTCCTTTTTAATCAGACATCAAGGTGTGTACAAGTGGTGGGTTGTGGGAGATCCTTAATGCCTCAAAGGCCGCTGAAAATGGGATTGCGTAATATGTAATGATTGTATGTTAATTTATGCATATCTACGTGGTAGACATAATTTCAAATTTTACCCATTGAAAGAACTAAGGGGAATCTGTTTTATTTCCCAGAAAAAACACATAGGAAGAAGACCAGTAAGGAGTACTTTTACACATATGACTTAAAGGATAAAATACTGGTTCCTTAGGAAAGACCAGTTGAACAGACAATCTTCTCCGTGGAATGACCTAATCCCTGATGCAGAACCAAGAAACGAGGCTTAGGCGCACAGCGAGTGTGGGAATGAACACAAAGTGTAAGAGACAGTAACGGTGGGTTGAAGGAGGGTGAAGGTGCTCCAACAGGTGACGTAACTAGCCAAAATACGTCCAATAATCCTAGCAAAACAGTGTGCTACGTGGTACGTAGACACATTCCTGTGTGCGGGCACACTTGTATAGTTCAGCGTAGCTGATTCAAATAAAGTTCAAATGAGAAGGTTTCGAAGTTTGTATATATTTGATAAGTTTCACAAGTTCATTGTACAATAGCGTTTCATCACGCTATGAAATCAATTGAGTGTAATCCAATGGTATATTTCAAAACATGCTCCAATGCATTTCGGACTCACACAGTCCTTTCTCAAGGAGCACTGCGGAAGGATACAACAAAAGCAATTTAGATCAACGAAACAGGCAGCTGTAAAGTTTGTGCACATGCGGTGAGGGAGGTGTATGTGGATTTATCATCCGTGAATAAGATAATGAAAGTATTAAACAAAGTGGGTTCATACAGATTAAAAGAGGGTGTTACGTTTGCATGCATTCATTGGGCTTGAAGTCTTAAACAGCGTGAATACGTGTAGATGAAAACAGGTAGTTGGATTTGCATGCGTTAATTGAGATGAAAGGGGTGCGTTGGAATCGAGCGGTGTGTCTTATAAGTTAATAAAATCGACAGTGGCTTGTGGTTTAGAGACAAGCGGGTAGTAAAGTGAAACGGGGTTAGTGGTACAATGTGAAAGTGTCTTACGCTTCCACATAGATGTACAGCTCACATCGGTGCTGCAAAAAACAGTGAAAAGATCGTGAGATGTTGTCAACAAGCAAAATGCTTGTGTGAGAGATGAGTAACCGGCATGCAATCGCGGTAACTTACTGTGGAGGTTTCAAAAAGGTGGACTACGTGTCTCGAGCTTCGCGGGAATACTGCGGAGTTCGAGGGGAAAGTGTGTGATGATAGAAATAGAGAAAAGACACTCAGATTGTAGGGAAAATCAGAGCGGCCATCTTGTAATGGTGAAGGCACAGGACCAAGATATAATACAGCAACATTACAAAACACAGGTGGCTATAACAATAAGAATGCAGAATAAGGATGCAACATATCAAACGGCCTTGTTACAGGTAGCAACTTAGTTCAGTCCGGTCGTTAAGCCCAAATGGCTTCAAAGATTGAAGTTTATAGATCCACGACGTCTCCCGCTGTAAGAGAGTTTTATTGTTGTCTCTGCCCTCGCTGTGGGTGACCATTTCCAATACCAGATATTTCAACTGGGCCACACTGTGATGCGCCTCGTTGAAATGCGTTGCCAGGTTAGATTTGGTGTTCTTGGTACGAATATTGGATTTATGTTCATTAAGTCTAATTTTAATTTTCCTACTGGTTTTACCTACGTAGATCTTTCCACACGGGCATTTGAGTAGGTAAATCAAGTTAGCTGAATCACAAGTAGCGTCTACTTTTAGGTTGATCTCAAATCCTTTCATAGGATGGTGTATGGTGTTACCTCCAATGACATTGTTACAGTTGTTACAATGATAACAGGGACGTGTACCTGTATATTTCCTCGGCGTGTCAGTGGGTTTGGATAAGATTTCTCTGATGTTCATTGGTCGGTTGTAAGCAAAGATCGGGGGTTCTTTAAAAAGATCACCAAAATCTGGTTCCGACGACAAAATCCGCCAGTGTCTTAGTATGATTTTCTTGTAGATTTTGCTCACAGTAGAGAATTTGGAGACCAATGTCATTCTAGGATTGGGATCCTTTTTTCTGCTTTTCAGAGCTTCTGTTCTGGAGATAGTGTGTACTCTATCACGTGCCTCTTTGATGATGTTTTCGGGATATCCTCGGGTGGAGAACCTAGAGGCCATGGTTTGGATTTGGGAATCTCTTCTGTTGTCGTCTGATACTATCCGAGTGACTCTCAGCATCTGGCTGAATGGGAGGTGTCTTTTCAAAGAGTCTTGATGGAAACTACTGTATAGCAGGGTGTTGTTGCGGTCGGTTTCCTTGCGGTACAAGTCAGTTTTGATGCCATCTGAGGTGATTCTCACTAATACGTCCAAAAATGTGATTTCTTTATCTGAGATGTTCCAGGTGAACTCGATCCGGTCATCTTTAGTATTCAACGTGGATAGGGCTGATTCCAGGTGTTCTCGGGAATCTTTCCAAATGAAGAAAAGATCGTCTATGTATCTTGCGTAAAGTTTGAGGTTGTCATTCCAATCCACATTCGTCAAAATGTGGTTGAGTTCGAAGTTGCCCATGTAGATATTTGCGTATGTCGGCGCGGCGCAATTGCCCATTGCCATCCCGGACATTTGTAAGTACCAACGATCCTCAAAACAAAAGTAACTATGATACAAAGTAAAAACCATAAGTTCTAGAATGAAGGTTTTCAAAGGGTCTGCAATGTTCGATTCTAATAGAGCTAATTCAATAGCTTCAATTCCCTCGGCATGGGGAATAGAGGTGTATAGGCTCTTGATGTCAGCGGTGCATAATAGTATTTGTTCATCATTCTTGATCTCAACGGAGTTTAATTTGTTGATAAAATCAGTGGTATCACGAGTGTAGCTTTTTAAGTTAATCACCATAGGTTGTAAGTAGCGGTCAATAAATTTTCCGATTGGTTCGTGGATTGACCCCCGTGTGGACACGATGGGGCGAAAAGGTGGATCCATCAAGTTTTTGTGTATTTTGGGCAGCATGGTAAGAGTAGGACTTTTTGGATGATCAACAATCAAGTATCGCTTGGTTCTATCGTCGATGACGTCATCTTCTCTGGCTTTATCAATGATGTTGAGTAACATCGTTTTATACTCCTTAGTGGGGTTACCCTCAAGTGGCAGATAAGTATCAACGTCGAAGACGTGTTCTCTGGCTCTACGGGTGTAGAGGTCCGCATTGAGGATGACTAAGGCGCCACCCTTGTCGGCTTTCAAACATTTAATTGTTTTGTTGTTGGCGATATTCTTCAAGGTGTCTTGGTCTTTGTTGGTAATGTTCCTGCGTTTGGATTTCTTGTAATTGATCTTAGCGATATCCTGTCGAACTAGGGTTTCAAAATTGTCAATACTCTTATGGCTGCTTGGGGGCATGTAGTTACTTGTAGGTCGTAGGCCAAGTAGCTGATCCGGTTTGGTTTCCACAACAGGTTCCAAAACTTTTTCAAAAAAATGTTTTAGTCGTAACTTCCTGGTGAGCTTAAAGGTGCTGACTTCCAGTTCAAGAAGGTTAGTGTTGCTGGTTGGGATAAATGACATCCCCTTTTGTAATGTTTTGATTTCATAAGGTGTAAGGTTGGTGTCGGAAATGTTTATGACTAACGATGCTTCCTCGTTTTGGGCTTGGTTTGAGGTTGGCTCTTTCCGTTGTTTTTTGTTTGTTCCTTTGCCCCGTCTGGGTCGTCGGTTCTGTCTGGGCCTGACTCTAAAAAAGGCTCCGTGGTGGTTGTAGATGAGGTAGATGCTTGTGCTGGTCGATCTTTAGAGGTTGTGCGTTCCGTTGGTTGGTGTCTTGGAGGACGGTTGGTGTTGTCGCTGTCGGAAGATGAGGTGTCAGTGTTCTGGGAATACGGTTTATTTCTTCGTCGTTGAGCGTAGACTTCCGCCCAAGTATAAACTTCCCCAAGCTTATAGTCTAGGGTGTCACGCCGAAATTTGCGTAACTTTCGTTCATTGATCTCCCTGGTGTGACGGTCGATCTGTCTGTTGATGTCTTCCAACGTTGTGCCTAATTCCTCAGGGGTCATAAGGTCTTTAAGTTCACTTTCTGCGGTGGTTATTTCCAAAGACAGTTCTTGGAGAATTCCCGACAATTCCTCGATGATTAATAAGATTAAGTCCAGGCTGCACTTGTTTAGAATGGCGTACCATCTTTCAAGGAAAGCTTTAGAGTTCTTGCATAGAGAAGGCTTTAACGCAATACGGAGGCCGCGGGGAATACGAAGTGATTTATGGTACTTAATAAGTGTGTTCGCGTGAAGTTTTTGGTTTACACGGCGTTTCGACAAATAGAGTAATTGTTTGATACATTGTTCCTTCGTTCTGCTAGAAGGTGTTTGGGTTAGATCGTCGTTGATCAATGCATAGATCCTTTCCGTTGCATCAGAATCAAATGCCAATGTTTCGGCATGTGCTTCAGTGGATTTAGAGATGTCATCATATTGCATCTTAGGAGATGATCCAGGGGGCGTGCTGCCAGCCTACCAGGCAGTAAAAGGTAAATGTAGAACCAAGAAACGAGGCTTAGGCGCACAGCGAGTGTGGGAATGAACACAAAGTGTAAGAGACAGTAACGGTGGGTTGAAGGAGGGTGAAGGTGCTCCAACAGGTGACGTAACTAGCCAAAATACGTCCAATAATCCTAGCAAAACAGTGTGCTACGTGGTACGTAGACACATCCCTGTGTGCGGGCACACTTGTATAGTTCAGCGTAGCTGATTCAAATAAAGTTCAAATGAGAAGGTTTCGAAGTTTGTATATATTTGATAAGTTTCACAAGTTCATTGTACAATAGCGTTTCATCACGCTATGAAATCAATTGAGTGTAATCCAATGGTATATTTCAAAACATGCTCCAATGCATTTCGGACTCACACAGTCCTTTATCAAGGAGCACTGCGGAAGGATACAACAAAAGCAATTTAGATCAATGAAACAGGCAGCTGTAAAGTTTGTGCACATGCGGTGAGGGAGGTGTATGTGGATTTATCATCCGTGAATAAGATAATGAAAGTATTAAACAAAGTGGGTGCATACAGATTAAAAGAGGGTGTTACGTTTGCATGCATTCATTGGGCTTGAAGTCTTAAACAGCGTGAATACGTGTAGATGAAAACAGGTAGTTGGATTTGCACGCGTTAATTGAGATGAAAGGGGTGCGTTGGAATCGAGCGGTGTGTCTTATAAGTTAATAAAATCGACAGTGGCTTGTGGTTTAGAGACAAGCGGGTAGTAAAGTGAAACGGGGTTAGTGGTACAATGTGAAAGTGTCTTACGCTTCCACATAGATGTACAGCTCACATCGGTGCTGCAAAAAACAGTGAAAAGATCGTGAGATGTTGTCAACAAGCAAAATGCTTGTGTGAGAGATGAGTAACCGGCATGCAATCGCGGTAACTTACTGTGGAGGTTTCAAAAAGGTGGACTACGTGTCTCGAGCTTCGCGGGAATACTGCGGAGTTCGAGGGGAAAGTGTGTGATGATAGAAATAGAGAAAAGACACTCAGATTGTAGGGAAAATCAGAGCGGCCATCTTGTAATGGTGAAGGCACAGGACCAAGATATAATACAGCAACATTACAAAACACAGGTGGCTATAACAATAAGAATGCAGAATAAGGATGCAACATATCAAACGGCCTTGTTACAGGTAGCAACTTAGTTCAGTCCGGTCGTTAAGCCCAAATGGCTTCAAAGATTGAAGTTTATAGATCCACGACGTCTCCCGCTGTAAGAGAGTTTTATTGTTGTCTCTGCCCTCGCTGTGGGTGACCATTTCCAATACCAGATATTTCAACTGGGCCACACTGTGATGCGCCTCGTTGAAATGCGTTGCCAGGTTAGATTTGGTGTTCTTGGTACGAATATTGGATTTATGTTCATTAAGTCTAATTTTAATTTTCCTACTGGTTTTACCTACGTAGATCTTTCCACACGGGCATTTGAGTAGGTAAATCAAGTTAGCTGAATCACAAGTAGCGTCTACTTTTAGGTTGATCTCAAATCCTTTCATAGGATGGTGTATGGTGTTACCTCCAATGACATTGTTACAGTTGTTACAATGATAACAGGGACGTGTACCTGTATATTTCCTCGGCGTGTCAGTGGGTTTGGATAAGATTTCTCTGATGTTCATTGGTCGGTTGTAAGCAAAGATCGGGGGTTCTTTAAAAAGATCACCAAAATCTGGTTCCGACGACAAAATCCGCCAGTGTCTTAGTATGATTTTCTTGTAGATTTTGCTCACAGTAGAGAATTTGGAGACCAATGTCATTCTAGGATTGGGATCCTTTTTTCTGCTTTTCAGAGCTTCTGTTCTGGAGATAGTGTGTACTCTATCACGTGCCTCTTTGATGATGTTTTCGGGATATCCTCGGGTGGAGAACCTAGAGGCCTACTCTTACCATGCTGCCCAAAATACACAAAAACTTGATGGATCCACCTTTTCGCCCCATCGTGTCCACACGGGGGTCAATCCACGAACCAATCGGAAAATTTATTGACCGCTACTTACAACCTATGGTGATTAACTTAAAAAGCTACACTCGTGATACCACTGATTTTATCAACAAATTAAACTCCGTTGAGATCAAGAATGATGAACAAATACTATTATGCACGGCTGACATCAAGAGCCTATACACCTCTATTCCCCATGCCGGGGGAATTGAAGCTATTGAATTAGCTCTATTAGAATCGAACATTGCAGACCCTTTGAAAACCTTCATTCTAGAACTTATGGTTTTTACTTTGTATCATAGTTACTTTTGTTTTGAGGATTGTTGGTACTTACAAATGTCCGGGATGGCAATGGGCAATTGCGCCGCGCCGACATACGCAAATATCTACATGGGCAACTTCGAACTCAACCACATTTTGACGAATGTGGATTGGAATGACAACCTCAAACTTTACGCAAGATACATAGACAATCTTTTCTTCATTTGGAATTATTCCCGAGAACACCTGGAATCAGCCCTATCCACGTTGAATACTAAAGATGACCGGATCGAGTTCACCTGGAACATCTCAGATAAAGAAATCACATTTTTGGACGTATTAGTGAGAATCACCTCAGATGGCATCGAAACTGACTTGTACCGCAAGGAAACCGACCGCAACAACACCCTGCTATACAGTAGTTTCCATCAAGACTCTTTGAAAAGACACCTCCCATTCAGCCAGATGCTGAGAGTCACTCGGATAGTATCAGACGACAACAGAAGAGATTCCCAAATCCAAACCATGGCCTCTAGGTTCTCCACCCGAGGATATCCCGAAAACATCATCAAAGAGGCACGTGATAGAGTACACACTATCTCCAGAACAGAATCTCTGAAAAGCAGAAAAAAGGATCCCAATCCTAGAATGACATTGGTCTCCAAATTCTCTACTGTGAGCAAAATCTACAAGAAAATCATACTAAGACACTGGCGGATTTTGTCGTCGGAACCAGATTTTGGTGATCTTTTTAAAGAACCCCCGATCTTTGCTTACAACCGACCAATGAACATCAGAGAAATCTTATCCAAACCCACTGACACGCCGAGGAAATATACAGGTACACGTCCCTGTTATCATTGTAACAACTGTAACAATGTCATTGGAGGTAACACCATACACCATCCTATGAAAGGATTTGAGATCAACCTAAAAGTAGACGCTACTTGTGATTCAGCTAACTTGATTTACCTACTCAAATGCCCGTGTGGAAAGATCTACGTAGGTAAAACCAGTAGGAAAATTAAAATTAGACTTAATGAACATAAATCCAATATTCGTACCAAGAACACCAAATCTAACCTGGCAACGCATTTCAACGAGGCGCATCACAGTGTGGCCCAGTTGAAATATCTGGTATTGGAAATGGTCACCCACAGCGAGGGCAGAGACAACAATAAAACTCTCTTACAGCGGGAGACGTCGTGGATCTATAAACTTCAATCAATAAGACCTGCCCGTCTGCGCCCGTCCGCGCCAGAACGGGGCCAGGAGCCAGGGGTTATGCCCAGATACCCAGCTTCACAGAGTCCCATCAGGTATTCCGCCGCAAACCTCCTGGCCCTGCAACCAGCCCAGTCACTTTGCCGCAAGAATGAGAATTGGACTTATCCCGAAGGCCCTTTCTCTTGCAAATTATGCCACTTCCAAGCCAATATCCGAGCCCACCCAGGCCTTAGCATGGCTGCAGCCAGTAAATTTAAAAACACACTTCAATGTGCACTGCTAAACGTCCGGTCCCTGCCCAAGAATCAAGTTCAGATATGGGATCTTCTTCACTCATCGCAGCCAGATCTATGTTTCCTGACGGAAACGTGGCTCAAACCCCACACAACCCCAGCCATTACGATCGCTATCCCTTCAGGTTACAAGCTCTTAAATATGGACCGGCCAGTTAAGATAGGTGGCGGATTAGCGATCATTCATAAGGAACACCTGAAGGTCACCATTATAGAGAAACTATGCAGCCCCAGTCTAGAATTTATGTCTTTCAGGATCAATATCTCTTCTAAATTAACCATGAAAGGGGCACTTATATACCGCCCACCGGGACCCAATGCTGGGTTCTCCCTCTCTCTCATGGAATTACTGGCACCCTACATTAGAGCTAAGGAAGACTTTATCCTTCTAGGCGACTTCAACACTCATGTAGACAAACCAGAACTAAGTGAAACTAAAGCCTTGCTCACAGACATGTCTGCATTAGGGCTCCAACTTCACAACTCCGATCCCACCCATGAAGGGGGACATTTACTAGACCTACTTTTCTCTAACCGCCCCACCCTGCCCGGTATAGTCACCTCTCAATTAGACTGGACAGATCACTATTTACTTGAATTTGACCTCCCGATAGTAACCAAACTGCCATTCCAAAAAACTCTCCCCCCCATATGGCGACGTCAGTGGCATAAAGTTACCGTAGAGGGACTACAGAAGGTCTGGGAAAATCCCATATCCCATGCATCTGATAACGTTGAAGATACTCTATCCAGTTTCAAGGATTCTCTTCTGAAGGCTATAGATAAAGTAGCCCCGTTAAAACTTCACAAACAATTCCCCACTCACAAAAAGGAAAAATGGTACACAGCCACCTTAAGAAGTGAGAAGCAAGGGTGCAGAAGGCTGGAGAAGAAGTGGAGGAGGTCGCACCTCCCAGATGACAAGAGTGCCTATCAAAAAGCACAATCCAAATACTATAAAAACATTAAAACAGCGCGCAAGCTTAGCCTGGCCCAGCAAATATCAGAGGCCGGCAATTCATCAAAGGAATTGTATAAGATACTCGAATCCTTTGTGAAACCCACAGCATGTGTTAGCTTGGATGACTTCTCACTGCCTCTTTGCGAAGAGATATCTCTATTTTTCGAGAATAAAATCAACCTGATTTACGACAAAATCCTGAACAACACTTCTATCAGCACTTGCTGCCCTGCTCCAAATGTCATCTCCGCTAACACTGCCGCACAACAAAATACAATATCTCTACTTTCCTTTCCCTCACTATCTGATACTGATCTCCACTTTCTAACTAATCATATAAAATCTGGCTCCCCTAATGACCTCATACCTGCTAGAATGATGGCCCCCCTGAACTCCTTTTTAGGCCCATTCCTACAAACCATCATAAATCAATCCCTTAGTGAAGGACGGGTTCCATCTGAGTGGAAACAAGCAGTTGTAAATCCAGTTCGGAAAAACACCACGCTGCCCTGGTCTGATCTATCGAACCTCAGGCCTATCTCCCTCCTACCCTATCTCGGTAAACTTACCGAGAAGCATGTGAATACCTACCTGTCGAACTACATCGAGGCAGCGGAAGGCCTGGACCCCTCACAATCTGGTTTCAGGCCCAACCACAGCACTGAATCAGCCCTCCTCTCCGTGACCGACAACATCCGGATGTCACTGGACAGGGGGGAATCTGTGATTCTAGTGCTGTTGGACCTGTCCGCTGCCTTCGACACGGTATCACATGCTCTCCTTCTCGAAAGACTGAGCAGTGTAGGGGTAGGAGGAACAGCTCTATCATGGCTGCACAGCTTCCTTTCCGACCGAACTCAAGGTGTCAGACTGGGCTCCCATTCATCACCATCAAGAGAGCTAACTAAGGGTGTGCCACAGGGCTCGTGTCTCAGCCCAACGTTGTTTAACATTTATGTGGCCCCCTTAGCTAATCTGATAAGATCCTTTGGATTTACTCCTGTATCATACGCTGACGACACCCAGCTGCTATTCCCCTTCCAGACCCTCACTCCGGCAATTCAGTCATCATTTGCAGACGGGATGAGGGCTGTAGCAAACTGGATGGCTAAAAATTTTTTACAATGTAACGTATCCAAAACAGAGGTCATGCTGTTTGGAGGGGCAACCCTTCTCTGGTCCCCGGATTGGTGGCCTCTGGAACTAGGTCCCATCCCTTATCCCAAACAAACAGCAAAAAACCTGGGTGTCAAGCTAGACCAGGCACTTCTGCTTAAAGAGCACACCACGCAAGTAGCAGGTGCTTGCCTCCATGTGGTGGGGCTCCTGAGACGAGCCTTCCCGTTTCTACCCCCAAACCATAGGAAGACTCTCATCCAGACCCTTATTATAAGCAGAATGGATTACTGCAATGGTCTATACATCTCAGCAAATGAAGCACAGCTAGATAAACTTCAGGTTGTCCAGAACACGGCGGCTCGACTGGCCCTCAATGCCCCTCCCAGAACGCCGTCCGGCCCCCTGCTTCGCCAACTTCATTGGCTACCCGTAAAGCAGCGCATCAAATTCAAAATCTGCAATGTTATATACAGATGCCTGTTTAGCACCAGCCCCAGCTATCTAAAAGCTAAATTCCTGCCATACATTCCTGGCCGGACTCTTCGATCCTGCAACCATCTCCTGCTCCAGGTCCCTAAGATCAGAAGGGCCAGACAAGGAGGCCGAGCATTGTCCTACAAAGGACCCATTCCCTGGAATTCCCTGCCCATTGAACTAAAACAGACTCGGAGCCTAGAACTATTTAGGAAGAAACTGAAAACGTACCTCTTCACCATGCCTTAAATTTTTCAGGTCTTCCTTTCAGCTTTTTTCTTGCAGTAACCCTCTAATGCTAGCACTAGCGCAGAGATATCCCTTCGGGAATTTGATTCTTGCGCTTTACAAGCAAATAAATAAATAAAATAAATAAATCTTTGAAGCCATTTGGGCTTAACGACCGGACTGAACTAAGTTGCTACCGGTAACAAGGCCGTTTGATATGTTGCATCCTTATTCTGCATTCTTATTGTTATAGCCACCTGTGTTTTGTAATGTTGCTGTATTATATCTTGGTCCTGTGCCTTCACCATTACAAGATGGCCGCTCTGATTTTCCCTACAATCTGAGTGTCTTTTCTCTATTTCTATCATCACACACTTTCCCCTCGAACTCCGCAGTATTCCCGCGAAGCTCGAGACACGTAGTCCACCTTTTTGAAACCTCCACAGTAAGTTACCGCGATTGCATGCCGGTTACTCATCTCTCACACAAGCATTTTGCTTGTTGACAACATCTCACGATCTTTTCACTGTTTTTTGCAGCACCGATGTGAGCTGTACATCTATGTGGAAGCGTAAGACACTTTCACATTGTACCACTAACCCCGTTTCACTTTACTACCCGCTTGTCTCTAAACCACAAGCCACTGTCGATTTTATTAACTTATAAGACACACCGCTCGATTCCAACGCACCCCTTTCATCTCAATTAACGCATGCAAATCCAACTACCTGTTTTCATCTACACGTATTCACGCTGTTTAAGACTTCAAGCCCAATGAATGCATGCAAACGTAACACCCTCTTTTAATCTGTATGCACCCACTTTGTTTAATACTTTCATTATCTTATTCACGGATGATAAATCCACATACACCTCCCTCACCGCATGTGCACAAACTTTACAGCTGCCTGTTTCGTTGATCTAAATTGCTTTTGTTGTATCCTTCCGCAGTGCTCCTTGATAAAGGACTGTGTGAGTCCGAAATGCATTGGAGCATGTTTTGAAATATACCATTGGATTACACTCAATTGATTTCATAGCGTGATGAAACGCTATTGTACAATGAACTTGTGAAACTTATCAAATATATACAAACTTCGAAACCTTCTCATTTGAACTTTATTTGAATCAGCTACGCTGAACTATACAAGTGTGCCTGCACACAGGGATGTGTCTACGTACCACGTAGCACACTGTTTTGCTAGGATTATTGGACGTATTTTGGCTAGTTACGTCACCTGTTGGAGCACCTTCACCCTCCTTCAACCCACCGTTACTGTCTCTTACACTTTTTGTTCATTCCCACACTCGCTGTGCGCCTAAGCCTCGTTTCTTGGTTCTACATTTACCTTTTACTGCCTGGTAGGCTGGCAGCACGCCCCCTGGATCATCTCCTAAGATGCAATATGATGACATCTCTAAATCCACTGATGCACATGCCGAAACATTGGCATTTGATTCTGATGCAACGGAAAGGATCTATGCATTGATCAACGACGATCTAACCCAAACACCTTCTAGCAGAACGAAGGAACAATGTATCAAACAATTACTCTATTTGTCGAAACGCCGTGTAAACCAAAAACTTCACGCGAACACACTTATTAAGTACCATAAATCACTTCGTATTCCCCGCGGCCTCCGTATTGCGTTAAAGCCTTCTCTATGCAAGAACTCTAAAGCTTTCCTTGAAAGATGGTACGCCATTCTAAACAAGTGCAGCCTGGACTTAATCTTATTAATCATCGAGGAATTGTCGGGAATTCTCCAAGAACTGTCTTTGGAAATAACCACCGCAGAAAGTGAACTTAAAGACCTTATGACCCCTGAGGAATTAGGCACAACGTTGGAAGACATCAACAGACAGATCGACCGTCACACCAGGGAGATCAATGAACGAAAGTTACGCAAATTTCGGCGTGACACCCTAGACTATAAGCTTGGGGAAGTTTATACTTGGGCGGAAGTCTACGCTCAACGACGAAGAAATAAACCGTATTCCCAGAACATTGACACCTCATCTTCCGACAGCGACAACACCAACCGTCCTCCAAGACACCAACCAACGGAACGCACAACCTCTAAAGATCGACCAGCACAAGCATCTACCTCATCTACAACCACCACGGAGCCTTTTTTAGAGTCAGGCCCAGACAGAACCGACGACCCAGACGGGGCAAAGGAACAAACAAAAAACAACGGAAAGAGCCAACCTCAAACCAAGCCCAAAACGAGGAAGCATCGTTAGTCATAAACATTTCCGACACCAACCTTGCACCTTATGAAATCAAAACATTACAAAAGGGGATGCCATTTATCCCAACCAGCAACACTAACCTTCTTGAACTGGAAGTCAGCACCTTTAAGCTCACCAGGAAGTTACGACTAAAACATTTTTTTGAAAAAGTTTTGGAACCTGTTGTGGAAACCAAACCGGATCAGCTACTTGGCCTACGACCTACAAGTAACTACATGCCCCCAAGCAGCCATAAGAGTATTGACAATTTTGAAACCCTAGTTCGACAGGATATCGCTAAGATCAATTACAAGAAATCCAAACGCAGGAACATTACCAACAAAGACCAAGACACCTTGAAGAATATCGCCAACAACAAAATAATTAAATGTTTGAAAGCCGACAAGGGTGGCGCCTTAGTCATCCTCAATGCGGACCTCTACACCCGTAGAGCCAGAGAACACGTCTTCGACGTTGATACTTATCTGCCACTTGAGGGTAACCCCACTAAGGAGTATAAAACGATGTTACTCAACATCATTGATAAAGCCAGAGAAGATGACGTCATCGACGATAGAACCAAGCGATACTTGATTGTTGATCATCCAAAAAGTCCTACTCTTACCATGCTGCCCAAAATACACAAAAACTTGATGGATCCACCTTTTCGCCCCATCGTGTCCACACGGGGGTCAATCCACGAACCAATCGGAAAATTTATTGACCGCTACTTACAACCTATGGTGATTAACTTAAAAAGCTACACTCGTGATACCACTGATTTTATCAACAAATTAAACTCCGTTGAGATCAAGAATGATGAACAAATACTATTATGCACCGCTGACATCAAGAGCCTATACACCTCTATTCCCCATGCCGGGGGAATTGAAGCTATTGAATTAGCTCTATTAGAATCGAACATTGCAGACCCTTTGAAAACCTTCATTCTAGAACTTATGGTTTTTACTTTGTATCATAGTTACTTTTGTTTTGAGGATCGTTGGTACTTACAAATGTCCGGGATGGCAATGGGCAATTGCGCCGCGCCGACATACGCAAATATCTACATGGGCAACTTCGAACTCAACCACATTTTGACGAATGTGGATTGGAATGACAACCTCAAACTTTACGCAAGATACATAGACGATCTTTTCTTCATTTGGAAAGATTCCCGAGAACACCTGGAATCAGCCCTATCCACGTTGAATACTAAAGATGACCGGATCGAGTTCACCTGGAACATCTCAGATAAAGAAATCACATTTTTGGACGTATTAGTGAGAATCACCTCAGATGGCATCGAAACTGACTTGTACCGCAAGGAAACCGACCGCAACAACACCCTGCTATACAGTAGTTTCCATCAAGACTCTTTGAAAAGACACCTCCCATTCAGCCAGATGCTGAGAGTCACTCGGATAGTATCAGACGACAACAGAAGAGATTCCCAAATCCAAACCATGGCCTCTAGGTTCTCCACCCGAGGATATCCCGAAAACATCATCAAAGAGGCACGTGATAGAGTACACACTATCTCCAGAACAGAAGCTCTGAAAAGCAGAAAAAAGGATCCCAATCCTAGAATGACATTGGTCTCCAAATTCTCTACTGTGAGCAAAATCTACAAGAAAATCATACTAAGACACTGGCGGATTTTGTCGTCGGAACCAGATTTTGGTGATCTTTTTAAAGAACCCCCGACCTTTGCTTACAACCGACCAATGAACATCAGAGAAATCTTATCCAAACCCACTGACACGCCGAGGAAATATACAGGTACACGTCCCTGTTATCATTGTAACAACTGAAACAATGTCATTGGAGGTAACACCATACACCATCCTATGAAAGGATTTGAGATCAACCTAAAAGTAGACGCTACTTGTGATTCAGCTAACTTGATTTACCTACTCAAATGCCCGTGTGGAAAGATCTACGTAGGTAAAACCAGTAGGAAAATTAAAATTAGACTTAATGAACATAAATCCAATATTCGTACCAAGAACACCAAATCTAACCTGGCAACGCATTTCAACGAGGCGCATCACAGTGTGGCCCAGTTGAAATATCTGGTATTGGAAATGGTCACCCACAGCGAGGGCAGAGACAACAATAAAACTCTCTTACAGCGGGAGACGTCGTGGATCTATAAACTTCAATCTTTGAAGCCATTTGGGCTTAACGACCGGACTGAACTAAGTTGCTACCTGTAACAAGGCCGTTTGATATGTTGCATCCTTATTCTGCATTCTTATTGTTATAGCCACCTGTGTTTTGTAATGTTGCTGTATTATATCTTGGTCCTGTGCCTTCACCATTACAAGATGGCCGCTCTGATTTTCCCTACAATCTGAGTGTCTTTTCTCTATTTCTATCATCACACACTTTCCCCTCGAACTCCGCAGTATTCCCGTGAAGCTCGAGACACGTAGTCCACCTTTTTGAAACCTCCACAGTAAGTTACCGCGATTGCATGCCGGTTACTCATCTCTCACACAAGCATTTTGCTTGTTGACAACATCTCACGATCTTTTCACTGTTTTTTGCAGCACCGATGTGAGCTGTACATCTATGTGGAAGCGTAAGACACTTTCACATTGTACCACTAACCCCGTTTCACTTTACTACCCGCTTGTCTCTAAACCACAAGCCACTGTCGATTTTATTAACTTATAAGACACACCGCTCGATTCCAACGCACCCCTTTCATCTCAATTAACGCATGCAAATCCAACTACCTGTTTTCATCTACACGTATTCACGCTGTTTAAGACTTCAAGCCCAATGAATGCATGCAAACGTAACACCCTCTTTTAATCTGTATGCACCCACTTTGTTTAATACTTTCATTATCTTATTCACGGATGATAAATCCACATACACCTCCCTCACCGCATGTGCACAAACTTTACAGCTGCCTGTTTCGTTGATCTAAATTGCTTTTGTTGTATCCTTCCGCAGTGCTCCTTGATAAAGGACTGTGTGAGTCCGAAATGCATTGGAGCATGTTTTGAAATATACCATTGGATTACACTCAATTGATTTCATAGCGTGATGAAACGCTATTGTACAATGAACTTGTGAAACTTATCAAATATATACAAACTTCGAAACCTTCTCATTTGAACTTTATTTGAATCAGCTACGCTGAACTATACAAGTGTGCCCGCACACAGGGATGTGTCTAGGTACCACGTAGCACACTGTTTTGCTAGGATTATTGGACGTATTTTGGCTAGTTACGTCACCTGTTGGAGCACCTTCACCCTCCTTCAACCCACCGTTACTGTCTCTTACACTTTGTGTTCATTCCCACACTCGCTGTGCGCCTAAGCCTCGTTTCTTGGTTCTACATTTACCTTTTACTGCCTGGTAGGCTGGCAGCACGCCCCCTGGATCATCTCCTAAGATGCAATATGATGACATCTCTAAATCCACTGAAGCACATGCCGAAACATTGGCATTTGATTCTGATGCAACGGAAAGGATCTATGCATTGATCAACGACGATCTAACCCAAACACCTTCTAGCAGAACGAAGGAACAATGTATCAAACAATTACTCTATTTGTCGAAACGCCGTGTAAACCAAAAACTTCACGCGAACACACTTATTAAGTACCATAAATCACTTCGTATTCCCCGCGGCCTCCGTATTGCGTTAAAGCCTTCTCTATGCAAGAACTCTAAAGCTTTCCTTGAAAGATGGTACGCCATTCTAAACAAGTGCAGCCTGGACTTAATCTTATTAATCATCGAGGAATTGTCGGGAATTCTCCAAGAACTGTCTTTGGAAATAACCACCGCAGAAAGTGAACTTAAAGACCTTATGACCCCTGAGGAATTAGGCACAACGTTGGAAGACATCAACAGACAGATCGACCGTCACACCAGGGAGATCAATGAACGAAAGTTACGCAAATTTCGGCGTGACACCCTAGACTATAAGCTTGGGGAAGTTTATACTTGGGCGGAAGTCTACGCTCAACGACGAAGAAATAAACCGTATTCCCAGAACACTGACACCTCATCTTCCGACAGCGACAACACCAACCGTCCTCCAAGACACCAACCAACGGAACGCACAACCTCTAAAGATCGACCAGCACAAGCATCTACCTCATCTACAACCACCACGGAGCCTTTTTTAGAGTCAGGCCCAGACAGAACCGACGACCCAGACGGGGCAAAGGAACAAACAAAAAACAACGGAAAGAGCCAACCTCAAACCAAGCCCAAAACGAGGAAGCATCGTTAGTCATAAACATTTCCGACACCAACCTTACACCTTATAAAATCAAAACATTACAAAAGGGGATGTCATTTATCCCAACCAGCAACACTAACCTTCTTGAACTGGAAGTCAGCACCTTTAAGCTCACCAGGAAGTTACGACTAAAACATTTTTTTGAAAAAGTTTTGGAACCTGTTGTGGAAACCAAACCGGATCAGCTACTTGGCCTACGACCTACAAGTAACTACATGCCCCCAAGCAGCCATAAGAGTATTGACAATTTTGAAACCCTAGTTCGACAGGATATCGCTAAGATCAATTACAAGAAATCCAAACGCAGGAACATTACCAACAAAGACCAAGACACCTTGAAGAATATCGCCAACAACAAAACAATTAAATGTTTGAAAGCCGACAAGGGTGGCGCCTTAGTCATCCTCAATGCGGACCTCTACACCCGTAGAGCCAGAGAACACGTCTTCGACGTTGATACTTATCTGCCACTTGAGGGTAACCCCACTAAGGAGTATAAAACGATGTTACTCAACATCATTGATAAAGCCAGAGAAGATGACGTCATCGACGATAGAACCAAGCGATACTTGATTGTTGATCATCCAAAAAGTCCTACTCTTACCATGCTGCCCAAAATACACAAAAACTTGATGGATCCACCTTTTCGCCCCATCGTGTCCACACGGGGGTCAATCCACGAACCAATCGGAAAATTTATTGACCGCTACTTACAACCTATGGTGATTAACTTAAAAAGCTACACTCGTGATACCACTGATTTTATCAACAAATTAAACTCCGTTGAGATCAAGAATGATGAACAAATACTATTATGCACCGCTGACATCAAGAGCCTATACACCTCTATTCCCCATGCCGGGGGAATTGAAGCTATTGAATTAGCTCTATTAGAATCGAACATTGCAGACCCTTTGAAAACCTTCATTCTAGAACTTATGGTTTTTACTTTGTATCATAGTTACTTTTGTTTTGAGGATCGTTGGTACTTACAAATGTCCGGGATGGCAATGGGCAATTGCGCCGCGCCGACATACGCAAATATCTACATGGGCAACTTCGAACTCAACCACATTTTGACGAATGTGGATTGGAATGACAACCTCAAACTTTACGCAAGATACATAGACGATCTTTTCTTCATTTGGAAAGATTCCCGAGAACACCTGGAATCAGCCCTATCCACGTTGAATACTAAAGATGACCGGATCGAGTTCACCTGGAACATCTCAGATAAAGAAATCACATTTTTGGACGTATTAGTGAGAATCACCTCAGATGGCATCGAAACTGACTTGTACCGCAAGGAAACCGACCGCAACAACACCCTGCTATACAGTAGTTTCCATCAAGACTCTTTGAAAAGACACCTCCCATTCAGCCAGATGCTGAGAGTCACTCGGATAGTATCAGACGACAACAGAAGAGATTCCCAAATCCAAACCATGGCCTCTAGGTTCTCCACCCGAGGATATCCCGAAAACATCATCAAAGAGGCACGTGATAGAGTACACACTATCTCCAGAACAGAAGCTCTGAAAAGCAGAAAAAAGGATCCCAATCCTAGAATGACATTGGTCTCCAAATTCTCTACTGTGAGCAAAATCTACAAGAAAATCATACTAAGACACTGGCGGATTTTGTCGTCGGAACCAGATTTTGGTGATCTTTTTAAAGAACCCCCGATCTTTGCTTACAACCGACCAATGAACATCAGAGAAATCTTATCCAAACCCACTGACACGCCGAGGAAATATACAGGTACACGTCCCTGTTATCATTGTAACAACTGTAACAATGTCATTGGAGGTAACACCATACACCATCCTATGAAAGGATTTGAGATCAACCTAAAAGTAGACGCTACTTGTGATTCAGCTAACTTGATTTACCTACTCAAATGCCCGTGTGGAAAGATCTACGTAGGTAAAACCAGTAGGAAAATTAAAATTAGACTTAATGAACATAAATCCAATATTCGTACCAAGAACACCAAATCTAACCTGGCAACGCATTTCAACGAGGCGCATCACAGTGTGGCCCAGTTGAAATATCTGGTATTGGAAATGGTCACCCACAGCGAGGGCAGAGACAACAATAAAACTCTCTTACAGCGGGAGACGTCGTGGATCTATAAACTTCAATCTTTGAAGCCATTTGGGCTTAACGACCGGACTGAACTAAGTTGCTACCTGTAACAAGGCCGTTTGATATGTTGCATCCTTATTCTGCATTCTTATTGTTATAGCCACCTGTGTTTTGTAATGTTGCTGTATTATATCTTGGTCCTGTGCCTTCACCATTACAAGATGGCCGCTCTGATTTTCCCTACAATCTGAGTGTCTTTTCTCTATTTCTATCATCACACACTTTCCCCTCGAACTCCGCAGTATTCCCGCGAAGCTCGAGACACGTAGTCCACCTTTTTGAAACCTCCACAGTAAGTTACCGCGATTGCATGCCGGTTACTCATCTCTCACACAAGCATTTTGCTTGTTGACAACATCTCACGATCTTTTCACTGTTTTTTGCAGCACCGATGTGAGCTGTACATCTATGTGGAAGCGTAAGACACTTTCACATTGTACCACTAACCCCGTTTCACTTTACTACCCGCTTGTCTCTAAACCACAAGCCACTGTCGATTTTATTAACTT
This sequence comes from Lissotriton helveticus, assembly GCF_964261635.1. Classification (NCBI taxonomy): domain Eukaryota; kingdom Metazoa; phylum Chordata; class Amphibia; order Caudata; family Salamandridae; genus Lissotriton; species Lissotriton helveticus. The sequence continues at coordinate 395,365,010 of NC_136060.1, read as the reverse complement.
ATAAGACACACCGCTTGATTCCAACGCACCCCTTTCATCTCAATTAACGCATGCAAATCCAACTACCTGTTTTCATCTACACGTATTCACGCTGTTTAAGACTTCAAGCCCAATGAATGCATGCAAACGTAACACCCTCTTTTAATCTGTATGCACCCACTTTGTTTAATACTTTCATTATCTTATTCACGGATGATAAATCCACATACACCTCCCTCACCGCATGTGCACAAAGTTTACAGCTGCCTGTTTCGTTGATCTAAATTGCTTTTGTTGTATCCTTCCGCAGTGCTCCTTGATAAAGGACTGTGTGAGTCCGAAATGCATTGGAGCATGTTTTGAAATATACCATTGGATTACACTCAATTGATTTCATAGCGTGATGAAACGCTATTGTACAATGAACTTGTGAAACTTATCAAATATATACAAACTTCGAAACCTTCTCATTTGAACTTTATTTGAATCAGCTACGCTGAACTATACAAGTGTGCCCGCACACAGGGATGTGTCTACGTACCACGTAGCACACTGTTTTGCTAATCCCTGATGCCCCTTTCCCTGATCCCCTTCCCTACATCCTACTACAGACTGTAGTGGCAACACAACCTCCAACGGTTGTTTCAGGGCGCGATGGCAAGGACAACTTCTGTTTCAGAGTAAGTATTCTGGGCTTTCACAATGCCAATTTAAAGAAGGTCAACATCTTCTGTTTTTTCTTGAGCATAGATATGATACTAGCTGATGTAATTACTCTAATTTGGCAGCATTAATAGAACAGCGTTAGATCTGATAATTTGTGCCCCACCGTGCATAATTATATGCTTATCCTCCAACCGTCCCTGTGCAAGGACTAAGATTGATGATGTTTCCTGTCATTGTCTCACTTTTTTAAATACATTGAACACGTCTGCTACTGGACTGACCTGGCTACACTTGTGGAGAATAAAAATGTCTGTAGTTGTTGGAGTTAGAGTTTTCTTTTAACGTTTATCACTGTACTTTTAATAAATGAATGCTGTACAACTCGTCCTCGTCCCTACTAAATGTTTGATTGGACTACCATTGTTGCTCCTATAATTAATGTGGTCCATTAAAGTCAGTTCCTTATGAGATGCCCAGATCTCAGATTCTTTCCTAGTCCATGTTTAATTAGACTACCGTTATTAGTCCGTTGTGTTGTGATTTTGGTATTGCTTCTGTGGCCTAGTTATCTGCTTAAGTTTTTATGATAGTCTAGACCACAGCTTTCCAAACTTTCCACGTCGGTGAAACACCTTTTTGACAATCTTCATCTTCTGACACGGTAATGCGAAAAAATAGTGGGCCAATGGTGCAGTTTCAAGCAAATTTGAGAAAGTAGGAAGGTTCTAACAAAGACCGTGACTAGCAAAACTGGGTGTAAGCAAGGTTAGGTGTGTGCCTGAAACAAGAGTATAACCATGCACACATTGACACATGCCCCAGTGAATTACAGCACAAAAAGGGCGGGTGCACGCACTGCCAACCCTTCCAACCATGCACAAAGTCCACCTGATGCCTTGCTGAATATGAGTTATACAAAAATCCGTTCAGGACCAATCATGCAACTTATCAGCCGGTCTCTGCGCATTGAACTCAGGTTAGACCGCTTTTCTCAGCGTTGCGCGCCGAAAGGCACATCATCCTTACTTCACCGTGCCTTACTATCCATCTCTCTCCCATCTCTCCCTCTCCTCTCCCTCCTCTCCCTCTCCCTCCTCTCCCTCTTTCTCCCTCCTCTCCATCTCCCTCTCACTCCTCTTCCTCTCCCTCCTCTCCCTCTCTCCCTCCTCTCCCTCTCTCCCCCCTCTCCCTCTCTCCCTCCTCTCCCTCCTCTCCCTCTCTCCCTCCTCTCCCTCCTCTCCCTCTCCCTGCAGTCTCTCTCCTCTCCCTCTCCCTGCAGTCTCTCTCCCCCTCTCTTTCTCTCTCTCTTTGGCTCTCTCACTCAGTATCTCTCTCGCCCTCTCTCTCCATCCTTCAGCATCTCTCTCTCTCATTCTCTCTCTCTCTCTCATCCTATCTCTCTCCATCCTTCAGTCTCTCTCCTCCTCTCTATCCCCCCTCTCTATCCCCCCTCTCTCTCTTTATCTCTCTCTCTCCATCCTTCAGTCTCTCTCCCTCTCTCTCTCTCTCCCCTCTCTCTCGCTCGCTCTTGCTCTCCCTCTCTATCTCTCCCTCTATCTCGACCCCCGCTCCATATCTCTGTGGCACCTTTTCGCCGTTACTCTTCTCTAAGGAACTTCTCGCGAGAGCCGCCCCTGGAAAAGCATTGCCTCTGCTGTTTGTGCATTACAAGGAACCGTTGGTTGTGATATAATTATTAAGTGCCACTACTGAGAAATAAATTTAACAAAAATAATAAATGCGGAGGTCATAAGATAAAAAGCCCAAGGACCTGAGGCTGGACAGAGTCCCCGCCTCTCTGCTAACACCTGAGTTTTCTAAGTAATAAGATGCAGCGCCTTGAACCAGTGCGTCAAGCAGAGACTCCTTCCGAAACTGCTCAGAAGCTGCCACTGCCAGGTGTCCGACAAGGTGTAGGAATCATGTTCGCAGCAGCCGGTGCCCCTGGCTAAGGCTGGTGCTTGGCAGGCGAGACTGGTGCCTGCTAGGCCCAGGGTGGAGGGAGGCACTACTACCCAGCGTCATACAACTCAAACTCCCAGAATGCATATAATATTGGAACCAAACAGGAACGATCGCCTGGGGCCTAAACAGAGTTTTAAAAGTTCGAAAATGTACCTGGGGAGCAGAGGCTCCGTGGTCACTGCACGCTTCCCCTTCCTCCGCCTCCATTCCGCCTACGCCGTACTGAGTCACTGAATGCAAGAGCATTAGCCCTAATCTGGCCGCAGGCGTCATTGTCACGCGACACACCCACAGAGGGGAGGCAACACAGTACTGTGTCGTGGCACACACTTTGGAAAGCTCTGGTCTAGACTTACATTCATGTCCCAACACAGTGCTGGTATTGTCCAGTTTATGCGGTGTGATTATTTTTGTCTGTGATTGAAGAGAGACATAACATATCGTGTCCTCATTGCTTCCTCGGTGCTTGCAAAATCTCTTGTAAACAAAAAAAGCTTCAAACGGGCTTATAGCCTGCTGATTACTTACCATTATTTACCAGTGGTTGGTTTAGGCGTCACTCTCATTTGTGTGCTTCTTATTGGTCAGCATCTCCTCCTTGCCTCCTGCTTCAGTCTGAGGCTTGAAGTGTTTGTCCTGCCATGGAGCATGGATCAAGTACAGCTTTCTGTCTACAGCCAGTGTCCTTCCACTGGCAGCAGGCTTCTGAGGTACTTTTTAGGTCTCGCGTGCGAATGCAGCGCATGCACTACTTCCCTAGCGAGACTATTGCTGCCGCTTTGGTGCTGGAAGGGAGACAGGAGGTGGCACGCGCGAACAGGAGATGTGCACGCGTACGGAGTGCACATCTCCTGTCGGCGCGTGCCACCTCCTGACTCCCTTCAACAGAGAAACCGGCGGCACAGCGCGCATCGCGCACTTTCACTTTGCCTCCATAGCCAGCAGGAAGATGACTGCTTTGTGCATTCTGAAATCGGTAGAATTCTTTACTTTCTTACTTGCTCAAGCAGTCTTAAGTGCCAGAACTATAATGCATATTGGAGTGAGTGTATAACCAATGGCGATTATATTAAATGGTTGTAATTGACCTGGAAGAGGAAAAATACTTAGTTGATTTTTTTATTGCAGGTTATTTCCGAGAAGCTATTACATGGAAATTATATATTCCAGTCAGCTCCACGGAGATAGATTGTTGTCGTTTTTTTCCAGTCAAACTGCACTGGTTCTCGAATAGGGTCCGCGTTTATTTAGGTGCCGGGTCTATTTTCTGTCCCAGTCCGACCCCGGGTGCCCCCATCCTGGAATGTTTGCCCGTGTGACTCAGCGGCACATCCAGCAAGGTCACGTGACTGGCAGTCCGTGCCCGGTGCAGCCACAGACCGCATGAGTCATCTGCAGCATGGCATCGTTGCTCAGCCTGTAAAGGGGCTCCGTGCCCGGGTGTGACAGAGGGGATGAGGTCACGTCCACCCAGCCTGGAGCTGGGGGGGGGTAGGGAGTGCATGTCAAGGAGGGGCAGAGGCAGTCTCCGTGGCAGCAGCATGCCCACGTCAGCAGTATTTGTGGCGTCAGCAGTTTCTATGTGACAGCAATGTGTGTGTGTGTGGCAATTGTGTGTGTGTGCTTGAGTGATGGGAGACAGCAGTGTGCATGAGGCAGGTGTTTGTGAGGCAGACATAGCATTGTGTGTGTGAGGGAAAGAGACAGCAGTGTGCGCTAGGCAGGTGTGTCTGTCTGAGGGAGATACAGCAGCGTTTATTTATTTTATGTATTTATTTTATGCGTTTTTATAGCGGACTTTACCCAAAGGTGTCAGAGCGCTTCACAATAGGAACAGTGTGTGTGAGGGAGAGAGACAGCAGCCTCCGTTTGTTTATGGGTGATGGAGAGAGGCAGCTGTGTATGCCTGAGGGAGTGTGTGTGTGTGAGGGAAAGAGGAGTGTGTGAGTGTGAGAGACATCGCTGTATATCTCAGGGAGAGAGACAGCAGAGTGAGACAGCAAAGTGAGAGAGACAGCAGAGTGAGAGAGACAGCAGGGTAAGGGAGACACCAGTATTAGAGAGACAACAACGTGTGTGAGAGAGACAGCAGAGTGAGAGAGAGACTCATCAGTGTGAGTGTTCCAGAGAGAGCAGGATATGCTTGTGCACCTACACGGTGCACTGACACACAGGAGCTAAAACAAAGAGCAGCTGAACACGTGTCTTGGGAGCTTCATGGAGGCAGCCGGCCCTCTGTGAGGGGAGCAGCAAGGAGGGGACGCCCCAACCAATCAAGCGCAACTACTCACACGTGACGGTCTCAAAGGGCGGGTAGGGGGGGGCAGATCCTCTAAGTGCTGGGGTCATTGTAAGACCCTGGTCTTGAGGTCCTTGACACCCCGACCCCAGGAGCTGACAGGGAGCCTGTGGAAAGCATAACCCCCCCAATCGAAGCACCCCCAACCCTGCAGCTGACAGGGAGCCCGTGGAAAGCATGAACCCCCCAATTGAAGCACCCCAACCCCAGAACTGACAGGGAGCCCCCAATCGAAGCACCCCAACCCTGGAGCTGACAGTAAACGTAGTTTCCTTAAAGTGCGCTGTGCAAGGACACCATACATATAATCAAATGTATGGTAAAGAGTCAGGGGGAGGGACAAACACAAGAAGATGAAAGGAAGCCACTGAATGTGAAGCAGGCACAGGACAGTGACGATAACGCAAGCACTGGTGACCAATGGGCAGGATGTGATCCCTGTGAGGTCAGAGTAGGTCTTCTGCAGTTTGCTCTGTCTGCTGGATGAGGCCTTAAACAAGGACTCCCTGACGCCTTCCGTGATAGTAAAAACAGGTATACCAGGGATGAAGCAGCCCTAGGACCCCAGAGTCGCTGAACCTGTTACACAATTGATAGCTGCGCCCCTGCTCCACCATGGTCTGACAGCAGAATGTATGTCACACCTACAACCCGCGACAAGTTGCTGAAGTGCTTTGCAGATGGAGAGCACACCACGCCTGTAAATCACCCCTGCATGCAGGGACTTGAGATCCCAGAAGAGTCAGTCAGTTGATTGGTTGGGAAGTTCCCGGGAACATGAAGGGATCAATAGGCCCCACCCCTGAATCACTGGCCTCAGTGACAGGAGGTGGGGTGAAGTTATGGAACTCTTGGGCCTGATCTATAATTCCTTTAACTTATCCATTTTATGGTACATATGGGCCAGAAGTGATGCTGTTCTCATAACAAAACAAGCATTTGCAATGCAATAGGACTCGCGTTTGCAAGAGTTTGAGCTATTTTTATTGTAAATGAAATTGCCTTTTATTTATGTTTTGGTTTTTGAAACATAAATAAAAGCCATTGTCATTTACAATGCCAATAGGTCAAACTCGCGTAAATGCGAGACCTATTGCATTGCAAATGCTTGTTTCATTTAGTTCATGTAATCTTATAAGAGTGCATGTATCTGCATTCTTTACCCCTTATTACCGCGGTCCGTGTTTTTGCTTGCTCTTTACCGTCACTTTCCCTGCCCCTGCCGCATGCTGCTTGCTTCGCCCTCCTCTCAGTGTCCATGCTCTAATTTTGCTTGTTGCAGTTTTATGTACTGCCAACTTGACCCGATAGTATTGGAGCACTTTTACATGAGCACCAGCTCACATTTATTTAGGCATGGGGAGGTTCAGTGATTTGCCTAGATTCACCGGATGCTGAGCCGACGCTAAGACTCATAGCGGATTCCCCAGTTGTCGGCAGCTCTTGCCGTAATACCACATTCTTTTGCCCAACCTCCCTCCACCATGTTGTTTACCCTTCCTGCCACCCATAAAGCTGCACCCCGCCCCCCACCTCACACCCCTTATGTCTGGCACAATATTTGGAAAAGTCTTGCGGATTTGCAAATGTTACTACTGTCTAACTCAACTGTACTCATGTTTTTAAAGGTATTGAAAGGCAAAGCCTATGACCTAATGATTGTGCATGAAACGCCTGCATCAGATCTCATTAACCTGGCAAGTCAAATTAATAAAAAATGTGACAGACTTAAGCTCATAGGGGCATATTATCAAGCCTGGGCGATAAAATTATCGCCGCTTTATCGGCCGAAAACGGCCGATAAAGCGGCGATAATGGGCTTGCTACTATGCTCTATGAATTCCAATCGAAGCCCATGTTAGATGTCTTCACATCTAACATGGGCTTCGATTGGAATTCCATAGAGCATATTATCAAGCCCATTATCGCCGCGTTATCGGCCGTTTTCGGCCGATAAAGCGGTGATAATTTTATCGCCCAGGCTTGATAATATGCCCCATAGTGCTCTAATTACAGCCATACATTTACATGTAGCACTTCAGAACAGTGGGGCATATTATCAAGCCTGGGCGATAAAATTATCGCCGCTTTATCGGCCGAAAACGGCCGATAAAGCGGCGATAATGGGCTTGCTAATCTGCTATATGAATTCCAATCGAAGCCCATGTTAGATGTGTTCACATCTAACATGGGCTTCAATTGGAATTCCATAGAGCATATTATCAAGCCCATTATCGCCCGTTTTCAGCCGATAAAGCGGCAATAATTTTATCGCCCAGGCTTGATAATATGCCCCAGTGTGCTTTCTTCATAGTCGTCTTAAATCAGATGTGCTCTGCATACTTTAGTTGGGCTTTTCCTCTCACCATCATGCCCCCTCACTGTCATCCGCCCTCCCAGATGCCTAATGCTTGGCTTGCCCCTGTAACAAGCATTGGCAAAGCAAATATGTTTCGCCTATGCAAGATCTATTGACTTTGTCAATGTGTATTTAGACATGTTAGACACAGTGCGAGCTGCTGTGAAATATTGTTTGAAATTGAAAGAAAGGTGCTATGACCATGCCAGGTTTGACCGCATCATGCCACTTTTGATTTTCTTTACTTTAAGCCATGTTGCACAGTAACTCCTGCTGTTGTGCAACATGTCTAAAAACATTAACAAAGCAACATGCTATTTGGCTTTGTCAATGGTTCTTTAGACATATTGCACAGCAGCGCGGGCTTACAGTAAAGAAAAACAAAGCGTTATGATGCTGTCCAAGCTGGCTGAGTCACTGCGCTTTAAAAAAAAACTTTCAGCCATGTTGTTCACTGTGAAGAGCTGGGCTGCTTCACAAGTAGAGAATACTGGAGAAGAGCTTGCTTAACTTGTGCAAGTCAGGGGAACATGAAGGTAGCACACAACTGGAGGCACCATACGAGGAATCCAATGCTTAAATATTAGCACCCTGCATCAGAGTTCACAAACCATCTCTTCATTGCATAAGGGTAATCAGTCAAACACAATGAATCAGAAACAGCTTCATTGGCAGGCCTGTCCCCATTACCTTCGTTTTAACATCAAAATGTAAATTCCCATGTTAAATATAGGGCCTTCTTTAAAGTATGGCTTTCTTTACTCTGTCTGTCAAAGTGGCAGAGAACTTTAAGCCTGTCACCCTGATGGACAGAATTATGTCATATTTAGAGATCATTGTCAGCCCATATGGCAATCCATGTGTCTACAGAGGAACCACAGTTACTCTGAAGAAGAATCAATTCCGATGGAAAGTGGTGTTTGTTAGGTGGTAGGTCAACAAACTTTTTTGGTTTTTGGGAACAAAGTCCTAAAGTAGGAGTTTGATTCTGGAAAACCAAAAAACTAATGACCCACACACCCTGACAGTTTCTTCTCAGGATATTGGAGAGGGGTGTCATTTTTATTAATTCCTTCCATTAGTGTCTCGATTTTCCTGGCAGCGACGGACAGATATAAAATACATCATGTTGCCTGCTATAAATAGTGTGGGTGGTCTGATGACCTTACTCCATCAACCCCTATTCCGTCAAGCCATTAGAGTAAGTTTTCTGGAGGCAGAGTCAGCCAGGGCACCATTTTCTGAAAACTGACTGTCCACCCAACTCAAAATAGAAGTCCATGGAAAGCCAGACTCGTGGGGGAGCATCAGTCACGTTCTGAACCAGGGTGGTCAGACTGCCCTGGGACTACCGCCAGGGATCAGAGATCCCCGGCGGTGGCGTTGCAGTCTTGAGGCTGCAATATGCCTGGTGGAGATGCTGCAGCCCGTCAAGCATATTATGAGTTTCCTCACTGCCACACTTTTAATTGCTGTGCGACCGGTTGTGAGGAAGCGTAGAGCCCCCTTGTGCCTCTGCACCAGGGGGATGCACACAGCGGGGCACCACATGTGCCCCCCTCTGTGCCTGCAGCCTAGTCCCTGCACGGCATGGACTAGTCCATGCCGTGCAGGTACTGATTTTGACGTTCCCATTGCGGTGCCTATATCATAGGTACCGCCATGGGTACGCCAAAGAACCGTCTGCCAGACAGGAGAAAACTCCTAATCTGGGGGGTGGTTCAAACATGGGTTTGGCAGTGCGGGAGTGGGGCGGACCTGCTCCTGCGCCGCAAAACTAATAACAAGACCCCTAATCTCCATCACCTTCACTGCACACATCTCCCATTGTGCATGGGAGCTCAGATTCTGCCACTGCAGGGACTGTTGCTGCGGTCAGGTGGCCAGGAGACAGAAATCGAAGGAAATGCTGGCAAGAGCTCTCCGGTCAAACAGGCTCTCGATCACATTTTGCGGGTCCATGTTCCAGTAGCACAGGAACATACTTTCATCCAAAGAGGATTAGCTATGATCCTGCCCGAGCAGCTCCTGCCTTGAGCCATGTTGCTCTAATCTCCATTTTATGCCAGTTACCCCTTGATGCAGCCGGGGGGAGCTCACAATGCCTTAATTGGTAAATCATTTAAGCTGGTGTGGATAATTCTTGGCTCGCTGACTGTTGCTGGTCCTGAAATGACTCCACAATGATTAATGCGAATCTAGAGAGCCCGTGTGTCTCTGCCAGCTGCCCGCATGCAAGCCAATCTGATAAAAAGTATTCCAAGCGAGCAGAATAAATACAGCAAATCACAACTGAGCTTCTACTACAAATACATCGGTAAAGTGCGCGCGCTCTTGTATATTTTACAATAAATATCACTTAGCTGGGTAAATCGGAATACTATTGATAGCCCTGGTCTGGGCCCCTCTTTCCAAGAGGCCTGTAATCCGGAGTCAGGCTCAGATGGGTGTTTACGTACAAAACGGTGAGGCCTGCTATATAAAGCCCCTTTTGTGCAAGCATCCCAGCTACACCCAGTGCACTATGCTTGAGGGGCCTCATTTATGAGAAATGACGCATCGCTGCGTGAAAGCAGCGATGCGTCACTTCTCGGTGCGCACTCCTTGCGACATGATTGATGCGTCATATTTATAATATGACGCATCATGTCGCAAGGAGTTAAAGATACGTCGGTATTTCTGACGTATCTGTAGGCGCAAAAGCGACGCATTGCTGGAGTGTGTCACAAAAGTGACGCAACTCCAGCAAAGTGTACTTTCACATGGGCAAGTCCCATTCGTTTGTATCTGCGTCAGTCCTACGCCTGCCATGAAGCAGGCGTAACATTTTGACGCATTAGCGGCCAAGAATTGGCACAGTGAAATCTTATAGATTTCACTGCGTCACTTCCATGACACTTTCGTGCGTCAAAACGCCCCCCCTTGCAGACATTATACCTTATACCTGGTGCAGGTTTACAAAGTGACGCATCTACCTAGATGCGTCACTTTGTAAATATGGCGCAACAAGGCGCATTTTTTACGCCACTGGTGCATCACGGAAAGTGACGCACCGGCGGCGTAAAAGTGACGCACAGCCTCTTAAATGAGGCCGAGGTTTTTTCCTGCAGAGTTTGCACTGTAAAACTTTTCTTCAGATAAAAAAAAAATCAAAGCAATCTGATCCCTGACCCGCATCCGTAAGTCATGTCCTGTTAAGGGCATTTAAACGCATATTGAGTGCTATTTCCACACCAGGAAATAATGAACCATGCAGCGTCGGTAATTCCTCTGGATGAACTCAGTGGCTGCACTTTCCAAAGCACTGAATGTGCGCATTATTTTAAACACTCAAACATTCCACCAGTTAGTGCACAGCAGAATTTGTGCGGGAGGACAAACGGAACATTCTGAGTTTTCCATCCACAAGAGAGGAAAGTCTCTGGAAGCCCAAAGTGCGGCTAGAAAACCTGGTAATGTCACAGCCACTAAGTACCGCGAGCTGAGAGTCGGCATTTACTGGATGCCTTATTACCTTCCCAAATATTGACCGACTCATAAATGAGTCGACTTGCGTAATACAGTAGCTTGTCCTTAAGTATTACTATTCAGCAGTTTCTGGAAGCGAATTGAACGGAAAAGTTGAAAACAGTTTATCCACTCTTGAAATGAATGGCTCCGAATGGTGTTCCGGATATTTCTAAAAGCATCCTTGTCCTGTCCATCTTGAATATTCAGTGTGTGGGTATGCAGTAGCATGCACTCCTCGCTCGTGCTAATGCCAATATTTATCGACGGTGATGAATGAATGATACACCTAATGCATACCCTCTGCGATGGAATAATCCAGAGGCTGAAGCGAGTGGGCGCTTTATTTAAAATAAAAAAACACAAAAAAACCTGTGTGACTGATCAGGACGATGACTGGTGTTCACACATTTTCACGGACCTTGTATTCTCTATAAAAACACCCTGGGGCAGATTTACCAGCCCTTTGCGACACCTTTACGCCGCTGTTGCGTCACTTTTGTGAGTTATCATCGTCGTAAACAATGCACCACGTTGTGACACATTTATAACGTGACGCATCTATGGAGATGCGTCACGTTGTAAAGCCCAGCGCTATATTATACCTGTGTCGGGCATAATGTATGAAGGGTGGGCATCCCGATGCAAGAAAGCCTCGTAAAAGTGACGCAGTGAAATCCACAAGATTTCATGGTGTCATTTTTACGACGCCGCTGCGTCAAAACCTTGACGCACCATAATGGAAATAGGCAGTCCGAAGCATTCCTGGGGTTGTGTCGTCCTTCAACACGACTCCAGCAATGCGTTGCCTTTACACCTATAGATGCTTCACACATCTATCCATCCTTGCGCCACGGTGCGCCGCATTCTAAATGCGACACATCCATGGTGGAGCAAGGTTTTTTTTACATGACGCAAATTAACTGACACATCCCTGCTAATATGTAGAAATGCGTCAGTTCTTGTAAGTCTGCCGTAACCGGTATTTAAAACTCAGACTTCTCTTGGGCTCCAGCCAAGCAGAAAACTCTCAAAACTAGAACTGCTTTGATGACCCTTATTCTCTGATTATGGACTACAGGCATTTAAGGGAGGGGAGTCATTTTGTGCCAGTTAACTGACCTGATGACGTAAATGGTGGTTAGCAGAGAAAGGTTTTATCTTTGATTATATCTTAGTGGGGTTCTTACATTTAATGAGATATAATATACGAAGACTGCAATACCAATAAAGTAACCAAAACTCATGCAAGTATATAAGGCTTGCAAGTACATGGTAATCTTCGATTAAAAAACAAAAACTAACACAAAAGTTGACAGATAGTTGAGCGTCCTGCAAGGAATTGAGCCTTCAAGAATGCTGAAATTAACTTCCATCATTACAGGAATTATACTAATTTAGCTGGATTATGCTAATAGCATTCCTGTTAAAACCCCGATGACCTTGACTGTCAGGCTGCTGATCCTATAGGGAAAAGCAACCAGGTTAGTCTTGACTTCTAAGGGAAGTTGAAGCATCTTTGGTGCCCATTATGTAATTACTACCAGTAGAAGCTGGTAGGATGGAAAGGTCTCAATGTTGTCTTGTGTCCCACATATTGAACCTCTGTGATTTGACAGCTAACTTTGCCCCTTGCACAAAGCCTGCATTCTATGACATCTATCTGACATAAAAGGTGTTTTTGATGATCCCCTAGAGTTCCCAACAGTGTCTTGTATGTGTCGTGTACTGCAGCCCACACTTCACTGCCTGTACCTGTGGCTTGCTTGTTTAGGTGTACTCACACTATAAAGCTATTTGTGGCATGTTAGAATTAGGGGTCTCTAGTTGGCACAGGGAGGTACTTGTGACAAATAGGGACCCTCTCCTCTAGTCAGGATAAGGGGATTACACTCCTAAAATAACCCCTGCTCACCCCCTTGGTAGCTTGGCACGAGCGGCAAGGCTTTATCTCAGAGGCGTTGTAAGTTAAGCATTTGTGACCAGATACAGTAACCCAGTGACAACACTACAAATGGACACCACACAAGGTTTTATATAAAAAATAAGTATATTTTATATAAAATTACCAGAAGACCAATAAACGACAAAAAGAATACCCAGTACTATTAGCTTTCAAGAGTTCTTGTTAAAAAGGCTTAAATCAAGGTTCTGTATGGGTCGGTAGCCCAGACGGGCTACAGCGTTGTTGAAAACAACAGAGTCTAGCAAATCCAGCGGACCGCATCGGTACGGGACCACTCAAATGCTGATGTCAACAGACTCAGTCACAGTACCTTTTACTTGGGGCGGCCGGCACGGATGTGCAAGCCGGTTCCGGTGATCGTCGCGGTGCAGAAAGGAAGCGTTGCAGGACGTGGTGTCCCTCGATGCGGTGCAGGCAGCGGCCCGTTGATAGAGTCGGTGGATCCAAGGCTGCGTTGCAGGGCGAGACGGTGCTTCGATGCGAGCTTGCAGCTTGCGGTGCGGCAAACGAGCCGGAGTTCGGGACCTGGCGTCGATCAGTCCGGACAGCGGTGCGAGTCGGGCGGTGCGTCTCGGAGCATGCGAGGCGGTGCCCAACTCCGGTGCGGTCACAGGACTTGAAGTCAGCAGCAGTGACCGCGTCGGTCAGACCAGTTCGATTCGGTGTAGCGAGGCGTTGCACGTCGCAGTGTCTACCAGTCGCGGTGCAGGCTATGGCTCGGTGACTGTGTCAGGATGGAGTCTGTGAGCACAGAGCTTGCGTTGTTCGAGGTGGACGTTGCTTGATGCGGTGCCTACAGGACACCGGGCCAGTCATGAGAGTTGGTCACAGCTCCCTGCCTCTGTAGACACTTGTTTCCAGCAGCAATTCACAAAGGCTGGTGAAGTCCACTGGTCCTGGGACTTCGGTCAGGGGGCACGCTCTCTTCCAAGCCCTTGGAGATCTTTGCAGATGTTTGAAAGGAAAGTCCACAAAGTTCTTTCTCCTCTCTTTGGCAGTCAGGCAACCACTGCAGGCCAATCCCCCAAGCAGCACTTCAGCTTGGGAATAGTCTCTCCTCAGTTCTTCAGGTTCCTTCTCCTCAGCAGAGATTTCGTCTTGTAAGTCCAGAAGTGATCTAATTTCATGGGATCAGGGTCTCAATACCTATACCCCAAAATCCTTTGTTCTCTGAGGGGAGAGGGGCATGTGCCCAGTTCAAGCCAGTTCTGAAGCACTCTGTTTACCAGACTTCTCCTTTCCTTTCACAACGCTGGTCAGGCACATCAGGCGCCCCACAGGAGGCGCCCCACAGGAGGAGGTGCTCATTGCATTGCCTTTCACAATGCAATGAGCATTGTGGAAGGCAAGTACAGTCCTGGTCACTTTGTTGACAGTCTTCCTTCTCTTCTTTCAGTGTGCAGGGCAGAGACATCAGACGCACCACAGGAGGTGAAACCAGTATTGTAGAGGGAAGGCCCAGCCCTATTCAGGTCCCAGGTGCAACTCCTCCCTCCCATCTAGATGCATATCTTCCTATTCACCAACGGGCTGCCCCAGCCTGTCTTTTGGAATCCCCCAGCCCTGTCACTCACAAAACCAGACAAAGGAATACACAACCTCGCAGAGGCAGGCTCAAATGGTTAGGCAAGCAAATACCTACTTTCTAAAAGTGGTATTTGCAAACACAGAGTATTAAAATAAACTTCACTAAAAGATGTATTTTATTATTCTGAGTCCAGGCTTACTAAACTCAAATTTATACCATGTTTTCTGAGTCTGCTAGGATTATAAACATGTAACAATCCAGCAGCCCATTCTGGCCCATGGAGAACAGGTAGCCTTGCAATAGTGAAACACGAAAATGGCTGTAATTCACTATTAGGACATGCCACACACATCAGGGCTTGTCCTACCTTATACTTACAATGCACCCTGCCCTTGGGCCTACCATAGGGGTGACTGATATGAAGAAAAGGGAAGGTTTAGGGACTGGCAAGTGGGGGCACTTGCCCAGTCAGCATGACAGTACCAGACTGCACGCAGGCTCTGCAATGGCAGACCTTAGACACATTTTACAAGGCCACTTCTGTGGGTGTCACAATCAGTGCTGCAAGCCCACTAGCAGCATTTGGATTTACACACCATGGGCACACTCAGTGCACGGTACTAGGGTCTAACAAATGAACCAAATATCCAATCAGTGAACCACTAATCAATACATAAATTTACAGTAGGGAGCACTTGCATTGTGGCCAGGGCCGGACTGAGAACTGAAAGCAGCCCTGGCAAATTTTTCCAGAGCAGCCCCCATCTGGCGAGCGAGCCTGGCCACTACTAGGAGGGTTTGGGGGGACAGTTTAGGAAAAAGACAGACCAAAATAGTGAATTTTACAGCACATTTTTCATTACAAATTTAAGTGTACTCACTTTTAAAGGACAGTAAATAGTACATGATGACCTTAAAGAGCACCTGGTTATCCAGTCATTATGACTACAATTAAGGCAGGTCAGGTGCCTCAGTGCCTGCCTGGTCATGAGGGGAGGTGGTGGTAGACAGTGGTGTGGCGCTGAAAGTAAGTGTACGCGGGCCGCAGCCTACACGCACAGTGCAGTAGCTGGGTGGATTGGTATGGTAACTTGGGTTGAATTTAGTATTGCGTGTGTGAGGCACATGCACTACTACATTCAACCCAACTACCGCACTGCAGCACCTCTGTCTGTCTGTGCGGGTAAAAAGCACCACTGCCATTTATGATTGAGATGTCACCTCACCAATGGCAGTTGTGCTTTTTCTCAGCAGAGCAGAGGCAGGAGTGCACACTGCACTGTGCATTGCTGCCAAGGTTTCAGATTGCTATGTGTGACATTTTCATAAATTCAGTGTAATTATGTGTGATATTCAATGACTATGAGTGACATGTTCTCGTGAGCAGAAATCGAGCAATGAACATTAGGGAAACATATAAATATCTGAAATTGCACCTATTTGAGCAACCAGAAACTCTAAGACCTAAAACTGTTGCACTAGTGCTGCTGGGAAATTCCATCTGTAACTGGCTCTGAGTGAGACTGCGATTGCACCAAGCAACCCACCCACTGCTCTAGTGGTCTCAAAAGGACAGAATATTAAAAAAATGGCAGTAGTCTGAAAATACAGACAATTAGAGCTTGTATGATAGCGGTTATAGTTAGTGGAGCTCTGTAAAGCTATGCAGACCAATGATTTGTCAAATTTCCAGGATTTCACTTCTGAAGTAGGCCGAAAAGTGCAAAGATGCATTTTAGCTTCCAGTACAGCGCTATAAAAAGTTCACAAAGAAATATAGTCAATAAAAGTGTATCATAATCGTTATGTGAAATATTAATTCTAAATAAAACATCAATGTGAGGCAGGGCAGTACAAGAAGTTCAGGCAAAAAGCTAACAGCAACTGGTGGTGCTGTGGTTTGCGTTTACGCGCTTACGCCAGACCCCTTTCGCATAGCTGCCAAGGTTTCATACTGCTTATGTGTGACATTTTCTTAACCCGTTCCACGCTGATGACGAGCCCAGCTCGTCATGCAGTACACTGGTCGTGCGCTGATGAGGAGCTGGGCTCATGTAACGCGGCTTTTTTTTAAATGCCGCGCACAGCGGGAAAAGCCGCCGCAGCGATGCGGATAAAATCTGTGTAATTATAAGTGACATTTCAACAACTATGAGAGACTTTATCTAGCGCAAAATTAAGCAATGAAGATAAGGGAAACATAAATATCAGATATTACACCCATTTGAGCAACAAGAAACTCTAAGAAGATGTTAAAACTGCTGCAAGATCACTAACCAGAGACAGACTGCATGACTGCAGTTCACATTAACAGAGGGCAGCAGGCACTGCAGCAGCTTAGAATATGATCTCATTGATCTGATCATTCATAGCCACACACTAGCCTAAAAGCTGAATTTATAGCATAGCAGTCACATTTTCAGATTGCTTATGTGTGAGATTTCCATGGTTGTAGTGTACCTGTGAGAGACATTCTACTGCCTAATGAGTGGCAAAATCAGTGGCACTTTCTCCACAGTAGAAATAAGCAATGAAGTCCATATTGAGAGTTAAATATCACAAATGACTCACCTTTTGGGTAATGAGGAGCACTTACCAGACAATATTGTCCCTTTTAACACCTTTAACAGCCAATCAGAAGTAGCTTGACCCACTCAGTGCATCCTAACTTCTTTGCCCGGATCAGAAACAGCCAGGACCAGCCCAGTGTGTTGGAACCCTGAACACTTCCAGCAGAATTGCCCCCGCTCAAGCACTCTAACCCCTTTACCTCCATCAGTGCCCTCCCAGCCAGCTGAATTTCATTCTAGCTCATTCGTATCCACCAGAACTAGTGTGACCCTGCCCAGTGCATTCTAAACCATTTAACCCTCAACACAACCATCCTGGCCCTGCCCAGTCCAATCTAGTAGCCTTTTCCCAGTATGATTTAGTCAGCCCTGCCCAGTGCATGCAAACACCATATCTATGCAACCCAGTCAGTTTAAGCAAATCCGGCCCACAGATACAGCAACCAGAACCAAAGTTGGTGCCTGGCTGTTTTTAAATCTGGCTGATTACAATTTTAATGTCTCAGCACACAAATCACCAAAAGTTTGCATTTTTTCAGTGCACATTTAAAACAGCAAACATAAGAGTAAAAACACTTTAAAATGTGAGGAGGAGCTGCTTTGATGGTCCCTGACTAATAAAGTAATAAAAGGCAGAAACTCAGTGTTAAAAAGGAATACAAACTATTTTTTATAGAGTCCTATTTATCATGTCTAGGTTTATGGAGAATCTTCCAACATTAGAAAGTGCCGGTATTATTCCCTGGGTAAGTTGGAAGCCGTACTCGTCTATCCCTCACCACCTTATCCCATTCACAGCACAACTCACCGGTGACAAGTGCCCCTCATTGCCTAACTGCCAGGATGAGGATCAACGTGTCCTCATTGGGCCGGGCTGGGAGCGACCGGACGGTGCTCTTCTGTGCTGAATATTTATTTTTTTCAGACTTAATGCATTTGTATTTTGAAGTTATTGCTGGGTTTGTATTTTGCTCCCACTGTCTGATTCTCACCACCCCGACCCACTCTCCACCCGCTGTGTATTTTTGCTCAGTGCACAGGAGTTTGTGAATGGAGTGATCAGAGAACGGGCTTAATGCGTTTTATTTTTGAAGTTATTGCTTTGATACCCAGCCTTACCTACCTTCAGCTGCTTGAATAGATCCCTCAGAGCACAGCACTGACCCTCTCTCATCCCGATACCCACTGTCCTCAAGAAGGACCCTGCCTCTCGAGCTTTCGGAAGGATGCGGGACTTTGGGTTTGTGCTGCTGAAAGCTAGTCAATTGACCTGTCCTCCTGATTTTGGAAAATCCAGTGCTTTGCCATGATGCACATGATTGCCCAAGCACTAGTTTGCCTCTTCAAGCACGTTGAGATCGCTGTGCTTGACCTCACATTAGTAATCTGTTGAAGATGCACCTGAAAGCAACAGGGCCTCACCATGAGATCTATGCTGTACTGTGGACTTTCAAATTCGTCCAACAGGAGTTGGGGCCATGAGGCGCTATAAAGCAAATAACCCCTTTACCTACCCCTTGCCAGCTTTGAGATTAAAAACCGTATTTCACTGACTTGGATGGAACGAGAGGCACTGATTGTAAAACATATACAGCAGCTACAGTTGCTGAAAGAAGTGCTTTTCACAACAGTCCTTAGAGTACAATTGCTCCCATTCTGGATGCATATGGCCTGATGTCTTCATACATATGGGTCCATCACATTTGAAGGTTGATTGGGTTTGAACCCGGTTTTTACGTTTTTGTATTTTTTGGGTAAGTTGTCCTTTTAAGATAATGGAAAAAAACTATTTCCTTTCAGCAAATGCTCCACATTGACAGTTATGGATATGTTAGGCATTGCGCTGGTGTTGTATACTGTATCTCATGCCCCACCGCCTGCTGTTCTTTGTCCTTCTCCTCTGACATCGCTGCCAAGGAGAAAGAATGAAGCAGAGAATGCAGGATGACCCCGATCAATGGATTGCAAGGCAGCTTACACAATATCCAGTGCCATCTTTGATACTTACTAGTTCTCTCAGCACTACCATGACTAGCAGCCCAGACCCAAACTACAACACCCGTACCTAAAAACAAAAGTGCCTTTAACTAGGGTAACAACACACAAGCTCAACAAAAGGGCTTCCAGACTAGGTACTTCCAAACCAGATTCTGTGCTGAATATTGCACAGAGAGTGAGTCCAGGCTGCCTTCCTTTAGAGCCTCCGTTGCTGCTAAAAAAAAGGCTGCCCTGCTACCCAGCACCTCACACCTCACACTCTGTGTGAGACCTGGGAGTGACCCGGATGTAGGTAGAGAGCACGTGCAGTACTCCAACAGCGATGCTCTAATACACCTTCTTGAATGTGTGATTTCTGGCTGAGTTTTTGTCATATGGATCAGTAAAATACTGTGAGGCAGATAATGTTAATTCCCCAGGACGCAAACACCTAAGCAGGCGGGGTATACTGCTGCCGCCTGTTACTGTATTTTATTTGTTTTATTGAAATGTTTTCGTTTTACATTAGGAACATTTCAGTGTGAATATTTTGAGGTGCCCCGGACATGTCAGGAGCAGGGTCGCTGACACCTAGTTTGTTTGTTTAATCCCAGCCCGGCACGGCCCCCAGTGCCAATGCCATGATAAATCTGGTGATTGCAAATGCAATTTTCAAAAATACAAACAACATTAGTGACTCACGTGCGGGCGGCGGGCGGCGGGCGGCAGACAGTCGACAGCAGGGAGGGACAGGCAGGCAGGTGCTAGGAAAAATTAGAGTATGGGGTGCCTGGGCCTCACTCAGTCTCTGGCTCAGTTGTTCTGGAATGCTCCTCTCGACCTGGCCTCACGTCACAGGTCACACAAACTTTTTAGTGTGTGAACTCCAATGCGCATGTCACCCCCACCAGCCGCCCCTCCCTAAGGTGGGTGAACTGAGATCTTGGAGACAGAAGCGGCGGCAGAGACATGTGCGCGCTGCGCGCAACCCACCCCCTAAGCACAGACATGCTCTCAATACATTTTACAGATGATAAATGATAATGATTGAGAAAGAGAATTCCGAAATTGTGCTTTGTTTTGCTTCTGCATGGAGCGCGGAGCGAGTTAACGTCTCAGATTTATTTTATCTGACTAACGCCAGACCAAAAATCTCCCCGAGGCCGAGCAACAAAACGGCCCCCTGCCAATAAAACCGGCCCCCACCCCTGGCAGCCGACCGGGGGATTGCCCGGTGCCCGGCATTGCCAGTCCGGGCCTGATTGTGGCACTGGACAGCAGTATCACAGTGCCCAAAGCATCTAACACCAGCAAAAACACATGAGGCAATAGCAAAAATGGAAGGGAGACCCACGCCAATGGTGCCAGGTCTAACATGGCAGAAGTAAATATGTCCGATAACGTTGTGACAGTTGGATGTTAGCTTGTGAAATCATAAGGTCTACTAATGTAAAGAAAGCCTGTTTGAACATCAACCATTAGCTTTATTAAACCCCAAATTTATAACAGTGTGTGAAATCTATACCTATAACTGGGACATTGGTTTTGTGTCCTGAAGAAGGTGCTTCTGACAAGATCTTGAGACCACCGAAACGTGATTAAACTAGTTCACTAGTACATTTGGCCAAGTATTAATATTGACCAACGCCACCCACACCTAGGGGCGTGGTGGCCTTAGTGGCATCTCGGACGGGAGCCGGTCTGTTCTTCATTTCTATTAGGGGGCGGGGGCCCGGAAGCAAGGATAGTAATGGGCATCCCCTGCTGAGGTCATCAAGGGGCACAAGTGGTCTTCCCACCACCTCCGTCACCTCAAGCAATGATAAAAGCGGCTGAGGAGAAGGGAAAGCCCTCTTTTTTGTCCTCTCCAGCAGTTCCAAAGGCAGCAGACCAGCGGCAAGTTACCCACCCACCCATCCCTAAGAATAAGGAAGAGATTGGCGGGGTCCCTTGCAAGAAAAATGGTGTGGACTCCTTATGGCATGGACTGTCTGACCCTGGAGCAAGGCGAGAATTCAATGGGTGCTCCAGGCTGGCGGGGGGGGGGGGGGGACTGACCTGCTAGTGATCCTGGATTCTTCTGCCCTATCCGAGATGTCTATGTGTGTGTTATGAAACTTCGGGGGAGGGGGTATCCTTGGCCCGGTGGGGCCAAGGCGTTAATCGGTGCCCTGGTCGTAGTGCCTCTAGGATGGAGGAGGAAAAATTACTACTGATAAAACGTTGCAAGCACAGGGAGATTCATTAACGAAGTGTGTGCACTGAGATCTTGATGGCTAAGACCATGTTCAGAATGTAAATACAATTTATGCTTAAATGTATTCTTTGTAAACCTACCTCGTCTGGCTACCATGTGTGTTGCTTGGTTTACATATGTCTGAATAAAATGGTCTAGTGTTTTTAGCCAATGAACAATTAAAGAGTACCTGACTGTAAGGTAATAAATGACTACGCCATGAAGACCAACTATCTGCCTTATGGCTTTATGTGGTGCAAAAGGGAGTGGGGAGAGTGGGGAGGTTGTTCCCCTGGGGAGATTCGCACGTTGTATGCACACTATGGGGCATATTATCAAGGGGGGCAATAGGAAATTATCGCCGCTTTAGCAGCTGTTTTCGGCCGCCAAGCGGCAATAATTCTACCGCCCTATTAGCAAGCTGTCACTAACAGCAGTTAGCGACAGCTTGTAGGCGATAGTGAGCAGTTTGGGGCCCGCTTTGCATGCCAGCGATATTTATCGCTAATGACATGCAAAGTGGGCGTACCCAACCTGTTAGCAAATGAAAGCAGTTGCTAACATCGCTATCGCCTATTACCAACACAGGCGTAGCGATGGAAATATTCGCGCTAAGCGCGAATAACTCCAAAAACTAACGGCTCTCAGACCAGTCCTTAGCCATTATATCCAATGGGAGGTGGATATAATGGCTAAGACCCTGTTAGCGATAATGCGTGAATATCGCTGTATTCTCGGGAATTTTATCGCTTTTGAGATAAACGTTGCTAATAGCACGTTATCTCAGCAATAAAATGCGGTGATGCGCAGCGATAAAAAAATTTACGCTAAGCCTACTTAGCGATAATTATCGCTATTTGTTGATAATATGACCTTATAAACCTTTGGATGCTGGATTACAGATGCAGCAGGAACACAAATCTTTGTAACATGTTTATTTCTAATGATTATTGGTGAGGTTTGCATCAATGTATTTGACTTTTGAAAAGCATGAATTGTCTCAAATTATGTACACTTAGACAGCTATATATGTAAATCATTCATTTGTCCTCCAAACAATTAATGCATATCACCACTTTGCACAGTAGGTATGTAGGGCTTTGTTATTATGCTTCTTGATATTGTAACATGAGCCAACAATTGAATGCACCAACCTCCTCAAAGAATACTTCTTTCTCTGGATTCTATACACCAAACGTCTTTTTTGAAGTTCACCTGCACACTCACCGTGAAGCAAGGAGCAATCTCTCATCTGTGGTCTGGCAATATGACCCTCACCTTCAAGGGAATTACATCAGTGATGCGATCCCCGTTTCATTATTATTAGCCTCTTCTCACTCGGTTAACATTTTTTGTCAAGTGCCTTAAAAGAAATCTTCAATCATCAGACTAAGAAAGGAAATAGCTCTTAAGAATTCTAGAAACAGCTGACAGAGAAATCATTTAATTAAATTATGTAAAAACAGCCACACAAGGTTAACTTGGACTGCGATAAATATTGCATGACATCACCTGTTTAATGGAAAATGAAACTATAAACATTATGCTTATGTTTACATCCTTCTTAAACAGTCAGGGGCTTATTTATGAGAGCCTTGCGTCACGTTTGCACCATGTGAAGTAGTGCATGCGTGATCAAGGCTCTGAGTCAGATTGATGAAGCCATGCAAAGCCACATTGCATGGCTTTGAGTGGCCTTTTAACCCCTTAGCTGCGGCGGCTATTCCGCCGCAGCGGTAGTGGGGAGGGGGGCCGCGCGGCGCTCCCATACTCGTGACGGAACCGCTCCGCCACGAGCCTCGGGTGGGCTGTGCTTGTGATGGAGCTGTTCCGCCACGGCCCCGCCCGCTCAATGAAACGTGCCATGCAGGCACGAAATCAGTGCCGCGCAGGTGCGGCGAGCGGGCCGTGACAGAACCGCTCCGTCACCAGCACAGCCCACCCAAGGCTCGTGACAGAGCGGTTCCGTCACGAGCATGGAACCGGTTAAAAGGCAACGCTGCTCAAATCGCTGCGTCCTCTTACCCTGCGCAAGGGAGGCGTTCCATGGTCGTTGAGGTGGGTATTCCATGGGTTTTGACACATTCCGAGATTTACAAGGACTTGTAAACCTTGGAATGCAAAATCTTACACCACACCATGGCAGGAGTAACAAGGAGGAATATCTTTATTTCTCTTCATTCTGCAGCCCACATCTGAAGAGGAAAACACCTCTATGGAATGTTTCTGTGCAGGAAGGCGACCAATCCTGTACTTAAATAATCCTGCAAGGGTGCCAACCTTGGCGCTATGCTGCAGAAACGGCACCGGCGCAGGGAGAAAGGACAAACAATGCATTAGATTGGATAATTACGGTGCATTTCTGCCCTTTCACTTTAACATAGGACAGCACCGAAGGTGACCTGCTAATCTGCCCTGCGCCAAACCCCCATAAATGAGGGCCTCAATGTCTAGAGCTTAGTAAGAGGAAGAGAAAAGTTGTATTGAGGTAAGAAAAGGTGACCCAAGTTTCTGCCCTCATCATGAGACCCACTATGAAGAAAGAATACTTACTTATACATCCTATTGAGAAACCTTGTTGTGGTAGGCCTAACATTTTGTTGTGGAGGTGTCCTAGTCCTGTCAGGATGATGCAATCAGTAAGATGCTAGAGCTGAAAACATGATGATGTGCTATCCTAGCAGGCGGCATTACATACCTACATGGGGAGCATGGAATGGTGACAATCTGCATGTGTCTGCCTGTGGCAGCCCAGCTGTGGGTGCGTACCGTGTGAAGTGTGTCCATGTCCTGTCCAGTGTAGTGCAGGTATGACACTGTAGAGGAAGACCTTGGACTTTGCCCAAACCATAAATCATGGTGAATCCTACAGATTCCCTTCTAAGCTGTGTGGCACGCTCATGCATGTATGGACAGATGGGTTCTAGGATTAGTCAAAGATGGGTGTTACACAGAGTGTTGGAACCCTCCAGAAGAATCACAGGATAGGAATACACCTATCCCAAGTCATCGGATGAAGTCACAAGCCATGTTGTAAGGTATGCAGGCTGTTCGCATCAAGCAGGCGATCATCCCGGTGTGTTAGGATAATAGAGGTCAAGGGCCTTAGTCACTCTTGTTTCTCATTCCTAAATCAGATACATCTTTTGACTGATTTTTGTTTTAAAGAGACTAAATAAGTATGGAGATTATTTGATGACAATCAATTACCAGGATGCCTCTTTTCATATTCCCATAACCCACAATATCAATGATTACTGAGGTTTGCAGTGGGGCTGAATCTTTACCAGTCCTGGGTCTTACCGTATAGACAAGTATCTATCCCGAAGATCTTCAATAAAGCATTAGCCCTTGTGCTAGCATCATTTCAGCTGGAAAGTATTCATATTTATCTATAACTGGGTGCATGGTTAATAATTGCTTTCTGATTTTCAAAGGCAGAATTGGATACACAAAGGGTTGGCTCAAGACGCCAGGAACTGGCTGATCTTCTGAGCTTAAGCAAGACACATGTATAGCCAGAGAAGGAAAGAAAAGTCATAAGAGTGCGGTGTCAGGCTGAAGTGCGCTATTTCTTTCTTTCGGGTGATAGACATTTATCTTTACAGGGACTGTTATCACAACTATCACTACAAAGCACCTCAGCAAGGGAGTGATTACAAATACAGGGTTTGATGGCAGCCACTACTGCAGTAAATCAAACCACTGGTAACATATTTACTTCATCATTGATCCCCCGCGTCTCAGGATTGCAAGAGATCCATCCCAGTGAATCAAGAGATGAGCAAGGCTCTAGGGTGGTGGTAGTTCCAGAAAACTTTTAGAAGGACATATATCTAGCTCCCCATTCCCAGGTAGTTCTAACTAGAGATGCCAGCAAGATGGATGAGGTGTCTTTCTCCTAAATAAAGAAGTATGGGAGAAACGGTTTGACTCCCAATGTATGAGGTCTTCCAATTATTGGGAATGTTCAGTGATATTGTTTGCTCTCCAGGAGTCCCACCCCCCAGGAGTTTACCCTTTAAAATGAAAGGATGTTTTAGTTAGCACAGACAGTCGGGTAGCAAAAAGATATATAAATGAAATGAGATGAAATTAAAATGAAATACCAGCAATTGTAAAGTGCACAGCTGCCTCCTGTCGCTGGTGGCCGTCAGGAAGATTAAGCAAGCCATTGCCCAGGGCCACATAAACCATCAAGGGGGCACAAAATAGCAGAATTTGCCTCAGTACGCCAGGAAGATTTGTGCTTGGGCCAAATGTCAGATGGAATCCCTACAGGCACCCTACATTCCATGGGTGGAAAACAGTTCTGTAGAGCAGAACATATTCTTCATGTGAGGTTATGTGAATTTGTAGAGTGCAGCTAATCACCTGTGAGAGTATCCTTCCAGCTATCACAGACATACATCAGGTTGATACAGCAGACTCCAGTACATCCATGACTGGCCCTCTTTAAAACTGAAGGGTCAACTTAGCATCCCCAATTTTGTATAGAGATACGGTGCCAGGAAGCATGGGTGTGGAGATCCTATCCCTTTAAATGGCCCAGAGGACTCCTTTGTGCTATCCCTGATTCCTTTCCTCCCCAATGTGCTGAAGTAGATTTGGAAGCAGATTAGTGGAACCATACTAGCCACAGCACCATTGGTTCTCTTAGCTTCCCTATATATTGATCCTGCCTCCATTTCGTCTGCCCATAGATCCATTTCCTACACAATATCATCATCTCTCACACCAGATATTTGATTTTCCTTACCTCATGCCCTGGAGGTTAAGAGTTATGTATTGAAAGACAATATTTTTCAAGAGAGGTGACGGTAGACATTCAGAATTCCAGGAAACTTTACTATTAGTAGTAGTTATGTTAAACACTTTAACCATTTTGAATCATGACCATTCAAAATCCAAATTCTTGTAATCAAGATCCTCAGTAAAATTCTGGCTACTAGAAATCAACCAGTGATTCCACACCTAGTACATGCTGACCAGAATGGATTTGTTCTCAGGAGGAAGACCTCTCTGAACATTCGGCAGCTATATAGAATTATGGAGGTGGTGCACACCAGATGGCCTAGGACAGCTGCCATTAAGCTAGATGTAGAAAAGTATTTGACACACTGCACTGGTACTACCTTTTCCTGGTTCTGTACTGTTTTGGATTTGGAGCCCACAATATATGAATAGCCGGCTCCTATAGGAAGACCCAATGACCTGGATCCATTTCCAGGGGAACACATCAGTGCTGATACGGGTGCACAGTGGCAACAGACAGGGTTGACCCCTCTTCCGGCTCCCGTTTGCACTTGCCATGGAGCATCTAGCAATCTTGGCATGCACAAGCGGAGGAACCTGAGGAATGCCCCTCCCGGACAGACTCCATTTAATCTCGTTGTACGCGGAGGACATATTACTTCACCTGAAAGACTGTGTGCGGTCATTCTCATATCACCCTCATTCTTGTGAAGTTCCGAAGTAGTGTTGAGCCTTAGAGTCAGTTGGAACAAGTCCTGTTTGTCCCCACTCCATCCTGCGACCCCTCCCCAACACTTTACCCTGGAAGACGAATTAGTTGGGAAGGTGATTCCTTCCACTATTTGGTGATCCATGTCTTTCATACCGACTCAGACCACTTACAGAGGAATCTGACATCAGAGGGTGCATCCCTCCATGAGCCAGTTGCATTCTGGCGAATGCTCCCACTGTTCGTCATGGGGCGGATAGCAGTGACCAAGATGGTGATGCTGCCTCTACTCTTATTCAACTCTGCTAACCCCCTGATGTTCCTTCCCCAGAAATTGTTTCGAGCTTTAGATGGATTCCTCAGAGAATTTATAGGGCATGGATCTTTGTCACATCACTTTATCCAAGCTGCACTTTCCAGTGGAACAGGATGGGTTTGGTGCCCCGTGTTCTGAATATTATTACCTGGCTGTCCAGCTACAGTGATTGGTTTGCGGGCTTTCCCTGGACGAGATGTGTACTGCTGCATTATCTCTCACCCTTGAAGACATTCTGATGCTCTCAGTGCCGGCAGAATCTCTTCCTACAAACCTTCCCGCCTTGTCGTGGTAGCGTCACACTGCCTGGATAGAGGCCTTTTGATTACTAAATCCGTTGCTCCTTATACCCACACAATACCGCTTCTAGTTTTACCCAACATGGCTGGACATTTGATGAGTTGCAAGTTATCCCTCTGGGACTGGACCGGCATAACAACACTGGACTATCTATTTCGGGATGGGAACCTTTTGCAGTTCCTAGAGCTGATGGAACACTGTGGGCTCCAGGTTGGACAGTACCTTACTTATGGCCTGATACGGAATGCTCTCAGACAGATCTGGTCCATAGTGGAAACGGAACCACCCATGCACGAACTGATAAAATCCTTACACACCATGGAAATGGTTTGCAGGGTTGTCACTTTGCTCAATGGGGCCTTAGGTAATCACAGGTGGGTTCCACTTCAACAGCTGTAATCAACCTCCCCCCCCCCCATGGCTCCCTACTCCCAGTAGACGATCACCATGAGACGATTGAATGATGCACTATGCAACTACATGGCCCCTATGTACAATGGGTAAAGCTGTGACTCCTAGTACAAACATCAGGGGACAACCGTTTTGATGCACAGAGACACCACCTGTCCCTTCAGGTAATCTGTGATCCGTTTTTGACAACATCAGGGTCGCACATATTGATCTAGCGGAAATAGACACTGCACTCCGGTGAGCGATGCCCTTGACACTGCCTACAGTAGCGGTGTTAACAGTAAGAGAATCTAGGTAGTCATGACTGGTGTGTTTATCAGAATGAACTTGTGGTTCTATATACCCTCTGTGTACTGTGATCAGTACTTATAGATTGGCAACAACATGGCAAATTGTGACACGAGCAATAAATGTTTTTTAAAAACAATTTTCAGACCCACTACGTGCGCTTTCACACGATATTTTTCTTCTTTTTTTATGAATGAGAGACATTGTGCTAAAGACCTCTGATCGGAGCAGTATTAATAAGGTTCTTTGAGCACAACCATCACATTACAGAATGTGCGCATTCAAGCCCCTCTCGTTTCTTTACAATTACAAAAACAAGAGCAAGCGTAAAAAGACTACCGATCACAGTCCTCACTTGGTGCCAAAACACGGCGGCCATCTTTGAATTGTAGCGCTCCAGCCTTCCGGCTGAGGGCGTTCACTAGAATCGGCCAGCATCACGCAAAGGAACGGTGACCTATATCTACCGCGCAGACGAGAGACCGTGAGTCCTCGGAGCTGCACGGAGGTAGGGACAGGAGACAAACTCTTACGCCGGTGATGTAAGTAATAGACTCAGACCTCGAGTCTCTAATAAATGGGTCATAGGGATTTTCTGTCGCCTTGTTTGGAATGAGCTATATCTAATAACGAGGGCGGCAATATTTATTTATTGATTTCTTTGCAGTCAACCGAGCAAAACCATCTCCGCCTGCAAGCTCATGAGGCATTGAGAATTAACGAACAAAGTATGTATAATGTAGGAGTGTTTAACATCACTATCTCCTTAGAATATCGATTTTAACAACTAGGGTCTATCTTGCTATCTGTGTGAGTGGATGTACGAATGTGTTGAGTCTCCATTGTATGGGTGAGGAGATAATTGCGAATCGCGTCAAATTGGTTGATTCGCGATGAATTGTCTGGTATACACAAACCAGCCATGAGAGGTATTTATCGATTACCTTGCAACATATAATGCAAAGACAATAACTGTTGACAAGGCGAGAATCTTGCCTAAATTGGTAATTATTTGGATGATACAGATCCAACAATTAGAAGTAAAACATAAACTTGTTTGTGCCTTTTTTTCCCCTTTTTCTCTCCTTTCTTTATTTACAGAGACCAATGGTCGTTCTTTTTTGGTACTTATTACTAGTGCCTTGCTTCATACGGGCCAGCTCATGCCCAGAAGCCTAGATATTCAGCCTATTTTTGCTGCTTTATCTATAGGACAGTAGGCTTACGACTATAGAACTGAGCTATTTGTAGTAGGGATCACTACATGGTCCTGATGATTAGGTAGTTGGGGAATGCCTATGAAACATGTCGACTTGGTAGTCAGCAATTGCACTACCTCACTTTCCCCTTTTTAACGTTCCCAGCTAGAGATCTCAATAAAATTTATTTTTCTACTAGCCAGGGAATTTTTAATTTTTTGTATTTTTTATGCACCCACTAGTTAGGTCCCTACACTTCACTGGCACCATTACACCCACACATAGCCCTGTCACATTTATAGTGCTCCCGCGTAGTCCGTCTGGTCGTAGCACGCCCCGCCCCGTTATAGGGACGGGAAGACCCCTATGATGAAGCATGACACTATTGGATTTTTTTAGTGTGTGAGGGGTATTTTAACAAGCACATGCGCTCTCATCTTTCCATCTCTAAGAGAGGGCCCACTACTTCACTTAAACCTAAAATAAAAAATATTTTTTTATACCTCTACACATTGATAGAATCTTACTGTTTACTTGGATCGTTTAGGAGGATGATTCTATCTCAACCTCTACGCTTCCCTTCTTGATTTTTTGGGGTTCCACTTCAAGCCACACAGAAATCTGGGAGAGTGAATTTGATAGAGCAAAAATTCCCACAAAGTCTCCCATAGTGCCTAGTTGAAACTTATACAATATTATATCCTCCACAGGGGTTTCCTTTAACCAGTGCGTATTAGTGGGATATCGCCTGGGGCATAGGACTCCTGTGCTAGATGTGCCTCGCTGGGAGCTGATTTAAACATATTCTCTGGAATTGCCTTTCTCTCTGCAACTATTGAACAGGGGTGCTGACAAAACTAGGTGATCACTGGGTTGCTGAAGTTTCACTTTTGGGGGTTTGGTTGTATTTGGCATATGAGAAGGCTGATGAGAGGCAATACACAACATCAACAATAGTACAGTATAAAAAAAGGAAACTTCATTTACCATGCGTTGTGGTTTTCTGTTGCAAGTCTTTTTATTTTTCAAAATCCTTTGACCAAATGTGGAAACATCCAACTCGTTTCACCCTTCACTAGGGCTTCTTCAGGGCTGTAAGTTCATACAACATAAAATATATTTAGAAAGTACTAATTAAATAAATAAATAAAAAAAAATTAAATGGTAAGACAAGAACGTTAGAGAGAAAGATGAAGCGAACTTGGACGGTCAGAGTCCAACATAAAGAAAAGCACGGAGTAGAAGTCACAACAGAGGAGAGGCCATCCATGCTAGCTGCGATCTTGGGAAAGTCAAAGAGTTGTGATGTCAAAAAAGTGCAGCTAGAAAATATTCATGACCCTAAGGTCATAGGAAGAAAGCAAGCAAAACCTAAGAAACACCGACAAGGCAGATTCCCAAACTAAAGTGGACACCATGGGGCTTATTTATGAGCCCTTGCGTCACTTTTGCGCCACTGTGCGTCACTTTTTGTGATGCACTAATGGAGTAAAAAATTTAGCCTTGTTACACCATATTTACGATGAGACGCGTCTAGGTAGATGTGTCACTTTGTAAACCCCTACACCACATTATATCTGCGCCAGGTGTAATGATTGTAGGGGAGGCGTTCTGACGAAAAAAGGGTTGTAGAACTGACACAGTGAAATCTATAAGATTTCACTGCGCCATTTCTAGGACGCAAATGCGTCAATATCTTACGCCTGCCTCAGGCACATTTCACATGGGACTTTCCCATGTGTAATGACCCATTGTTGGAGTTGTGTCACTTTTGTGACACACTGCAGCAATGCGTCATTTTTGCGCCTACAGATATGTCAGAAATACTGACGTATCTGTAACTCCTTGCGACATTATGCGTCAGTACTGTAAATATAACGCATCATTGGTGTCGTAAGGAGGGCGCAATAAAAAGTGACGCATCGCTGTTTTCTCGCAGAGATACATCACTTTTCATAAATGAGGACCCCTAAGTGCAACTCAGTTTTGTAAAAACACTCAAAACCAACTGCTTACCAAGGGTAGGGTGACCGAAATTTGAATGTCAATGTAATGAATCCAGCTGTAAATGTATTTGCGAAGCATCCCTAATAGTGGACAATGTCTCTAGAAATAAACATGGGCATCTGCAGGGGGGGGCAAAGAGGGGTGCTTGCTCCCCCTGGCTCACCCTGCCCGCCGTACTTGTGCTGCCGTAAAATGTAATTGTGTGGGCAGTGCATTGTAAACTAGGACCTTCACCTCAGCGCATTAATAGTTATCAGTATTCGTACAGGCTACTGCCACTGTCTGGTATGCAAATCGACTATTTTAAAAATGATTTCTATAAAACCTTACACTTTTGTTTAACAGCCTCTCGCCCAAAAAGAATGCAGGTCTTTTTGACTAAGGTGTATTATCTGCAATAAGAAAATAAATTAACTGCTTGTTAGATCCGCCGTTGCACTGCAAGATGGAAAGCTCGTTTGTTGCATACTGCACGAGCACCAACGACACATTGGATACGTTTGAAAGTAAGGTTGAAATGTACACATTTTCTTTTTATTGATGTATTGAAGCCACATAAAGCTGGACAGGTGGTCTATAGGTCAGGTTGCTGCCTACAGATCAAGACACCATTACTGTAGTCTCAATTATACCTCTTAGCTTTGTGTGACTTTGTGAAACTCACTTCAACTGGGGGAGGGGGCAGGCAGTACTGTGTACACAAGGCAACGGAGCCATTGAGAGAAATAATTTGGACCAGCTATCTTTCACGATTATGTCTCTGCTGAATCTGATGGAATGTCTTTCATGAACTTCCCTTTTGAGTATTAGATTTCAGTTGTGGTTTATGTTGTACCAGCGTTTGTGTTCAAATTTGCAGCTCTTGATGCCACATAGCAAGGACCTTGAGTCTCACACGTCTGGTAGGAAGGTTGAGAATGAATTGGCTTGTGTCTCATTTGCCCTCGATTCATTTCTTGTAACAACCCGTGCTTGCTTAAATTAAGATCTGTGTGGCAGTGAAATGCAGAGACATGGGGTACAGAGCTACAGCGTTGTTCCCGTTAGCCGTGAGCCCCGAGACCTGCTGCTGTGATTCGCCTCACCACTTTCAAATTTCACTAGGTGCCACTCAGTGGAAAGCCCCAAATCCCACAAGTAATTCCTCATTTATCTGAAGAAAACTCAGAATTGGAAGCATTTGCCTCACCAGATAAATAACTCACTCACTCACTCTCAGTATTGGTATTCACACGGTTTAGTAAAATCTCAACAGTCTTGACCCCATTTGTGGTCGATGCCAAAGTCATAAACTAGATTTCCAGCAAAAAGAACTAAAAACACTGGCTGTGATTAACTACAGCGATATCGAAATGATGTTTTCAACAACAATGTGCAATTACGGTGCTTGTATTAACTGGCATACATTGTGAAGTTTATTTTTCTCCAAAAAGTATACTATATATTATTGATGAAAAAAAAATGAATGTGTCCGTCTGTAATGCAACTGGTGCTCATGTAAAGCGCTCTGATACTTTTAGGTCGAGTCCGAGCTATATAAAACTATAAGAAAAAAAACAAACAAGCGTTGCAGATGTTGTAGAGCTCTTTCAGTGTTCGAGGTGCTGCTAGGTTCAAATGGATATACCTCAATTGGCTAACATTTCATCTCTGGAACACCTTTCCTGCTAAAAATAATAAACACCTGGCTATTCTCTACATTATGATTTCAAGTGATTTCTGCAACAAAGTGTACTGGTTTGTCTAAGCAAATTGAGACCCTGCCTCTCACACTCCTTCACAGATCACCTTATGCAACAAAGTGCTGCCATACCCCTGCCTCATCACTGCGGGAGCATACCTCCAGATGGAACACAAAACACCAAAACTATTATTTATAGGCTGAAGCTCAACCCACAGATGTAGTAGCTTAAACTAAATAATTTAAAGCAAGACAGAGTTGTCACAAAGTTGCCAGATTGGTTTTATTCACACCCAAAAACATTAGCGCCACTTTACAGACTTTCCCAGTGAACCACTACTTTCATTTTTTCTCGTCTTTGAGTAGCATTTTTTTCTCAGGTGAGGAAGTTCACCATTCCTGGAGGTACTGCGATATCTGGTTGATGCATGGTGTAGAAAATGTTTCATGTGATCCTTATCAGCTGTTTTTCTTTTATTAGTTTATGAAATGTGTAGTGTACTGCAGCTTTATGTTCATGAATGTGGTCTTTTAAAACCATAACTCTTGTGTTTTGTAAGGATTTAAGCAATGGACATTGAAACGGGTCCCTTCTGGGCCCTGTAGTCATGTCCTTAGTTTTTCAGGCAAAAACACTCATTGATTTCTGAATAATGAGTACACACGCATTAAGGTAAGCATGTTCCTGCTTACATTTCACATACTTTACTCAGTCCTGCATTACCTGTGAGTGTTTGCTTTTTCCAGGAGGTTGTTACTGTTTTTTCAGACAGAATATTACTCTTATCTAGTGCATAATTTGAATTGAGTTGTTTCCAGGCGTTTATAGCGGAACACAATTTGATTGCATCTAAAGGCAGTGCGAGTTTCTTTTAGTGGAAGAGTATGGTGTTCAGTGGGGGAGAAGATGTGGCACTATGGCCAGAGCTGCCGAATTTGAAACTGGGGAACCAGGTTCAGCCTTCTCTCCTAAGGGAGCACATTCCCATGCTAGACCCTAGAAGGTCCCACTAGACCTTAAATGCCCTGGTGTCTTAGCACCAGCATGTCCCTAGCTGTGGCAAGAGTGGGTTAACCTTGAAGGCCTGTCCACCATAATCCATACCGAAGTTCACCTTCAGTCTTGTGGTAAGGCCTAGGAAGCAGCACACCCCTGAGCGACAGTGACTCTATCACTGAGGTCACAGGTCCCAGAGGCCAGTCCGCCTCACCCCTTGGTACCTTGATTGGCCTTGTTTCTGCAGAAGTAGTGGAACTCACCAGGGATCGGCAATGCAGGATTTGCACACACACCAAACTAAGTTTGAAAGCTTTAGGGTCTATGCTTCATGCACAAGCACTTAAAACATGCGCTGTCTGCTTTG
Organism: Lissotriton helveticus; assembly: GCF_964261635.1. Classification (NCBI taxonomy): domain Eukaryota; kingdom Metazoa; phylum Chordata; class Amphibia; order Caudata; family Salamandridae; genus Lissotriton; species Lissotriton helveticus. Next base: position 395,330,928 of record NC_136060.1, on the reverse strand, counting down.
GGGCCACAGAATTATGCAGTAATGTAGGACAAAACTATGTCGCAGTGTTAACTAAAGTATGCAGCAAAAATAGGGCTGCAGCGTAATGCGGTACATTTTCTGATGCCAACTGCTAGAAGGTATGAATGATATCTACCAAAAACCACAAAAGAAGGAGATGGCTGCCACACAATAACCCTATGGTGTATGAGATCATATGCAGCCTGCTCCCTGCCCCCCATGGCTCCTCCTGCGCCCCAGTGTTGTGCCCCACCTGGCATCTGGTTAACATTTTACCCCCGCCAGGAAAAATTTCAGCAGACGCCCATGGAAATAAAGATGGTGTAAGCTGTGCAAGACACTCACTTCCACACACACTGTGCTCAATTAACAAACATAATAAAAAAAACAGGTTGTCCGAAAAAAGTAAAGAGAGCAAAACTGCTCAGCAGTTAAGATTGGACGTAACATGATAGGCTGAAAGAAGTGCTTTACCTGTCATCCATACTGTGGGTGAAATGAACCAAGGAATGTGTACCTTATTCCGGTAGCGTGTACCCATAGATGCTTTGAATGTAGAGAGTTGCCTGCAAATGCCTGCAAATGCCTGCAAATCCCTGGGAAGAATTATTGTTGACATAGTGAAGTCATTAACAGGAGGTTCTCTTGTGGTATAATTATTAGTGATAATGGACTCATGGTGGCCTTCAGTAATGGTTGTTAATGATGTAACAACTAGGATAGTCAAAAGATTTGTAAATTATTTAGTTTTGAAGAGAAGTAATTGCCTTTGAAGGAAATTGGGCACAAGAAGTACTCTTCATATGCTCTTCATATTCATGAGCAAAAGATTTAATAGAACTGTAAAAGAGAGTATACAATTGGCCTGGGGTGTAGGGAGAGATTGGAAAGAAAAAATCAAGTTAAGGATTGAAGCATTTAGATACACACCTCACACTACAACTCGTGTTCTTCTTTGAAATTAAATAAAAATAGAATTCATATAGTTCACTTAACCCGAATGTGTCAGAGCGCTGGGCCTGCGCAATCTCGATTAAAACTTAGGCAGAGCAGCAGTCAATGAAAGAATCTATAAAGAAAAGAGCCATGTTTTCAGATGTTTTTTAAAATGCCATAAAGGATTCTACTACTAAGATGTGAACGGGTAGGGTTTTCCAAAGTTGGCAGCGGCAGCCGAGATGGCAAGCCCTCCCCATCTAGCTTTTCAGTATTTTGTGATCATCTTACAGCAAGAGGATTGAAGAGGTCTGCAAGGAGTGTACCAATGAAAGAGAGTTCAGGTTGACCGAGACCTTTGTGACGTAATTTATGTATTTCTTTATAAAGTTTTATATAGCGCGAACATGATCCCGAAGGATATCAGAGCGCTTTACAATTTGAGGGAGAGGAAGGTAAAAGTTACAGTACAATCATCATAGGGATACCAACCAAACAAATCAAATATCCACATCAAACAAGAAGGTTACAATCGAAGGGACAACAAAGGGTAAGATAATAATTGGAACATAGCGAGCAAGGAGGGAGGCAACTGATTAGTAGAGCAGAATACAATCAAACGCAGGCCTTAGGGTGTAGGTTCAGAGCATTAGAGCAGACAATCTAAAACCCTTTAAAGGTAGGAACTTGTTCATGAGGAATCTTTTTACTTCCAATTTGAAGGCAGTCTTGGAGGAGATTCTGCGTATTTCCGGTGGGAGGGAGTTCCAGATCTTTGTCGCCGAGCCAGAAAATAATTCACCACTAATCTTTTTGGGGTTTTGGGTTCCAGAGTTGCATGATACCCGCTGAAAAGCGCCTCAACACCTCATCAGGGGTAGCAAGAGCTATATAAATACAAACCCTTCCCTATTCTATCTCTTTCAATCCAACTAACATGTCCACCACTTAAACTAATTTCATATTTCCCTATACTAATTCACCACTAATCCTTTTTGGGTTCCGGAATGGCATGCTATTATAATAGAAAGACCATGAGGAGAGCCTTGAAAGTGATCCGCTTTCTGACTGTGAGCCAGTGAAGGCAATGAATCCCGTCTCTGACTGAGAGACATTTGTGGATGTTAAGAATGATGCTGGCATCCGCATTCAAAACAACTTGAAGTTTTTTCACAGAAGAGCTGTTGATGTTGAGATATAATGCGTTGCAATAATCCAAGCGCGAGGTGACAAGAGTGATGATAACTGATTGGCGCAGTTCCAGGGGAATGAAAGGGAAGATTTTTCTCAGAGTCCTAATGAGAAAGAAAAATGTGCTGGTGGTATGACTGATAACGTCACAAATAAGAGCGTTATCAAAGATAACACCAAGATATTTGCTCACTTGACCAGAATGGGTAGTGAGCCATCAAGTTATTCTAGAAAAAAACCTTGCCCTAAAATGTGTCCACCTTGGGTGGCCAATCAGAATCGGCTAAAGAATGTCTGTGACATTGCTTGTACTCTGAAAAGAGAGTTGTCCAAAGAACATTAATTCAAACTTATCTATAATATAGGGAGTGCTGCATATAACATATGGGTAAATGTGGGTGATATGATTTCCAGAAGGCTGAGGTGGTTGCTCTATGTTTGGTGAGCCCATTAAAATGATCAAACTGTTCAGGCGAGACGAAAAGTAGGAGAATTATTGGTTTTGAAATTTGAGCTGAATCTGTGGTGTGAAAAGAAATACCTTTAATTAATGTCATACTGTTTTCTCGCATTCTTTGTAGGAAAATAAATTTCATATTGTTGCTATTGATTAGGTAAAATTTAGAAACACGTTTCTTTTAACACCCCTATTTTTATAACAGTCTCTTTGTATATGTCTGTTTGGTTTCACATTAATTTCCCATTTGCCTACCTACTTATATTGTTATTTTCTTTGTTAGAAGGGATGTGTGTGGTATCTTGGTCCTAGCAGTGCCTTGGAACCTTCAGCTGTGTCCCACAAAAAATGTGTAAATAAGCAAGGATTGACTTTTGACCTTAGTTTATGCAGTTTATGAAATACCTGATGCTAGCTGGCGGACTGATCCTTTTCGTATGGGATACGCACATGCTTCACTTCCCTACTACTAGTGGTGGCTGGCACGGCTTGCGGGTGACGGGGCAAGGTGGGTGGATGGGGCACGCAGGGCACATTGTTAAATAAAAAAAATATACACTTACCTTGCCGCCGTGACTCGTGTCTCTGCTCCCCTCTGTCTTGGACTCTAGGAAACACCCAGGCTCCACTGACCAATCACAACGCTCCAATGCAGCATTGTGATTCGTCTGAGCACCATGGTTCAGGCGTTCAGCCAGGGACTAGGGGCATGGGCATGTTCTCCATGCAGGCTGTAATGCCGCCTGCATGGGGAAGAGGGAAAGTGCGCATGACTGTTTTGGGCAGCCTGAGAGGGCCGACCAAACAGTCACTGACCACTTAGGAGGGTTCTACCACTCCTCCCCTTCTCTGCAGACCCGCCTCCTCATGCAAAGCTGCCGCAGCAGGAGTACAAGATAAAATAATAATAACATTACGTTATTAAAATTGTATTTTTTCCTTGTTTTACTGCTGCAAGGCAGTGGGGCAGCACTCCTCCGCCTTAGAGGAGGAGCTGCCCCTGCCTACTACTTTGAACAACCAGTTTATTTGGTGCAAGACTGTACTTCACAGGAATCTCCCAGGTTTTCTAGTTGAAATGCTGTGGGTTATACACGCAAATCACAAGGAGATCAAAGCTTATATTCCAGTATTTTACAGTGTGTTATATTCTGATCCACTACTCAATAGCATTAGTTCTTTGTTGCAATTTAAGAATGTGTTTATTAGAAGCTTTCTAGGGAACAATGGAGGGATTTGGAGCATATGGGCAGCATTTGCTTATGCAACTTCAAGTTTCCTTTAGGACCTAGGATGAATGTACCTTACTGCACAGTAATACGAATATGTAGAGTTACATACATTCACCAGTGATTGCTGCATACAAATGGCATGTTTGGCTTGATAAGACTGTAAGCCTACCTGTGCCAATATATTCCAATTTTCAGTGAATTTACTAGGGTCACATGCTTGCCTCTCCTGCCCTTGCCCAAGCCTGGCAGCCTACCTGCCTTGGGACTTTCCTCTAGAAAAGAAAGCTCTAGTGTCACTCATGTGGTTATGGGATCTGTTGTGGGGACCAAGTACTGACAAAAGTGGTAAAAGCATCATGCAGCTGCCTTAAGCACTGTTGCTCTCTGCCCTGCCTTGTTGCTTCTGCCCTGTAGGGCAGAGGGCACATATTCTACCATACCACTGCAGCAGCTCTTTGTTGATGAATAGCGTAGCCTTCTTTGCCACTCTCAGTCTGAATCCTCAATGTGGTTGTCATTCTGATGAAAAAGGGTTCAGGCAGATCAGGTCGTTTTACCCCTTTTCTAAGTTTGCCCGGCGTTAGCCGCTTCTCACCCAACTCATGATTACCAAATAAAGAGGCAGGCGCTGGAGACTGGAAGGCGGGAAACAGGAGTTTATTTCCGACGGAACAGAACACGTCAAATCAGACAACAGGATATCTTCTCGAGGTGCTCTAACAAGTTTCTCTACGGCTCTGTCTTTTATACACAGGTTTATGATGTACAAACATTCCTTATTGTAATAAAGACACTTTGAAGTACGAAAAGGCATGTTTGGAATCCCAACTTCAGGCCTATTCCCATACCGGTCGCTCTGATGTTGTTTCCCCCTCCCAAATGTAACATGTGATCGTAATCTGCAGCCGGACATTCCAACCAGACACGAGGGCAAGAGGGGGTGGTCGGATCTAAGGTTGGGCAGGTGATAAGATCACGTTTCGCTATGTGGGGCCGGGGGGGGGTACATCCACAAGACCGAGGTTTATGACATGGGACTGGGTCGAGAGGCCAGGTGTAGCCGGGGGGGGTCATCGGAAGAGAGGAAGGGTGTTCCTGGGAGGAATGCAGGGGGGTCGGTCAGATCTAGGGGTGTGAAGGCCTTGATTAATCACCGTTCCTCTGATGTGAGGCGAGGTCCTACTGTAGGGGCAATAAACTGCACCTGTTGGACTAGGTGATGGCCTGGGATCAGGCCGGGCAATCGGGAGCAGGAGAGACCGGGGGCTGTCGGGGCGCGGGGGAATACTCGTGAGGCTGGGGAGTGGGGGAGAGAGAGAGAGAGAGAGAGAGAGAGACGCAGGTTATTGGCAGTGGGCAGAGAACACACAAAATGGCTACTGTCTATGTTCATGATGGGCCTAAAAGGGGGGGGGGCCAGATGGCGGGGCCACTGCGCCGTGACTTTCGCTTTAACTTCAACAGTGGTGAGGGTGAACACAAATGAATGCCGCTTATGTACATATACATGGTCATTTTCCACAGTCGCCGCTTTTTAACATAAGTTAAGTCATTTGTGTTTTTATCATAGCTGACGGGGTGTACATATAGTCGTGTGTTATCAACGGAATAGCATTTGTCACTACTGATGGATTTACATATAACCGTGTGCAGTTGATGCGACATACGAGGTGGAATACATATAAATTTACATTTGTCGTATTTAAAAAAAGTGACAGATGAAACATTTTACAGGCAAAAAGTGGTTGAGGGAGGAATTTAGTCCAAGGCAAGCAATTAGTCAAGGGGTGTAGGAATTTCCGAAAAAGGGGGAGGGTCTTTTTTTTTTTTTAGGGAGCCATCACTGGTAGGCTCTGGTAGTTCATTTTCTTCCGTTGGCGCTGTTGAGCACCGGCGGTGGAGCTATAGGTCCACCTCGGATCCTTCTTTACACGTCGCAGGGTGCGATCTGTCCTTTGTCGTTAGGCCACAGTCCTGTTTCCTAATTAATCTCTTTTAAGGGTGCTTCATGCTGGGCACCTGCGTTTCTTTCTCGGTGTCAAAATCCACGTGGAAAGGATAGAAGGGGGTTTGTCGGATAATCGAGGGAGGAGAGGGCGGAGTGGGACCAGATCTTTGGGGCAAACCAAGGGAGCAAAGGGTGATGCGCAGGCAGGTCCATCAATCGGGCTCAAAGGGGCGGGGACTTCTGGCACGCGTGGGTCAACAAGTAAAGGGCTTCAAAGCAGCCCTCCGTTCCTTCATTTTCCGTGTTTGAGAGTGGTGCATCGTCCCGCGTCCCGTTGCTCTGCGGCTCCATCTTAGGTCGAGGTCACCCGCCCTCATGATCTGTGGCCAGGCTGTGCGTCACGTCCAGCCCCTCTCCTCCGGTGACTGTGTATCCTTGAATGGGTAAAAAACAGGTTTTAGCGAACTGGCAAGGGAAGGCATTTATACATTTCAATTCCGTCCCAGATCTAGGTAGTTGGGGGTATGTTTCATCGGTCACGGTCAGGAGTTATCACTGTGGAGCATGTATACAGGCATGTCTACTGAGTTTGTACTAAGTCTAGTTGGCGTTCATTCATGACGTATGTGGCTTTCTGACCCTAGCCCTGGCAGTCTTCTATCAACATGAGAGAGGGGGACAGTGGCTAAACATTCTTTTCTCGGGGGAGGGGGCAACAGTTAATCGGGGTCGTCAGTTATACTTCGTGTTATGGAGCTGGGGCCAATCGGGAGAAAACGGGGACGTTTGGACATCCATACTTGGGTGCAGAGGGGTGGGGCAATCTGGGCATTGTTTCTAACGAGCTGAGAACAGAAAGCCACTAACATATAGTCCTCCTGTAAGAAGGCCAGATTAGGGGACTTCATTCGTCTAACCTGTCCTTTCCTTCATAGCCAATTCAAGTTCCATCATTTTACAGAAAGGAGAGGTAGTAACATGGCAAATTTCAATTGTTTTAGTTTCTGTCAATTTGCCGAACACCTTTGTGTTCGAAAACCAATTAGGCTCATGCCGGCGGGGCACAACGTTACCACACAAAGGAAGAGGGAACAGGGGGACCCTCGGAGGGAGAGTCGTCCGCATTTTAAATGAACTATTCGGTACACGTACAACATGAAGAGAGAGAGAAACGTGTACAATAATAGGCCATCTAATGCGCACACAACACAAAACAGTAGGGGTCATGTTATATAGAAACACAGATTGAGGGACAACGTAAATCCATATACTACGTACACATGAATTCAGGTGGGGGAGGTACAGGTATTATATACAGAACTCAAGACAACACATAGAACAGTACTTGGCCAAAGATATTTCCTCCTGCATGCTGCGCATCCTTAGTATCCTATTTAACTCGCCTGGCTGTCTTTTGCAGTTGGCCTCTGTTGCAAATATTTACACTTTCGTCAATTGTTCGGGAATTAACCTGATCGAGCTAGTACTTACGGTGGGATCTTAGGATCGCTTTTTAGCGAATGGGCATCCAAGCTGAGGCAACAGGGGGTGTCAGTCGGGGGAACAATGGGCAGTTTCGAGTTTCACGTCTATGAGGGTGCAAGTGGGAGGTGGTAAATCGTAGACATTTGACAATTTTCTTAGTCTTCCAGGAGGAGGGTACTTGGGTAAACCTCAACCTGGAATAGTCCTGAACCTTCCCCTATTTAGTTACCGCATGAACCTACTCGTAGGTGCACGTCATTCTTGGTTGCATTGTTCGTCGTGTATAGGGGCCATGCTCAGACCCCCTTTTTCCCCATTCCATCGGTCGTTCGTTCGTCACTCAAGTCATACGAAAACATCTCTTTTATCGAGTCAACGCATGCAACGTATATTCAGTCGAGTTATACACATCCGGTCATACACGCGTGCATTCATATCACCCAAAGTCGTCATGTCCTATGGGGCAGTCCCCATGGATAATGTATCATTTGTCCCCGCGGAACCATGGCGTGTTGCTTGGGTCTTCTCCATTCTTTAGTCGATGTTCCGATGTGACCTGCAGAAAGAGGGGGAAAAAGAAGGGGGTGGGGGCAGCGTTTTTAAGGCACATCCACGCGCAGAAACTCAAAAGGCTTTTACTTACCACGTATTCGACCTATCTCCGCGGGGTGCAGTCCCTTCCATCTCGGCGTTTTAAGCCCAGAGGGACTGGTAGTGCGGGAGGCGTAATCATTGATGGACTGCACATTCCATAGATTGCCCACGTGTGGTATTGCGGATCTTGTGTAGGGGGGGGTGTTGAAACAAAAGGGCAGTCAGTGTAAAGTGGGGTGAACTCGTGTTCTCCTTCGAGGAGGCGGGGTGGTCTACAGTGGTACCGGGTCTGGTTTAGGGGCATCTGAAACAATTTCCCTGAGACATGTGGCATACAAAGTAAAACAGAACACCGGGACCTTTATCGATTGCCCTATGTTGCACAAAAGTTTACAAAAAAGAAACACACGCAACAAACTTGGACCATTCACATTTTCAATATGTCTGGGTACTTTTCTTTTTAACCTTTCAGTAATCGACGTGCTTTATTTCGCCTGTATTTTACGTAGATCGGAAACAATGGCTATGTATTCGAACTTACCAATCCAAGAGCTACGACTATAATTGTCTTTCACAAAGTCTTTATTTAAAAAAATGTTGACGTACAAATGCAGGCCTACAACCACGTGGGCCAGCCACGGAGCAGACTGGAACTGTACATGAGGGCATATTTATCTGAGGAAAACATAACTGGGTCGGTGGTCGTTTTATTTCATCAAGGTACGGTAAGTGCAATAAAATCATATCGAAAATTCATTGTGGGCAAGTACCATCAGTGTCAGAAAAATTCAAACTTTCAATAATACTGTAATCAATGATGTGTCAGAACTTAATATCAATTCATTGTCCGAATGTCCAACAATACTCATCCCCTCCCGCCATGTGCTTCAAAAACTGCATACATATCTCATGATATCAAGTCTGAGTATCCGGAACACCACGGGGAATTGCGAGTTTCGTTTGTACCGGCGCCATTTTGGGTGGGGTCGGGCGGGTCCAAGTATAGCCAAAATGTCTCCACCAACTCGGGGTTGGACCAGAATCTCTTTCGGCAGTCCAGAAGTTCTGTTAAGGGGCAACAGAAGGGACCGGTGACATGAACCATTAATCAAAGAAAAGGGAGGGGGCAACAATCTTTCCTACCGGGTCATACTGGTGTTCCACCGGAACTGATCAAATCGGTAGTCTGCAGGATTTTTGGTCATTCAAACTGAGGCTGGCGTCAGCATGAGAGCGCCAACGTCTCGTGGCTACGTCTTGGTCGTTCTGCGGGCAATCATGGCAGTCCTTTCCCATCGGGGGCGGTCGGGGGCCCGCGGAGGTCGAGGGCCCTCCGCAGCTCTCGTAGAATCTTCAAAGTTGAGGAGAACGTCTCTGGACAGGGGCCCATTTTCTGGTTGACAGGCGACCAGGCCAACTTTTCACGCCAGGCCCACTCCTGCAAAGCCGACTGCCATTTTTAGGAGATCTGTAACCACCGGCAGTCGCTGGGTTGCAAGAGCAGACGGACTCCAGCCTGTCGGGCGAAGCATCGTTGCACCGCCACAGTGGACGAGACCCTGCTGGGTGAGTGGAGCGTCGCTGCACCGCAAGAGTGGACGAGTCCTTTGCCGGGTGCGTGGAGCGTTGGTGCACCGCAAGAGTGGACGAACCCTTTGCCGGGTGCGTGGAGCGTTGGGGGTGAAGCTGAGGGGCCTCCACCTGGGGAGGCGGGAGAGGCTCGTCCGCGCCGCCTCTCCCTCCGAGTGCACCCCACGGCGTCTCGCTGACATTGGTTATGGCCGGACCAGGCGATGGAGAGGGGGGGGTCGGAGGCATATGCAAGACATCCCCCCCTCGTGGCCTGCAAGGCGCCGAAAGAGGAAGGGAATGGGAAGACCAGTACATCTCGGGTCGGACCCATGCCTTCTCCGGCCGATGGTGGCCGGCCGCTCTTTGCCACGGCCCCAGGAACGGGTCCCTTGGTTCATCCTGGGGACAGGCCTTGGCGCGTGGTGTCGCCTCCGGACTATTCGCGTAATGGTTCTCCACCCCAGGCCGCCGCCGACAGCTTTTGTAGACTTTCTGACGCCCAAAAATCTACTAGAAAGTAGCCCAACATTGCTACTTTGGGGGAGGAGGGACAGAAACGGCGTCAAGCAGACGGCGAAATGCATTGTGGGTTTGTTGTTGCAGCCGTTTGCCATGTGAATAGTTGTTTAATATCTTTTTGTTCAAATAAAAACGTTTTAACCTGTTACTTTTGCTATCGTGTTGTATATTTCTAATATTTGCCTAGGGTTTGTCGTTAATTGGGCGGGGTGGGTGGTGGAGCCGAGCTGTCTTGAAGTCATAGCGTCGAGTTCGGCTCTACTCACTAGTTTCATATTTCCTGAGGGGTTGTTCCTAATGCTTCCATTTCAGTGAGGTCGAAAAGAGATCTCATCAGTGGCCTACTGGTTTACTCGATTCCTTTTGTTTATCCTAACGATTTTTATGTTCTTTTATTTGCTAGCACGATACAGCGGCTAATCCGCATTTTTCTTTATATATGTCCTTTTTATTAGGGGTGTCCTCCAGTGGAGCCAGGTGGTCTACCTCTAATAAATGGTCCGGGCTGAACCAACTACTGAGCAATGGGGAGGAGATAGGCATGACGGGTTTCAACGGGGACAAAAGTCAGCATTACCTATCCTTCACTACTTTGCGGAGACTAGATAGAAAATTTCTATTCTACAGTATTCGCAAATAGGGAATACCCAAAGAGAGAACCAATTCCAAACAGTCAAGTTCGGACAAACAATCAATCAATCAAATGAGGAATAAAATAGGCGCGACGGGTTACAACGGGGGCAAAAGCCTGCGCTACCTACCCTTCACTATCTGCAAAGAGAGAGATCTTCCTGTTCCTCTCTGTTTGTAGGCAGAGAAGATCCTTTCCGAGAACCAATTCCGAACGGTCAATGTTCGGTCAAACAATCAATCAGTGGGGGATAAAAATAGGCACAACGGATTACAACGGGGGCAAAGGCCTGCGTTACCTATCCTTCACTATCTGCAAAGACTAAACAGAGTATGGCGACTCTGTGCTTGTTTGCAAATAGAGAATGATCCAAAGAGAACCAATTCCAAAACAATAAATGCTTGGATAACAATCAATCAAATGGAGAGAAAAATAGGCGCGACGGGTTACAACGGGGGCAAAAGCCTGCGCTACCTACCCTTCACTATCTGCAAAGGGAGAATACTCCTATCCTTCCCCGTTTGTAGACAGAGAATCTCTCAGGACAAAACAATCAAAAATGCGTAATACTAGTATTTTCCAATGACAATCAAACAATCAATTTGCAATTTGTCGTGTTTACACGACCTTACCCGGACCGTATGGACAGTTTCTCGTCTTCCGTTTCCAGCGCCCGATCGTCCTCTATTCTCCGTAATTGCTGTGGCACTCCTGATGGTTCCCAGTCAGGACCGTAGATCACTCGAGAGAGGTCTGTTCGGAACCAGTGAAGTTCGGATGATCGGCTGCCAGACAAGGGTCTATCGGGCAGGAGCTCTTCCCGATCGTTGCAGTCGTTCACTCTGTCGTTGGGACCTCTCTCACTGGATCCACGTGTCGCTGATGGGCCCCACGTTTGGGACGCCAATTGATGAAAAAGGGTTCAGGCAGATCAGGTCGTTTTACTCCTTTTCTAGGTTTGCCCGGCGTTAGCCGCTTCTCACCCAACTCATGATTACCAAATAAAGAGGCAGGCGCTGGAGACTGGAAGGCGGGAAACAGGAGTTTATTTCCGACGAAACAGAACACGTCAAATCAGACAACAGGATATCTTCTCGAGGTGCTCTAACAAGTTTCTCTACGGCTCTGTCTTTTATACACAGGTTTATGATGTACAAACATTCCTTATTGTAATAAAGACACTTTGAAGTACGAAAAGGCATGTTTGGAATCCCAGCTACAGGCCTATTCCCATACCGGTCGCTCTGATGTTGTTTCCCCCTCCCAAATGTAACATGTGATCGTAATCTGCAGCCGGACATTCCAACCGGACACGAGGGCAAGAGGGGGTGGTCGGATCTAAGGTTGGGCAGGCGATAAGATCACGTTTCGCTATGTGGGGCCGGGGGGGGTACATCCACAAGACCGAGGTTTATGACATGGGACTGGGTCGAGAGGCCAGGTGTAGCCGGGGGGGGTCATCGGAAGAGAGGAAGGGTGTTCCTGGGAGGAATGCAGGGGTGTCGGTCAGATCTAGGGGTGTGAAGGCCTTGATTAATCACCGTTCCTCTGATGTGAGGCGAGGTCCTACTGTAGGGGCAATAAACTGCATCTGTTGGACTAGGTGATGGCCTGGGATCAGGCCGGGCAATCGGGAGCAGGAGAGACCGGGGGCTGTCGGGGCGCGGGGGAATACTCGCGAGGCTGGGGAGTGGGGGAGAGAGAGAGAGAGAGAGAGATGCAGGGTATTGGCAGTGGGCAGAGAACACACAAAATGGCTACTGTCTATGTTCGTGATGGGCCTAAAAGGGGGGGGGCCAGATGGCGGGGCCACTGCGCCGTGACTTTCGCTTTAACTTCAACAGTGGTGAGGGTGAACACAAATGAATGCCGCTTATGTACATATACATGGTCATTTTCCACAATTCTGCTAACAGCAGCTGTAGATAATAGTTGCATCTGCAGTCCCAATTTTGACCCAAGTATGAGTTCTACAGTGAGCATATATGCACGTGTGTTAAGCAGCTCGGCAGTGTGCTTAAGGTTGACAGGGATCACAAGTTCTATGGTTCATGGGTGCTTTCACAGCTAACATTTGTAGCTCACCTAACTCTTAAAGAAATCTCACAGACTGAAGCCTACTGAAGAAACACCCATTTGTCTAGTTGGATAAAGGCAGATTTCATCTGAATTGATTCAATTGCTAGTGTGAACGATATGTTACGTAGAAAAGAATACATGAAATAAATTTAAAGATCTCAAACTGAATTTCCAAATGTTTATTATCTGTTTGCTGATGAATGTTGAGTCATGTGGTGTGGCTCGGAAGGTGATGGATAGATGTACAGACTAGGCACTGCAGGCAACTGATAATGACGGCCCACGGGGGAAGACCCTACTTCCTCCGGGGGCAATCATTTTCAGTTGTCTGCTTTTCGTGTAGGAAGGACATGCTGTGGGGTCAGGGGTGGAGTTGGGGAGGGGTATAAGAGTGCAGGGGAGGAAGGCTCTTCCTTTTCCTCTATCCAGTACCGTCAGGGAGGGTTGACAGGAATTCATTGGACCACTCTGCAAGTTTTTGGGGTTGAGGTGATGGGTCGGTTGGAGCATGCCAGTTTAGGACAGGTTGTAGGTTTGGTGAGGCAGTACTTTGGAGGGGTGGGTGAGTCACTGATGGGCAAACCTACCCCTCAGTGAGGGGAGAAGGGTGAATGATGGGGATGCAGGATGCATGAGTGCAATGGAAGGAGATACAGGAGAGTATATTCGAACATAACTGAAGAAGTGGATAGAGAATTGAAAGGAGTCATGGGAAGAGAAATTTGGAGCAAGGTGAAATGGTTTGAGTGAATGAAAAGTTGATGTTGGGGATTGTTATGGTTAATTTATGTTGGGGTTAATGATTGTGTTTATGCAGCCTTGTCCTAATAAATGGCCTTTTACGCTTCAAAAACAGCGTGGAGTGTGTTTATTGGGCGATGAGCTGGAAATTGGCCCGCGGTCCTAATGTGTTTAGGTTGGGATTAGAGTTGGTGAAATGGGCAGAGTTTGAGAGGAAGGTGATCTGGAGGGAAGAGACCAGCGTAGTACGTAAAGTACCGATTCTGCCCCCTTGGGATGCTGTGCTGATGGCTTGCCCCAGGTTGGATCCTGGCAGGCGTATTAATGGAGGATGAACCCCTCTTAGGAGTTTCCTCCTCGGCCTTCATGATGCACGGAATGGCCAAAACCCCAGGGGAGACTCCATGAATTGTTTTGAGCCTGAGGATGTATCTGGCCTCGGACTCTCGAATGCGTACGGAAGCGAGAATGGGCGTGTGAGGCTCTGGGCCGCTAAGATAGTGATGATTTTACTTGCTGACACCGCAACAGGGACCTGGCTACTGGGGCTCCGCTGCGGTTTCCCTTTTGTATTTTTGGTCTGTTGGACACTATACACTGGTCCCGTCACTGTGATGTGAACTGTTATTGCTTAACATACTGCTCACCTGCAATGCCCTACTGTGATTCGTTATGTGTGATAAAAATACTAAATAAAATGTGCAAAGAAAACTTAGTCATGAATACGTAGATTTATACATACATTCCTCTTTCCTTCTTTTAGTCTTTAAATATAGTTCATAACAAATCTACCTTTTGACAGTAAGATACCTGCATATGACGACTCTGGGCCTCATTTATGAAAAGTGATGCATCGCTGCGTGAAAACAGCGATGCGTCACTTTTCACTGCGCCCTCCTTGCGAGACCAATGATGCGTCATATTTACAGTATGACGCATCATGGCGCAAGGAGTTACAGATACGTCAGTATTTCTGACGTACCTGTATGACGCAAAAGTGACGCATTGCTGGAGTGTGTCACAAAAGTGACGCAACTCCAGCAATGTGTCCTTTCACATGGGGCAAGCCCCATGTGAAAGGGCCTGCATCAGTTTTACGCCTGCTGTGAGGCAGGCGTAAGAAATTGACGCATTTGTGTCCTAAAAGTGGTGCAGTGAAATCTTATAGATTTCACTGCGTCACTTCTATGACTCTTTCTTGCGTCAAAACGCCCCCCTTGCATACATTATACCTGGCGTAGGTATAATGTGGCGCAGGGGTTTAAAAAGTGACGCATCTACCTAGATGCGTCACTCTGTAAATATGGTGCAACAAGGCACATTTTTTACTCCACAGGTGCATCACTTTTTGTGACGCACCAGCGGCGTAAAAATGACGCAAGGGCTCATAAATGAGCCCCGCTGTCTTTTATAACTCAAAGAGCATACAGGCAAATATGGTATGCCAGAAACTGGGTTATTAATTTGGAAGGGAGATGATCCCTTCCAACTTAAAACACAATATGGTAAAGTCAATGTACAATTCTGTGAGAATCTCTGCTTACCTTTCAGTAGCTAGCACAAGCATCAGGGAATCCATAGAAAAGTGCTTATTAGTTCAAGCAGTATCAACAATTGTAAAGTAGGGAAACAACACATTAAAGTTTGCAAACTAATTTTATAAAATAGAGTAAACATGTAATGAGTATAAAGACACCAAGATAATTCAAATAGGTTAAGGGGATCCGGATATATGAATTATTTAGGCGTTAAAGCAAAAACCACCTTGAAAAAATAAACCACCTCTGAAAAACTACAGTTCATGGTTGACCAGGACCTAGGTACAATTTCAGACTGACTACAATGAAGCAGAGGTTGGATACTCCAAGCAGTCCATCCTCCCAGTGAAACATTCTACATTCGGAAATAATCACCAACTGCTTTGAAACTTTCTTCTGATCAATCTTGTAACCCCAACAACTTAAGATTGGCTTCCGGACACCACATCTCTCTTCAGTAAGGTATCCTAGACCTCTGTGGTCAGTTGGGCTCCTTCTGCTACTTTTGTTCCTGAAGCAGATAAACAGGTACCTAATCACTTTGTTGCCAGCAGCAGTCAGGAGTACTTGAGTCATCATCTTCCAGGCAGGAATCAGAATTCTTTTTTATTCAAGCAGGGCCCCCTTCTTCAGATGGAGTCTTCCCAGGTCCAGAAATGGTCTGTGGTGGTGGTGCCAGGTACCAGATTTATCGTATACACTAGCCAGTGATTAGAAAAATTCTGACACCCAAACCTAACTATTTTCTAACAGTCCCACCATTTTATTTCGTGTTCTTCCTCTTAGCTTTAATGTAAAATTGTCCAGGAGCCCCTGTTTCAATATAGCAGAATCATTCAGCCACCAGCAGGCATGAGCCTACCCTCTCAAGTGACGGGCTCAAACTGGTTCTCTGCCCTACTGCGACTGGAGCCTGGCCACCTGGGAAAGTCCATGTAAGGAATAGAAGAGGGTCCTGTCTGGAGTCACCAAGACAAAAGAGGTAGTGTTAAAGCTGCTCTGTCCATTCATAGATAGTTAATTCTTGCAAAGTGGTCAGCAGAAGGCTTCAGTGGAACTTGCAGAGTTTCACGTCACTGAGTTACAAAAAAACTCAGCAAGATTCCGCAAACGAACAGTAATAGACATGTCGCACTGCTTGTGTTGTGTTTTAGAACAGGGAGCTCATTCCTCTCTGAAACATCAGTGAAATTGCCACCACGCAGTACGCCAGAGGGCGCAGCTCCTCTAGTGATTTTAGTGCTGCTCTAGTAGATTTTCTCCTTAAGCGGCAGCTTTCTCACCGCGAATAGTCGTGGCATTCCTTGACTGCCTGTGTTGGCAAAATGTAACTGGGTGACCTCCAAAAATCATGCTAGGGGATGCCAAATCCTGCTCACGCTTGCCAACTTACCGGCACATGGAAAAAAGTCAACCACACGGCAGTTGGTTGAATTTGGCCGGAATTGTGTGTCACAAACTTAACACGGAGTGGCCAAAACTCCGCCAATTCTGCTGGGCGGATCGTATTATATCACTCACTCCTCGTCAGCAGTTAATGCCCATCTGCCTATGATTCCAGGGCTCAGAGTCAGGCTATTGTCTCTGGGCATGAGTTTTTTACTCTATCAGCCAAGGATGAATAATCCAGCTCTGGAGGTGTGATGAGTGACAGTCCTGGTTGAATATACCAGCTCTGGAGGTGTGATGAGTGACAATCCTGGTTATAGGCCAGTTTTAGCTTAATCATGAAAGGTTTGTTTTTAGAAAGTAACTTTTTGCCCGAAAGTTACCAAGAATCTGACTATGAAATTATGTTTTTAAAATTAAATAGGAAATAACTTTGAAGCATTTTTCTAGCATTTTCCCAGGCAGGGATAGGAAATAAATATTTTAATCCCATCTAGGTCTGTTCAGCTAAAAGTCTAGAAAGGCCTACACAGTGAAATAGATTTGGTGTATTATTTCACTGTGAGAGCACGCAAAGTCCAATATATAGTGTGCCCTATTTTTAATATTAACATTCTCCCTTGTGGTCTTACAAGGCACACTTTAGTGGTGACTTATAATTCAAAATAGGTTTTTCTTACACGGCAAAGGCACTTTTCTCTCCCATGTGTCACTGCAACAAATTTAAATTGCACCCAGCCAGAGCCCAGTGATGCTTCTGCAAACAACTATTTGTGTCCTATAAGTGGATGGTGTGAACATATATTGCACCCCAAAATATAACATTGAATTTCCATGCCATAGGTGCATTTCCTGCACCATCTACAATGATATTTCCGGACTGTTAAACAGATCACCGAGGTGGAATCAATTTTACCAGTACCAGTACAAGTAGGGTCAGAGCACATGTACAGTAGCACTGACTAGCAGTCTTACAGTCCGTATACCAGCAAAAAATAGGATTCAGAAATAGGCAAAACGTCTGTTGTGACCAAGCAGAAGAGGCAAATTTGCTACTAAAAAACCTTTCAGTCATAAGGTTTTTAAATACATCAAGGGAATTGCACTAGGTTTACTCTATCACAAACCTGTAGGTAATTATCCTACATTCAATCTTTCAATAAGCGATCTAGACCACCTATATATCTATAGCATCAAGCTACCCTGATGAACATCATAAAAGTATTAAAAGCACTCGAATTCATTTTCAATAGGAAAACCCATTCTCTAGTGATATGTGCGTGTTGCTTTCAGAGTTGTTTTACTGATACTTGGTATGAGATTTTATTTTTGTCATTGATTCTGTCATCTAGACACAATTGTATTCGTAGTGAGCACCCTACAAATAGACATATATGTTCACAATGTTATCCACCTTCCTTTAACAAGCACTCACCACCTAAGACGCAAACAATCTCCTTCAATTAATATAGATAGATAGATAGATAGATAGATAGATAGATAGATAGATAGATAGATAGATAGATAGATAGATAGATAGATAGATAGATAGATAGATAGATAGATATGGTCTCACCTCGCTATACCGATTATATTTCTGTCTCTATTATGTATAGTATATATACATAATATAATATATACATGTTTACACACACAGATGTATATGTATGTATGTGTGTACATATATGTGTATATATAAATATATATTCTGTATATATAGTTTACATAATATAGACAGAGATATAGTTATAGTGAGTCGAGACTCTATCCATCTATCTATCTAACTATCTATCATCTATCTATCTATCTATCTATCTATCTATCTATCTATCTATCTATCTATCTATCTATCTATCTATCTATCTATCTATCTATCTATCTATCTATCTATCTATCTATCTATCTATCTATCTATCTATCACCTCACCATACCTATAATATCTGTCTCTATTATGTATAGTATATATACATCATATAATATATATGTATGCACACACACGCACATTTGTACACAGATGTGTGTGTATATATATATATATATATATATATATAATGTATACATATACTACCTACTGGCGGTCGCCAGTAGGTATATATAGTTAGGATTTTTTCTCTATGGGTTTTTTGAAAATTCTATGTCTAATAACTTTGGCGTTTGTGGACGAAATTGGCTGAAATTTTCAGGAAAATGGCACATTTTGTTTCTGAGCAGCCCTTGAAAATTTGGGGGGGGGTTCGTCAAGGGGGGGCCGAGAAAAAAGGGGGGTCCCAAAACGTGTTTTTAACATTGAGTTTTCCATAGGGCGGTTGGCCTCACTTTTAGCCCGAACGGCTGAATGGATTTGCACGAAACTTGGCAAAATTGTAGGGACTGGTAGCCCGATGTGCCTTTTGTAGGTCTCAATATATGTGCTCCAGTGGATTTTGAGAAATTAACGTTTAAAAAAAGATATATATCTGTAACAGCGGACCTGGCAGCGTCCCAGGACGCGTACTTTACGCGCAACGGAGCTTTGTGAAGCGAAGCTGATTGGTTCTCCGGCGTCTGTCAACATTCCAAAAAGTCCATAGCGGCCGCCATCTTGTCTCTCGGTAGGATCGAGAGACAAGAGGAGGTCAAAACAAAGGGGGAAATAACTATAAGGGGGCATAGTAGATCCTCGCTGACCCCCTAGGTTTGATGTGGAGGTTTTAAAAGGGCCCCGCGGGGCAAAAAAAAAAAATAATAATAATAATCGAACGGCTGAATGGATTTGCACGAAACTTGGCAAAATATTAGGGACTGGTAGCCCGATGTGCCTTTGCTAGGTCTCAATATATGTGCTCCAGTGGATTTTGAGAAATTAACGTTCAAAAAAAGATATATATCTGTAACAGCGCTCCGCTTCGCGTAACGGAGGTTTGCGAAGCTGATTGGTCATTCTGTCACTGGGCTATAGTTGGGCTACATCTGGCTGATATTTGGGCTACATTTGTTTTTTTGTGTGTCTGGCGGCCATCTTTGGGCTACATTGGGCTTCATTGGGCTACATTGGGCTACATTTGGGCTCCAACATATATATAGGCCAATGTAGCCCAATATATATTTTTCAAAGTTAATTTTCGTAAAAACCACTGGAGCATATATCTTGAGACATAGCAAAGGCACATCGGGCTACCAGTCCCTACAATTTTGCCAAGTTTCGTGGAAATCCATTCAGCCGTTCGAGCTAAAAGTGAGTCCAACCGCCCTATGGAAATGAAGGAAATGAATGGGTAATTTGTAATTAGCAAATAGCTAATCGCAAACTAGGAATGGTAAAGAATCGCTATTTATTCCTTAAAGTTCGCTATTTAGGAAATGCAAAAAACTTTGATGATACATATGGCGGTTCATCTCTAACAAGATAAGAAGCATAGGGATACATTTATGATGACTGGCGCATCACCAGGGATGTGTTAGTCATTCTGTGCCGCTGTTCCGTCACCTATGGTGTGCTGCATTTACAATGCGGCGCATCATGGGGCAAAAACAGCACAGATGCGTGATGTATCTGTGCCGTAAAGGTGGCGCATTGCTGGAGTTGTATCGCAAGTGTGATGAAGCTCCAGCAAGGGTCGGGGGTGCCCCTGTCGCAGGGTTTCTGTTCTCACACAGAACTGTGGACAGAGGATTGGAACCTCGGCGAATTAGGGTGTCCCAAAACTCACGTTAGTAATCAAAAACTCCTTAGCAAGCTAGGTACAGTGTCACATTGGATATAACAAACTCTCAATGTTTAGACAATCCAGAATATGAACTTATAGTACCTCAGGATACGTGGAACTCATGAACAGTCGGTCGTTATATATTTCTTAGAAACCAGAACATGGAGTTAAGAAGAACACATGTGTATTTGAAATGTTTATTTACTAATGCCGTCTTCTCAGGCGTAGTATCTTAGATAATAGAAGTACACATATTATCAGTAGCAAAATTACCAGCATAGTTACTAGTACATAAAAAGCGAATGGTGACAGTATGTTAACATGCTGTAAATGAATAAGAGTTAGCAACACTTATAAGCAGCCGCGGGCCGTGGAGGGAGTTACGGTGGGGCAGGGAGGCGGGGAGGGGGAGGGGCAAGGTAGAGAGGGCTCCACCCTGCTTCTCCCCCTCCCCGCCTCCCTGCCTCACCGTAACTCCCTCCACGGCCCGCGGCTGCTTATATCTCACCCTCCCTAATACACATATTATATTATTTGCTAAGAAGGTCTCTTTGTGTTGGTTTAGGGCGTGCCCATACTTTAGTGTCTTAGATTTGAAGGAATCACATCAGCATACACCAGCTCTCTCTTCATGTGAACCGCATCAACTGTTGTGTATGTGTGTTCGGCAAAGCAATATAAAACCCGCCTCATGCCCAGAATTGGCAGAAGTTGCACTTATGTTATGAGTATGAAGTCGTGGAGATCAGACCTCATAACAATTCTGTATCGTGTTGTTCTTGAAACTTTAGCACTCGCTGTACAGATATAGTTTAACAAGCAAAGCAGATAGTAGAGCAATAACATATTATTCTCATGTAAACCACGATGAACTACTAGGTGGAAAGCTAAAGCAACAACTAAGTGTCGTGTGCAGAAGTTGCAAAAAAGGAAAAATGGCGTTTAAACCGGTAATGAGCCCATGCTAACTTAACACGGTGTAAAGATATCCAGGACCTAGATGACACCTCCCCATGATCCGGAAACGAACTGAATAAGATAATAGAAGTGCCATCTCATGAGAGCAGATTGCAAGTTTATATGTGGACGGTCCGCAAGGTAAAGCATTAAAAACTAGGAAAATTTAATGCTAAAGAAAAATAAAACAGCCAAGTACTTTATCGAGTCTTAAGCCAATAGGCAAGGTAAATAATAAAAACTTGACAAATAAGTCAATGAATTGTCAATGAAATGCTAGTACTCAGCATATCAAACATGAAAAAGGTCTATGACATAACTCTGTATGCAAAATAAGCTGCAACAGCCTCCAATAGGAAGTCACCGTCTTCATCCGAAAACAGTTCAGCCATCCAATTTAAAAGCGGAAAAGAACATACGTGCTCTCCCAGCACCGGATCCTCTATCACCATCAGAGGACAGCTCGGTGGGTTTTCAAGAAAGCTCTGTTCCAAGAAAGACTGTGCTGCCGCCAGTAAATTCCAGGGACCAAGTAGTCCATGCATCAATGCCACAGCCATAATCCTTTCGCCAGGACAAACCAACTCGTGAGTAATGATAGGAGTCATCAGCTGATTAAAGTCGACGTCAGGAGAAACCGGTCCGCAGAGACACAAATCAATGGCCCAATCGAAATCACAGGTCAGGCAGTGAAATACAGGCTGGACACAGGTGAAGTAGGAGAATCGAAAAGATAATCCATATGCCGTGCTTAATATCGCCAACGGCATTGTGCCATAATATTCTAGCATGCGATTGCGGAACAGTGTCAGCAGCTGCAGGGTGGGAGGTTGCATAGGAGGGACATCCATATTTAAAAATGTAAAAAGGCACAAGAGCGTCCGCTGGTAATGCAAGTAAAAATGCCAATCCACGAACCAGAGTGGAGAAAATAGAATGAAAGGAAGCAGGGATGACTCCAAAGATTTTCTCAAATGAAGTCACGAGACCACTGGTAACAACTTTAAAAAAGTGCGCCAGGGTCTTTGTGGAGGATGCGTTAAAGATAGTCGGAACCATCTTGCTGAAATTGAAAGGCAAATCTGAATTAAAAGTATTCCTTTTATCGTAACAGTAAGTGAACGGGTTATTTGCTGCAGAAATGTTCTATTTCCTCCCACACATGAACATAGGGAGTTTTCAATCTGGCCACAAATACCAACCTTGGGACAGATTTCAACGGCATGGCAAGAATAAGAGCTCTTTTGTCTCAGAGAGAGGTGGCCTTGAGTTCGGCCCGTGAAACTTTCGTGCTTCACATAGCGAACACCCGGACAGAGGTGCAGACCCTTTTCAATTAACTCAGAACAATCTTCATTATTGAGCATCAAATAACTACCATTTTCCAACAACTTGAACGTGGGGATGATAGCAGGAACTGGCGTGCCTTGCAACACGCAAGCCATATTTGGTCGGTGTTTGTTGCATGAACCGTGTAACTGTATGTGCCTACACATTAGTGAATGATCTGGCGTCTCAGTGCATTCCTCTCCATTCAGATAAACTTCTTGATCATCTTTGAAACATCTGTATGTGTATGGAAGCGACCAGACCTCATGAAGAAAAGCACTACCTAAAGGTTCATAACGACCTATTGGTATATATTTCATACAATTTGAAAACTTATATAAAGCAAAAGGCAGCGTTATTAAACCGTGGATAAGGCACGTTGCCAAAAAACCCGCAATCCTCTGCTGATGATGTCACTGAGCATGTCATGAATGATGTAATATGTGACATCATCAGCAGTGGATTACGGGTAATAGTATCTCTAGTTTACTCCCCTATAGCTGTCTTTCTTTTAACATAAGTGTCTGTTTCCTTCCCTTATACTTACTGTTTTTGGTTCGCTTCTAGTTCGCGTACCGGCGAGCGAACTGGGAAGCAAACTAAGAGAAATAGAGGTTGGCACAGTTCCAAATATTGTACCAATTTTTTAATAACGGGGAGGTAGTTCTGAAAAGAACTTTTTTTTAAATTGTTTTTGTTGTTTTATATTTTTTTTATTATTTTTCGGAACATTTTTTTACTTTTTTTGAATTTTTCTGAAGTTTTATATTTTTTTGGGTTTTTCTTGGAGGGGGCAATGAAAACGATTCATTGTAAAGGGCTCAACAGGAGCAACAAAACAAAAAAAGAAGTATTTATTATTTTGGGCGTTTCGTACAAACTTGCATATGATAGTCAATAGCTCTGTTGATCTGAGTGATGCTTTTTTCTCCGTAGGAAATGAATCCATCGCAAAATACGCAGGTGTGTTTTACTTCACCAAATTTCATTTGTATATTTGGCACCATCTCCCTGCCCTCTGGTCCCGTTACTTCCGGTACAACAGATCTTCTGGCCATAATAGGGAGATTATCTAGGTCGTTCCGAAACTGTGCAGCACTGTAGTTGTTAGGATGCCACCTAGTCATATGGCGATGCATTGTGTAGTTTCCGAAACTGTATTTTTTCTCGGTTCCTCTGGACAGTCTATCTTGACATATAAGGCAAGTTACGTATCTTGCATTTACTTTTTTCTGACCTTTGGGAATTTTAAAAAATTGCCAAATGAAGTTTTCTTTCCGGTGAGACGTCCTGGGCTGCTCAGGCAAAAACTGCCTCTCTTC
Source organism: Lissotriton helveticus (assembly GCF_964261635.1). NCBI lineage: Eukaryota > Metazoa > Chordata > Amphibia > Caudata > Salamandridae > Lissotriton > Lissotriton helveticus. The sequence goes on along the minus strand of NC_136060.1, from coordinate 395,307,321 downwards.
GTGCTCGTCGTCCTGTTCCTCTTCTTCTTCTTCTTGTTGAATTATAACTTGAGCAGGTGGTCCACTCTTCCTTGGATGTGGTGGAGGTGGTGGGGAAGCACCAGCTGAAGCTACTAAAGAAGCCATTGCTCAGTGATCACAAAGGGTCTTTCTCTCACAATGATGAAAGTCAGAGTGAGGAAAGAAGGAGGGATTTTCATCATTTGGGAAAAACAAGAGTTCTCAACCAATCAAAAGTGTTCATTTTAGATTATATGACCTAGTCTTACATCATTAGGAAACCAAAAGTGAAATGAACCAATGAAAAGTGTTATTACCAAGTCACATGACTTGCTGTGTTTACGTTAAGCGCTTTGCAGGGCCTCCCGGTTTGCTTCCAGAAACCTGCGCTTTGCGACTCGCTTCGCGTACCAGTTCGCTAACGTAGCACGTCATATGACGTATCACGCGACAACGTGAAACGTCATGCGGACGGGAGGCGTCACGATGTTGTTTTCTAACGCGGCACTTGCGGTAAAGAAACGTTTACCGGCTCGCGGTCTATTTCGCGGCATCAAGGTCAGCTAACGGGAAGCTTCCCGATTCGCGAAGCGGGAACGAAGAAAAAAAAATATTAAAAAAAAAAATTATTCATAAACATATAAAATATATTTTTGGATTTAAAGAAGAATACATTTTACAGCTACAGATATTAGCTGTTAAAAAACCAATGAAATTCACAGAAAAAACCATAGGTTATAGACCATATATAGTTAGGAATTAGCATTTACAAAACCTTGAAAATTCACTGAAAAAACCATAGGTTATAGACCATATATAGTTAGGAATTAGCATTTAGAAAACCTTATTTTACTCACACAAAACCATTGAAATTCCATATATAGTTAGTTGCACTAACTATATATCGTGCACCCGCAATCCACTGCTGATGATGTCACATATTACATCATTCATGACATGGTCAGTGACATCACTGATGACATCACTGATGACATCTCAAATGACATCACTGATGACATCACTGATGACATCTCATTTGACATCAATGACCACATCACTGATGATATCATTCATGTGACAATACAATGCATCTCCTCACATTTTAATATAACCTCTGTTTCACCCAGTGTTAAAAAGAGAGTATAATTTTTGAAACCATTGACACACCAATACTAGTTACTACATACGCACTCACTGATTGCTACGTCTACACACACCTTCACTCATTCACCCATACAATCATTCATACATACAATCACTCATCTTTACAACACTATCATATGCACTCATACACCTATACAGACACTCACAGTCTGCCACTCATCCATGGAGTTACTCACACACCTAGTCAGTCCTGTAAAGAATCAATGACACTTCCATTTTCTTGTCTATACAGTTAAACATAGAGCACCTTACATTTTCAAACATATACTAACACATACTTACCTTCTTATACAATCATTGATACAAGTACAGATTGATCTGCACAGAGTCACACACCTCCCAGCTAGCCACACACACACTCAGTCTCCCATACAAATACTTGGGCAATCAATCAATAACCCATATAGTTACTCATATAGCTACTGATCAACACATGCAGCAGTTTACAGAACAACAGACATAATGATGCACAAATTAAGACAGTTTAGTCACTAACCCATGCAGTCAGTGAGACACATTTAATCACTCACTCATACAGTCAGTCATGCACCTACTAAATCCTTCGTCCAGACACTTACACATCCACTCATTCTTCAATATGTAAGACATATTTAAACTTTATAGAAACAAAAAATCACTGGATGTTGTTATCAGTGATGTCATCAGTGATGTCATCAGTGATGTCATCAGTGATGTCACTGACCATGTCATGAATGATGTAATATGTGACATCATCAGCAGTGGATTGCGGGTGCATGATATATAGTTAGTGCAACTAACTATATATGGAATTTCAATGGTTTTGTGTGAGTAAAATAAGGTTTTCTAAATGCTAATTCCTAACTATATATGGTCTATAACCTATGGTTTTTTCAGTGAATTTTCAAGGTTTTGTAAATGCTAATTCCTAACTATATATGGTCTATAACCTATGGTTTTTTCTGTGAATTATGTATATATATATACACTTTACATAATAGAGACAGAGATGTAATAGGCATACAAGGTGAGACCTTTGTAGCACAGGAGTGATAGGTTTAAGCTGCAGGGGACAAAAGGGCTTGCGTGGCACTGTTTCAGCGACAGCACTAGAAAACTTAAAAATTGGATGACTGTTTTCTAATTTCAGTTCGTATTTTTATCATAAAATGAGTTTTCTCTAAGCTGATCACATTGAAGTAATTCAAGTGAATGAAAAGGTCGGCACGCTAAAGCCATTTCCAAAGGAACAGTGTTATTTACGAAATATTCAAAATACATTCTCTGAAACCGAGAGAAGCCATTACTGTAATTTCCTCGTCCCCTCTTGACACAGCGACGCCGGATATAAACACGGAAGATATTCATATCCACGATCCGGATCTCCCCGAGGAAATGTAGGATGCGCGCCTGAGGTTTTTCATTATATTGCAGTGCTCGACCCGTGTGCGCGCGGCACTGTCCTGTCCCCACTTAGCATCCGTGACAGACAGGCTTTTCGGAATTAAAAGGGAAAGCCTGACTCAGAACCCATTATAGTAATCTCGTGCATTATTTATTAAACACCCTTTAAAATACCTCCCACGCATAGACAATAGCGCTGCAAACCACTTAAGAAACTAGACAACATAATTATGCCCTTTAAATATATTCACCAAATAAAATGGATTTACAAAGCAATACATACTAACATGCTTCCTTTAAAGGTATTGCCCTCCTGGGCACTATCAGACTAGAGTGTTTTATAAAAATATGCCCACTTCTGGTGAATTTGCCCCCCACATATTCAATGGCCAAAATTCCCAAAAATAAAATGCGCTACTGCTGGTTATTACAGAAAGATGCCACCATGGAAGTCAAATTCACCCAAATGCCAGCGGTAGTCACATTACACGCCCTTTGACCTTCACTTTCACTTTCACTCTCACATTCACACTTACACACACTATAGCTCACGTAAACACACACATACCCGCAGCACACAACCTCAGCTGCCAGGGAAGGTCATATTCCAGCTAATTTCACTCCATGATTTATTATACTAATGGTGAATAATGTAATATTATTAAGAGAGTGGAGCACCAACTGTTGTCCATTAGAAGAGCTGCCACTATGTTCCTGGCAATGATTTTGCCACCTCCGAGTCCAGGGCTCACAAAGGCAGTGCCATGGGTCGCAAATGGCAAGACAGGTGTTGCAGCTGTGACCTCTGGCGACCCTTAAATGATGTCCATAGGTGGCACCAAGAATCTGCCCAGAAATTTGATGGTGGGTTAGACGGCCTTTTTTGTTCACCTTCCACTTGATGCCATTGGATGCTGGGGCAGACTACAGTTGGCTTCACTAGACTGCCATACCTTTGGATTGTGTTAATTAGGGAGTGGCAACTGTTGCCACTGGCTTACCTTCAGGTGTGGCACTGCCCTCACGTTCCTAACAAGCAGGTATAAAATTAATCCATTGATACATTCTGAAGCGTGATTTAAACAAAAATACTACCTGCAACTAATCCTAATTAAGCAGGAAAATGTAACATCTAACCAGCTCTAGAGGTTGCAAGGATTTAGAGAGGGTGAGCTGTCTACATTGTTGTTGGGTCTTTATCAAGATGCTGGATGCCATAGTGCACTTGTTACAACACTAAATGCAAAAACTGTGATACCGCTACTGCTCTTTGCCTAACCTATCTGCCCCAGTAATCGCCACAAACCACACTGGGTTGGGATTCCCTTTGGTGCAGAGGTCGCTGGACACTGAAACTGCTCCCTTACTGCATAAGTCATCTGGAAGCATCCCATGATCATGGGTCTTACAGACTAGAAGCAGCAAGCCCATTGGAGGAGAGTGGAAAAATGATGACTTCCGCATCCCCTCAGTACAATGATGGGCAACAGTGAACAGCGACCAAGAGACTGCGACCAGTGGCAGCACTCCAGAAACAGCACAACAACTAGAAACTAGTGGCACATTGTGTACATTCAGAACTCTCTGTGCCTGCCATGATATACTACTGGTCATTGCATAATGGTGTTAATTCTTGGCATATTGAATGATCTATGCCCCACTGATACCCACACATGGCAAATTGGTGGTCATTTTTGGCATATCATGGACATGTTTGACAGGTGCCCACCGCTGGCAGAATGCTACCCCTGACATAACGGTGGGGCACATTGGTGGCGATTCTTGACATATTGCAGATTTCATTGCATGATGCTGTCCACCCCAGGTCTATCGCTCACCTTTCATAACAGTGGTAATTCCTGGCATATTGTGGGCTGTACGAAGGTGCTCTCCATAGCATAATGCTTGCACTATCCTAGGGATGGGAATTATTGCCACATGGTTGGCACCCATGGAAAGGCGGTGCCCACCCCTGACATGACAGTGTCTTAGATTATTTGACATATAAGGGACATTCCTTTTATGTGATGGTGATGCATATGGGTGTAAGGCAGAATCTTTCCACTCATTACTCACCGATATTGGAGGATTACACTTGTATTTACTAAAACACAACTTTTTTCAGGAAAAGGAAGGGGGTTTTCATGAAAATGGGATGCTTTTTAGGAACATTTTTTTTCAAGAGTTTTATAGAGGGCGAATTGGACCCAAAGATATCAGGTATCAGAGCGCTTTACATTAGCATCAGTTTTGTTTACGTTTATTTATTACAAACGAGAGCAACACATGTATATTTACAGAATCTGTGAGGGCACAATAATTGAAAATTATATTAGTTTTTTTGGAGACATTTACTAATGCTTACTTGATGGCTTTTATTTCATGACTGGTGGATGAATTTCATCATCTATATTGGTTAGGCATGATGTTATAGCTGATGACGTTTTAGGCCAGGTCTTGTAAGGCTTGTATGTAGCTCTGCTACATGACCCTTTAAGATGTGTCCACCTCTGCCGTTTATGGCTTAAGTTTAAGAACTGAGGGCCATATTATCAAGAAAGGGTGATACATTATCGCCGCTTTTATCAGCAGGAAACTGCCGCTAAAGCGGCGATAATGAGCTTGATAATATGCCCATGTGAATTCCCATAGAAGCCCCGGTTCTGGTGTTAACCTGGGCTTCTACGGGAATTCACAAGGGCATATTATCAAGCCCATTATCACCGCTTTAGTGGCAGTTTCCTGCCGATAAAAGCAGCGATAATGTATCGCCGTTTCTTGATAATATGGCTCTGTAAGTTTTAATCTTTCCACCATGTCCTTTTCAGTTGTAGTCAGTCACAAAGTCTGATGACTGACAATCTGCTTGGAAGGGACAGGATGGAAATTTGGAAGGGAATGGAATGTAGCAGTGAAAGAAGTTGCTATGTAAATTATTAAAACCAAAAGGCCTTTGAAATTGTATATCGATATCTTTAATTGCTTCTAATAACTGTCTCTTTTTAGCAAATTTGTGTTGAAATCCATACTAATATTATGAAGAGAGAGCCCAAACCTTTGAGGCAGGCAATCTCAGGAACCACAGCACCAATCACAACACCCAATACAGCGTTGGAAAGGGAGGTTGCAGCAGAAGGACATAGGCTATGCAGATGCCCACCATATACATTTAAAAGGTAAAAGAACCGTGCCAGCAAAGTAGTCCCATGTGGGCGTGTCTGCGTTGTGCTGTGGGCGTGTGCTGGGGGCGTGACAAACGCTGGGGGTGTGTGGTACGTTCCGCCCTTCATGCCATGTCTCATATCGTGTGCTGTGGGCGTGTGCTGGGGGCGTGGGCATGTGCGAGGGGCGGGATTATGGGGAAAAAAGCGAGCGTTGTGCCCAATATTTCATCGTTTTTTCTTACCAGGTTCTGTACATTCCAGCTCCGGGTGTCCACCCTGCTCCCTTTAAATACCCCTGCACCCCATAATCATAACCCACCCTTACTCCGTAAAATACCCCATCACCCTTAAACACTAACCCATCTTAACCCTATAAATATACCCTGTACCCCAAAACCCAAACCTATCCCTAAACCCTAAAAATACCCCTGTACCCCAAAACCCAAACCTAGCCCTGAACCCTATAAATACCCCTGTACCTCAAAACCCAAACCTACCCTTGAACCCTAAAAATACCCCTGTACCCCAAAACCCAAACCTAGCCCTGAACCCTCAAAATACCCCTGTACCCCAAAACCCAAACCTACCCCTGAACCCTAAAATACCCCTGTACCCCAAAACCCAAACCTAGCCCTGAACCCTTAAAATACCCCTATACCCCAAAACCCAAACCTAGCCCTGCACCCTAAAAATACCCCTGTACCCCAAAACCCATACCTATCCCTAAACCCTAAAACTACCCCTGTACCCCATAACCAAAAACTATATCTGAACCCTTAAAATACACAAACACCCCAAAACATATACCTCAGTACCCCAAAACATATACCCTTATACCCATACTTACCTTATCCAAACATTAAAAAAACATGCTTTTACCACTCATGCATTATCAACGAATTTCAATGTAAATGTATGCGTGGTAAAAGCATATAAAATGTAATGCCATGCGTTATAATGGCATTGCGGAGTCATGGTACTTTCGTAATGAAAGCATGGTGAGTGATGGTATGCGGAAAGAAAGTTGCGGAATAATGGGTGTTTACCCTCCCCCGGTAACTACATTGGTGGCACGGCGGCCCACATCTCCAGCAACATACTCATATTTTTTCACCTCCCATTTGAAAAACTGCACAGGTCTCTCTCAGTGATGGCCAGCACCGACATACACTTTTAGACACACCTCCCGCCACAAGTTCTAGAATTGTGAACTTTAGAGCTGGGGAGCTACGTTCGAATCTCGGCATCAGCTCAACATCCTGTGATTCCAGGCAAATCGCTTTGTCTCCCCGTGCCTACCACAAATGAATGTGTTCTTCTGTAATGTAAATTGTGCTCATGCCATGTTGTCGAGTTCGCGCTATGTAATATTGCAAGGAAAAATAAAGTAGGGAAACTCGAGTTCACACACTACTGAACGCGCACTCTTAAGTGCATCAGCAGTGCACTGTGAATTGGAGCGTTTCACAGGCCTGTCACAGATAAGAAATGCTATCAAAACGAAATCCTACAAAACAATATACTACTGGCCGGCAGCAATTCATACCCGGACAACGTCGGGACGGGCTGCTAGTTATGTTAATAAATACAGTATAGTCAACGTTTTTCAAATGTTTCTTCGAGTGTATGAACCCCCAAACACTATCACTGAACGACAGACTTGCCTGACACACAATTAAAGTATTGATTATTTCTCGATTGCAGCTTCAGAACCTATGGGTTTTTAGCCAATTCAGGTGCCCACAGTGCTCTGGAATGCGCTATTTGACCCCATTGTTTCAAAATGTTTTTAATGGGAAAGATTGCGGAGAAATTACTGCTCCCTTGCTCCTCTCACTCGCTGTGCGGAACGAAATTGAAGGAAGATGACGTACGCGAGGATCGGCACTAACCGCGAATACGAGAAGAAGGCCAATACTGCATACAAGGCTTTGAACATAGACAAAAACAAAAAGCCCATCTGTATTCGAAAACTAAAAACTGAGCCTAAATCGAATTCAATTAAAATGACCCAATGTATTCCAGAATCTGTCAAATAAATATGCCCATGGAAGGATTTTAACTTTGTCAGTAAGTCAGAAAATTCTTTATTTCGGCGTGAGCCATAAAAGAAGCAGCGAGAAATAAAACATTACCAAATATTTAAAACCGTTAAAAACCCAAAAGATTCCATTATTTACAGAAATGACAATGATAAATAATTTAAAAATCATTCCAATTTTAAAAATGTTGTCCTGGCCCACCACATATGACACAAAAACCTGGAAACTGCAAATACAATGTGCAAGTCCGTATTCGTTTTTAAAAGTCTGTAGACTTCCTTACAGTGCCCAGAGCCCAAGTTCTTGCACAGGTGTTTAAGTTTTTTCTGACGTATTTTGCCATATAATCGGCAGAAAAAGAGCACATGCCGGTCAGACTCCTCTTTGGCTGGACAAGCAGGGCAGCCCAGGTCTTGCAAGGGTACCCACTGATTAGTGTATGCATTGAACGGGAGACAACCATGTCGAAACTGCAAGTAAAGTTTCCTAGCCAGGGTTGGATAAATAACATCAAGTACAGTCTCCAGCATGTATGTACATTTCACATCTAGCAATATAGACAGCCTGGAGCCAGCCCTAGGACTGAGATACAATTGGTCCTTTTGAACATCCCAATATCTTCTTATCAAGACCTTCCTAGTAATGCTTGCACAGGCTAGTCTGGGATTCTCCCACAAATCACAAAATCCTAGTGCAGTCCAACAGTTTTTAACATACATAAGGGATGTATGACGTTACAACGCATACTTTTACATCGCATGCCTTTACAACGCGGTATTTACAACGAATACCTTTACAACGCATAATGCTTTTGGGCGCTGGATAGTGAATAGTTTAATTTACTATTCCAACTCCAGTCCCCGTGGATAGTAGGGAAGGTGTTGGATAGTACATTAAACCTATTCCCTATCCTAGAGCGCCCCCCCCAGCGCAATGCGTTGTAATGGTTTGCGTTGTAAAAGTTGTGTCGTAAAGGCACTGCGTGGTAAAAGTTGCGTTGTAAAGGTTGTTCACCATACATAAGCCATGGAAACTTCCAGTTCCCCGAAATGCTAAGGATCTCCTCTAGCTCAGTTCTATATACAGCGACTTCCGGGGTAGGCCATATCCTCCGCCAAAAAAGAAGTGGCCTACATCCCACAACCTGGGTGATTTGTCTTACTCCTAGGTCCATGCGGTGAGGGGATAAAGGGATGCTTACCGGGAGACCAACTGTTTGTCTGAGAAATTTGTTTTCGGTGATCAGCATTGGATTTATGTTTGAGTGGCTTTTAACTTTGAATAATTGCGTGATCTTCAGACAGGGTAGAGAAATAGTGAACAAATGGATTTAATTAAATAAACTCCAAGTGAATGATAGTGTGCAAGAAAAAGCATCCTCTTAGTCCCGAATCTGTGGCTTCTAAAAGGTTACTTTGTTTCCAATAAGACTTATGGGAAAAGATATTTCGTCCTGAAGAAGGTGGCCTGAAATTTGGGATGCTCACCAAAACGCGTCGATGTATAATAAAAAACAAATCTACAAGACATTGAGAAACATAGTAGATGTCAATGGTCAAGGATATTCTGTGACTCAGATAATGATCTAAAAAAGATTGGTTATACTAAATGACATATATAATTGTCTGTTGCATTTTCCCTGTCTATATTTATATATTTTTGCACTTTGTATGTGCAACGTCCTGTCTTCCCAGTGAAAGAAGTTTAATGTTTTAATGAAGGATGAGATTGAGATATTGTATCTTGTGTTTTTTTTAACTATGGGTCTCATAATAAGATCAGATACATGTTTTTGATTAAAAAAACATTTGTTGTGAAATGAAATTATAAATATATATGAATAGAATAATAAAAGGAAAAATCATTTTTATAATGACACAGAGGTGTGGTATTGACCGTAATACTATTGGGGAGTGAATGTGAACATCATCTTAGAGGGGCAAAGTGCAGCGGCAGAGTGACCGACCTGAGGGAGCTCTCTTTGGACCTTGCAGCTCTCCCCCGCAGCTTTCCCCCACCACCGCAACAGCCAACGTGGTCGCCGAGTGGGGCGGGCAGCGGACTACAATTCCCAGCAACCCCTGCTGGACGCTGACAGCTTCCAGGAACTTCCACGCACGGAGGCGCATAAAACACAGCAGCCCCTCCGGTGGAGCGGGGCCAACATCACCTTAGAGGGGCAAAGTGCAGCAGCAGTGTGACCGACCTGAGGGAGCTCTCTTTGGACCTTGCAGCTCTCCCCCGCAGCTCTCCCCCCCCACCGCAACAGCCAACGCGGTCGCCGAGTGGGGCTGGCAGAGGACTACAATTCCCAGCAACCCCTGCTGGACGCTGATAGCCTCCGGCAACTTCCACGCACGGAGGCGCATAAAACACAGCAGCCCCTCCCGCATCGCAGGACACGTGCGCGGGCGGCGCCGGGCGAAGCCCGGGCAAAGGGCGGGCCGTCTGTGGCCGTCCGAGGCAGGAGGAGGCAGGGCTGGGCCCCCCCCCTTACATTTACCAACAAAAGGTACTGTACATATATTTTCTGTTCAATAGTTTGTGGCCCTAAAGGTTTGGAACAATGGTGAAAAGGAAAATCTCGGAGGACCCTATTGACTTTGTTGGAGGGGCTACCAAGGGAGGAAAACGCGCTAAGAGACAGAAATGCAAGCCCGCCAAAAAGTGCCAGCTAAACGCAGGGGAAAATTGTGTCATGGACCAGACTGATAGAATTGACGAACTTATCCTAGACTGTACTGACTTGCTAGCAGCCACCCCCATTCCAGTGGGATAAGTTCTCTGTTTTAGCCCATATTGAAAATTCTCATCTAGATGGTGGGCTGGACTTGACAGGATCTGATCTAAGTTCAGCAGAAAATACCCCTGAGATATTCCCAGAGGCAGCTGATCATCATGATAAGCCTCTGTTCAACTTAGTAACACATTTATGTGCCCTAATCAAGGGTATGCAAGTTAAGATTGATAACTTAACTACTGTTGTAAACAGCTTAAAGGTGGAACAAAATAAAGCTGCTGTAATACCTAAAGCCCCTAGCTCTAACCAGGCAAACGCATCAACACACGCAGGAAATGTCACCTCCTTGTTAAATAAAAAATCAAGACCAGATGCAGCTGCACCCAAAAGTCTTAGAGCAAACGTGACTGTTAGATCAGGGAATTTAGTGCCTTTGGAGAATCGCCAATCCCATGGGCACAACTTAATTCCAACAAGGGGCGCATCAAGTCAATCTGTGGATAATCGACCACCCAGACTAATTCAGGCTGGGTACAATCCCCCATCTAGCCGTCAGCAAATGGGCTATACAGGATCAAACCCAGGCTTCACTACACCAAATCTCAATCCCGCCAAATCTCCACCAGTATACTTGATTAACATACCTAAGCTCCCTGTTGGCAGGGAACACGAAACTCCCGATTCTTTGACCAACAAAGCTATCCATTGGATTAGGTATGTAAGGGGATGTAGATCAGTGATCAGGGAGGACATCCTGTGCGCAAGTAGGCTAACTTTCCAGGGTGATGCCTACGACTGCATAGAACTTATTTTAAAAAACCGAAGGGTAGCTGGAGAATTATTAAACCTAGAATTTAGATCCTGTTCCCCAGATCATTCCAGGATCCAGATGAGAGCAACCCCCCGCCAGTCCTGGAAGCCTATAAGAGGGAATCAGGACGATAGATCATATGGGGAAAGTTCAAGACTAGACTTGAACGACTGACTTCCATCCATACCCCAAATTGAACTAGCCAGTGAAGTAGACAATAGGGAAACACCAGGAGAGGATTTTAGTTGTACTTTAGCAAATTCTCTTATAAATCAAATTCCACTGGCCTGTCCCACTGATGAATCTATCCTACCCCCTATCGAATCAGCCAGTAAAAAAGACAAAAAAGAAACTACTGGAGGGGGTCCTAGTTGTATCTTAGTAAATTCCCTTATAAATCGAACCCTAGGGGCCTGTCCCACTGATGATTCTATCCCCCCCATTACTTACCAAGACTCTACAGGGAAGACTTGCTCTGTGCCTCGTGTCAGTGGCCATGGATCTGTTCTTTCATGGAACATAGCTGGCCTAAAGACTAACAGCCTGATTCATGAAGTTAAATGCGCTCGCAAAAGGGCCAGATTCTGATAATCTGGCCCTTTGCGAGTGCAATTTTTGCATTTGGGATTCATCATCCCAAATGCAAAAATCGCTAATAAAGAATTCGCAAATATGCGACGATTAGCATTTAAGGAATCTCTATTAGAGATTCCTTAAATGCTATTCATGACACATTTAAAAATTGCGAATTTGCAATTTAGGACCGCTATTTACCACGAGGTCAAACCTCGTGGTAAATAGCTAAAACTTAATGCATTTAAATGCATTTTTCTAAGTTGCATGTTACACACACACATGTCCTCTGGACATGTGTGTGCGCAACACCAATGTAGATTACATTTCAGGGGTGCTACAGGGTGTCCTTTGGACACCCCTGCACCCTTGAAATCGCATCCTTATTTGCGATTAGCTAATTGCTAATTGCAAATAAGGAATAACTCCCCATGCATTCCTATGGGCCTACAGGCCCATAGGAATGAATGGGGAGTTATTCCTTATTTGCGATTAGCAATTTGCTAATCGTAAATAAGGAACATGTAGGAATCGCAATATTTTTTGCTATTCCTACATGAATCCCGTTTTGCAAGTCCTTAATAGCGATTCCTTATGAATCGCTATTAGGGGCTCGCAAAACGGGAGATTGATGAATCAGGCTGTAAGTTAGAGTCACCTGAGTGGGCATTATTTATCCGAGAACATGAACTATGCCTATTCCAGGAAACATGGGCAATGGAGGAAGTGTACTTCCCTGGCTACTTAAATTATAGCATCCCTGCAGTGAAGGAAGGGAGGGGAAGACCATCTGGTGGGCTAACTATCTGGCTAAGACAGGACCTGGGGGTAGTAGTAAAAACTATTCCCACTAACCATAGAGATCTCCAGGTCCTAAGTCTTAAGTTTCCAAATCTTGTACCAGTTTATGTCTACAACATGTATGTGAGAAGTACGGGGGGCAGAAAATCAGATGTTCTTGTGCTCTTGGAAGATTTACTGGAAAGCCATTGTTCTCCTTTTAATGTAATTGGGGGGGGGGATTTTAATGTAAATTTTGAGCCTCTTATGAAGGGAAACTGGAATGTGTCAGAGGACGAGGACAGAGAGTGGGGGGTTTCCAAATTGGATCTTGAACTGGTTTGTAAATGGTCAGACATAGTGGTTCAAATGAATTCTATTTGCTTAAATAAAGGTTTAAATGGAAGGACCGCAGGTGATAAGGTTGGGGCACTCACATTTAGAAGTGGTATACGTAAGAGCAGAATAGATTATATTCTGCTCAACTTGGGCCTGTGGAAATATCTTCAGGACATGATGATCATTGATAGGCTTGAGAGTGACCACAACCCCTTGTCTATGAACCTCACCTATTGGGAATCTTTTGATTATCCTGGGGTCGCAATGGCTCCTATTTCCACTCATGATACTGTGTTATCAAACGATATGCGCCACGTCCGATGGCCCAAAGTTTCCCTCCATAAAGAGAATTTGGATTTTATAACTAGTAAGCTTGGACAGGCGAAATTAGATCTATTGTTGATATCGGAAGGGGACAATAATATTTTGAATTTACAAGAAGGAACTAGGATCCATGAGGTTCTTTTTGGTGATTTAAAGAGTCTTTTTGTCAAACCCTGTAAGCGGAAAGGTCCACGCGCACCGGAAGCACCACGATGGTACTCTGGTGAATGCAGGAAGGCCGCCTAGATTTGGGAAGAGCAATTAAATCTGAGTCTATCGAGAGTGTTAGAGCAGCCAGGCAGAAGTACAAAAACGCTGTCTCAAGAGCCAAGCGTGCCTGGGATGAGAAAAGATGGACTGACCTTAAGGAAGCAGGTTCCTGTAAAGATACGCGTAGATTTTGGAATGTCTACAAGTGGGGTGTGGAGGGCAACCCTGATAAGCCACAGAATTGGGTCCCCCAAGAAAAGTGGGTAGAACATTTCCAGCCCCAATAGGCTAAAGGTCAGGACACGCAATCATTAGTGGAAGTCCCTTTTGAGCCCCAAACTGAAGATCGTTTTACTTTAAAGGAAGGATGTTCAGTGTGCATTAGATCTAGTGGTCCCTGGTAGAGCGCCAGGAATTGATGGCATACCCGCAGATCTTTTTTTGCAAGACCAGAATTCTTGGGGCTGTTATATACTTCTTCTGGCAAATATGGTTACCAGGGGAGCCCCTATACCTAGATCCTGGAACGGGGCTGAGATCATACCCGTTTTTAAAAAAGGAGATAAGTCGCAGCCAGGTAATTATCGCCCAATCAGCCTGATTGACACCTCCCAAAAAATATTTGGCAGGCTGATTCTAAATAAAATTCTTGATTGGGAATGTACCAATAAGATCTTATCCCACTTGCAGGTAGGGTTTAGAACTTCAATCAGCACGGTCGACCAGGTGCTGCATTTCGTTATGCTGTACTGGAAGACCGTGCTGATTGGACATGGTAGTTTATATGCCGCTTTTATAGATTTATAGTAAGAACTTGATGGTCCTTACTATCGAAACTGCGCAAAGATTATCAGTGAAGGAATTAGCAGAAATTTCGGTCCTAGAAGCAGCAATACAAAACAACCAGCTAATTTCTGATGCTAAAGGACTGCTGGAAAAAATAGAGATACTGGAGTTTAAGGACTATACGGTGACACAGAAAGGAAGTAAATTCCATCTAGACCAAAAAAACTTTTCATTGGAAATAGTTTATCCATACTTACAACCGGATTTCTACTCGAGACCTGCCCAACGCCGTTTTTTTCAGGATAATCAAGGGCGATCTCGCAACAAGTACTTGACGTTCTCCGACACATCGTCATCATCGTCGGGAGGTGAGACAGATACGAACGATACAAGGAGCAATCAAAATTATAGAGGGAATCAACAGAACCAACCACAGACACCTCAACCTTTTTTATCCAGAGGCCAACGGAGGGCAAGGGGACGCACTCGTCCAAACCACCAACCATGGGAGATGCGGACCAGAGATCAATATTACAGGAGTTAGATCAATCACCTGTGTTCAACCTATCGGACCGTATTCTAACAACTTCAGAAATATCAATTTTACAGAAATGATTATCCTATGTCCCGGCGCGCCCTACCGATTTCGTGAAAATGAAATTAGAAATTTGGGAATTTTGTCAAAAAATCCGATTAAAAACATTCTTCAAGGACGCACCTGAACAAACATCGGTGGAAGTGACTGGACTTCGGAACAAATCTACATTCAGTCCACCTGGTTTTAAAATTCCGAAGGAAGTTATCACGTTTGAGAAAACATTACTATCAGGAATTGCTTCCTTAGAAAATAAAAAACATTATGTCAACTACAATATATCCGGGGAAGAAAAAGAGGCTATCTTTTCACTTAAGAATGACACTACACTGGTTATAAAACAGGCGGATAAAGGTGGAGCCGTAGTCCTTTGGGACATAAATAGATATAAAGAGGAAGTTAAAAGCCAACTGAACGATCCGAGATGTTATAGGTTGATCAAGAAAAATCCCACGGACGAGTTGCAAAAGGAACTATTTTCTATCCTTCAGAAAGGTTTGGACCTAGGTATACTAGGACCAAAGGAGTTCTCTTTCCTTCAAAATAAACACCCAAGAACACCATTGTTCTATGTCCTTCCCAAAATACATAAGGATCAAAACAACCCCCCAGGCCGCCCGATAGTTTCGGGTTGCGCGTCTCTCATTGAACCTGTCTCAAAATATATGGATTGTTTCCTAAAACCATTAATTGAAGAGATCCCTGCACATTTAAAGGATACTACGGATTTCTTAAACCAAATAATAACAGTCCCGTTTGATGGAACAAGGCAACTACTAGTGACTATGGACGTAGTCGCATTATATACACAAATACCTCAGGAACAAGCTTTGGAAACTCTCACATTCTTCTTGGATCAAAGGGAACAACCTACACGAGTTCCTTCTTCATTCATCACACGATTGGCGAAGTTTGCGCTACAAAAGAATTTCTTCATGTTTGACAATGACTTCTACTTCCAGATCAAAGGGGTGGCCATGGGCTGCCCCTTTGCTCCGGAGTTAGCGGTATTGTTCATGGGCCTTTATGAAAATAAATTCATCTATAATAACAATCCATATGCCAAGCACATCACAAAGTATATGAGATACATTGACGATGTATTTATCATCTGGTCAGGCATGCAAGAGAAACTAGCTGAGTTTATGATTTGGATCAATCAAAGGATTGAAGATATCAAATTCAGTGTCAGTTCCTCCAACTCAGCCATTACTTTTTTGGACGTAAAAGTCTATGCAACGGAAGGAATGTTGGGGACCACATTATTCCGGAAAACAACAGACCAGAATAGGGCATTGCATTATACAAGCCAACACCCCAGAAGCCTCAAACAAAATCTGCCTTTTGGGCAATTTCTTCGAATTAGAAGAAATTGTTCTAATAAAGAGGAATATTTTTTCCATGCCAATGCACTGGTCCACCGATTGTCAGCTAGAGGGTACCCAAAGAAACTTTTAAAACACACCTTAAAACGGGTGTGGTGGGTGCCACGAGAAACTCTACTTCAAAAGAAAGCATGCCCAGAACAAAAAAGAATTGTATGTGTCACAACATTTGGACCTAATGCCAACCAGTTACGAAAGATGGTGACGCAGAATTGGCACCTGCTCTTCGCTTTCAAGAAAGAAAAGAGCGTAGCGCAACACATTGTCAGGGCCGCTTTGCCCCCAGTTCCTAAAATAACACTCAGAGGCATGATGGGACTTCCCCCGGTAGTGAGTCATCATAAATGCGGCAACTGTTCCTGTTGTGCACAAACAAATGAAGGATCAGTCTTCACGTTTAATGGAATAACCTGGAAACATGACGCCTTTACAAACTGTCTAACCAAAAATGTGGTGTATGGGATTACGTGTCCGTGTCCCAAACTATATATAGGTAAGACAACTCAAGAGGCACGACACCGGATTACGCAACATAAGTCCAGAATAAGAAAAGAGACACCAAATGCCCCTCTAGTACAACATTGGGTTTCAAATAAACATAAAGAGGAAGATTTAAAGTGGACCATCATTTCCAAAATCGAAAAGGACCCACGTGGAGGTGATATTGAGGGCAAATTAAATCAGCGCGAGGCGTTACTGATAATGAAATTCAATACAGCAATTACCGGGCTGAATGAAATTTCTGAGATCCTTAAAATGACTACATGAGGCAATACCGCGGAAGCTGTATTTTAAAGCTCCGGAATTCCTAGAGGCTCATGTTTTAAAGCTTCTGACTGCTGTGCTTAATAGACAATGAGTTTCAAACAAATAAAATATATAGGCACATGCAAGTCAGACTGTGGATAATTTTGAGGCGAACGAATTTATCATTTTAACCACATAAATATGACAATTTGGTTCAGACTGTATAATTCGCTATTAACACCTCAGGTTTGTGAGCCGCAAATGCGCCTTTGGGAAATAGGATCACAATTGTGTACATGTGCGGTACACTTTGCGCCCGATTCGAATGGGTTTTACCTACAGTAGACACACTGTGAATTGTTTGTGACCATTTAATAAAGTTTTCCAACCATTACGTATGTAGACCCTGTAGCTTTAAGCGCAGCCCTCGAGGACCATCATCAGATCACGTGACAAAGATTAAGACCAATGATATACGGAGATACATCATCATGTTTAGAGCAGAGGTTGGCAAACACTGTGAGAGGCGCGAGTAAGCCGAGATCAAGGTAATCGGCAAACCGATCGTAGGAGAAGAGAAGTGCACGCAACTAGCTGGCGCCCCCTGTTCTAATCATTCCTTTGTATCCGCTTGCAGGGCGCGAGCCAAAGAAACACGCGGTCCTTAAGAAATTGTATCACGATTTGGAACGCCGAATGAATTGAGGCGCGTCTAGCAACCCGGAAAGGTAACGCCCCAGCCCAGGCCATGTACATTTGGAATGTTAAAATAGTATGGCGCTCTGTTGCTATTCTTAAAAATATTTTTTTCCCCTCCTCCCCTTCCTCTTCTCCCCAGATACAGCAGCAGCTACACGACTAAATAGGTGAGTGCCTCCAAGCGACATACATGGTTATGTTGTAGCATAGATGTATATAGACTTGTGATTACGTTGGTGACTAAGTTGTTTGTCATGTCTTTTTTATTCAGAGTGTCTCGTCGTAAGAACACCTTTAGTAGAGGCTTTTCACATTAACAAGGTGGGGCACTTGGCACCGACAGGTGGTGCCATTAATATTGATTAAGTCTGACTTTTGGACGTCATATTAAATTAGTTTTTGTTTGTTCTCTTTATAGATTGTTGGTCCTGAGGAGAACCCCGCAATTGGGGGTTCGAAACACGACGACCTGTTTTTGTGCCTTTTGTCAACTAAAAATATAGTGTAAATAGTGTCCATAAAGCAGGGTTACCCTTCCAGATTACCTTTACTTTATTGAACAAAATTCTTTTTGACGCAAAAACCATTCATATGTATAGAGATTTCACTGTTGACATTAGGTTCTACATATATATTTTGGTATGTTAGGAAAAGGATGAATGTATTGGCCAAGTGTGTGAGTTGGATGTGTTGTAAATTTGTAAATTGTATTGTTTAGTGAGATTTTGATGTAATTTAATATGGTGTTTTTGTATATGCACAAACAATTGTTGATTTGTTTATATAAGTAATATTTCACTAGTGCAAAAAATAAATCAATAAACTAGTGGCGTAAGTAAAACACGGACAGTTATGTTTTTTTCATAAAGGTTGGCATAAAAGCATATATAAGTGATGTCCAGTACTGGCAGTTGTTTTGTTCTTTTTGTAGCTGAGGCTCAGCCTTGCTGGTTCAGAGCCACGACCCTGTGTCGTTTTTCCTCCTTCTTTATAGATTTAAGAGCGGCATTTGACCTGGTTCCTCGTTCCACCTTATGGAGTGTCCTTAGCGGCATGGGTTTGCCAGGACCCCTCTTATCGTTGGTAAAAAAAACTCCACAAGCAAAACTATGCGCAAATCAGGTGGGGGAGTCCCGGGAATGTTACGCCGCAGTTCCCAGTGGAAACTGGAGTACGCCAGGGCTGCGTCCTGGCGCCAACACTATTTTCCTTATATATTAATGATGTGGCAAAGATTTTAATTGACTCCAACATTGATGCACTGATCCTTGCTGGAGCAAAAGTCCCGATTTTAATGTTTGCCGACGATTGTCTTTTAGTTTCAAAAACTCCTAGCGGGCTTCAAAAGGGCTTGAAGCTCTTTGAAGATTTTTGTACTGCTCGGGGTCTAGAAGTAAACGTACAGAAATCAAAGTTTATGAATTGGCCACTCTAAGACATAGGCAGTTAACTGGAGCCTTGTGCCTCGAACACCAGAAGTCACTTACTAAGCCAATAGCTCCGGTACTGGCGGTCTATAATGGCAAAGTAGTGAGCTCCGCCCTGTATGGGGTTAAAATGTGGGGATGTGAAAGCCTGAGGGGGATGTCAATCTCTGAAAATTCCTTTTTAAGGAACTTAATAAAACTACCACAGAGTACCCCTATGAATCCCCTTTATTATGATCTAGGGTTATCCCCAATAGCGCTCATAGCATCCTTTCGTCCAGTTTTATACTGGAGGAGGATCTGGACCACGCCGGAACTTGAGATTTTTGCAAGGGGCCTGCTTGATATTATTTGTAGTGACATCTTTCATAAGATCAAGTGGTTAGAGCATATCCGGGGCCTCTTGACTAGCATGGGTTTACGGAATCTGTGGGAGGATCCTACAAACTCAAGATTCCCGCCAAAAAAGATTCTAAAGACCCTTTATTGGCAGTTTGTGGCCGCAGGGGTTTATAGGTCTATTGACCTTGGGTCTTTGACCGGAATGTTTTTGGATATTAAGGATGTCCCAAAATTGGAAGCCTTTTGGGATGCTATCTTGAAACCTCTTGATTGTAAATTATATTTTCAACTGTGGATTGGGAGCCTCCCGGTAGGGGCATTCACTAGTAGGTGGTCTCCGGGGGCTAAGGATGTTTGTCCATCATGTTTGGCTCGCCCGGAAACCATTGGACACCTGCTATTCGAATGCCCAGTGTACATCGCGCCACGGAGAATGTGGATTCGTCCAATATACAGGTTAATGGGTACCGACCGCGGGTCGGTGGCAGTTCGTATTATCCGTTCCTGTACTGATATGATAGTTTGTATACCCGTGGCAAAATACTTGGGCTGGGCCTGGGCTATCAGAAGTAGAATGCTCAAAGTTTAATATGTATTCACTGTACTGAAATCAAATTTTAATTCTGTATGTACTTATTTAATTCCATAGTTGTAATGGATTTAATTGCATAATGAATTTATGGGTTTTATATGTAAATACTCACATTTAAAAAAAAAAATCTTGAAAAATGTTATTCATATGTCTTAACTCTATTTGTATGTACTGTTTGCTTTTATGACAATCGTCGAATAAAGCTTGTCTGAACTGAACTGAACTGACCTTAATACTATTGGGGGGTGAATGTGAAGTATGTAAGGAAATCTGGTAAAAAAGTAGAGTGTGATTGAATTTGTATTTATAATTCCAACAGGAATTCTAATTTTGACTTTCTGTGTGGAATTTGTACCTGATATCTTCACAGCTGCCATTTATGTCACAGCTCGCTTAAATATTTCAAAAACCATGGCTGACCACAGCACCCTTTGAGGAGCATTTTGGTCCTCCGGGCAAAAAAAACCTGTCATCGGTACTGCTCAGACTTACGATTGATCAGGGTAGGAAGGTAGGATCTGCATTCATGGGTACTCCCCTCCCCCACTTTTTGCTGGTGTTATGATGTTTTGTAACTAGTCTGAATAGGATCCTGCTAATCAGGACCCCAATCACTGTGCTCTCTCCCTAAATTTAACTATGGTAAGTATTTATTTATTTATAAAGTTTTATATAGAGCGAACTTGATTCCGAAGAATATCAGAGCGCTTTATAATACTTTTTATAACAACAGTTGAACTGCATTGTAACAGTTAGGAACATAATTCAAAACAAAAAGTGAGACAACAAATCACCGAGGCACCTTTCCTGTTTCATGTTGTGAAAATGGGACCAATGTTGAGCAATCGGAATTTAATGAACCATTTTTTATTTAAGTTTCCTGGTTAGTCTCTTGCACCCACAGACAATATGGTTTTGAGAATCTAACAAATACAAGTCTGACAAAAAAGGCAAGCATTGTTGGCACTGGACTTGCCGCAAGTTCTTTCTCATGGGTGAAATCATACTGCATGAAAAGTAAGCCTTCACTAGATTGTATTACTTGTAGTTGAGGAACAGACGGCTGCTCGAGCACAGCAGGTGATGTCACTGCTAGTGCTGCCTGTAATTAGTAGGTCCAGGGATGGCGACGGCATTGGCATCCACTGCTCAGCTAGCTGTGACCATTACGGCTTGGGACAATGCCTGCTACAGCACAGGCATTGTCCCAAGCCGTAATGCTGCCAATGCCGTTAAGTATGGCTGTGGTGCCTACTGGACTCACGCACACTCAGCAATTACCATGCTGCGGTGCACGTTGGTACCTTCCCAATTGGCTCCTGGTGTGCCCTTCTAAGTTTATAGTATATGGTACTAAGGTACCCAGGGCATATGTACACCAGGGGTCTCCCTTGGGCTGCAGCATGTATTATGCCACCCATGAGAGACCAGTCAAACTGTGGCTACAGGCCTGCCATTGCAGCCTGTGTGAGTTGGTGCTAGCACCACTTACAACAGATAAAAGTTCCCTTATATCTGAGGTCATTGCACTTAAAACCGATAAGTCACCCCTAAGGCAGGTCGATTCTCCAGGATTTGTAAAGTGGGGTCAGCCATTTAATACATATAGTGGACATCAAGTCAGTTACGAGATGTCTATGTATATATTGGCTGTACCGAAACTGGTCATGTTTGGTATCAAACATGTTGGAATCCTACCCCAACACTGATTCCAGTGTTGGATGTAGGATCCTATGTACTGGGGGGGCTCCCTTAGGGAGCCCCCTGTATTCCTGGTAGCAGCCTATCAGGGTTGAACAGCAAGCGAGTGCTGCTGCTGACCACAGACACAATTCTACCCTCCTGCTGCTGAGCTGAGCTCGAGCAGGGGAAGATGGAACAATAGGTTTCCTGTCACGGAGAGGTGTAACCACTGCCCAGAGAGGACTTAGCGTATTGGGCTGGCGTGGGGGTGCTTTCCAGCACCACCAGACTACTTTGAAGGGCACATTTGGTGCCCTTCTTGCAAACACCAATTGGAACCAGTTCAGGGAGCCGTTGGCTCCCACTCTGGTACGAAACTCGACAAAGGACATGGGAGTATCCTCCCCTCTGTCCAGCCCCTCCTCTGGGAGGGATCCCTGAATCATCCCAACCCTTTCCCAAGGGTTCTTAAGGGCATAACTGTGGATGACTCCGCAGATTCATTGTGGGACAAGGTTTAGATCCGAAACCACTTCAACTTCTACTGTCTGGTCACTTTGGACTTTGTTGGACTTTGCCTAGGAACCGAGACTGCACCAAGGAAGACTCCTGCTGCTCCTTGTCTCATCGTCCTGCTAGTCTTCTGCATTGTCTGTGCTTCATCCAAGTTCTTCTCCAGGCTTGTGGGCATCAAAGATACCCAAAGAACTCTCCCTTGGAGTGAAGGAGTCACTCCCCTGCATCTGCAGGCACTACAACTAAGCTGACCGGTCTGCTACTCCTGATGTCCCACAGACATCAAAAGGCTCAGCAACACAGGTAGTGGTTCTGCAACTCCCTAGACGCCTGCACTGCATTCTCAGCAAGTTTGAGGTCAGTATCCCTCGTCGGAATCACTGGAAAAGAACCTGTGTGCATCGCATTGACTTGCTGTTGCCAAGGCTTGTTGACTCTGTCCTCCAGAGATTTATGGGCTACAAGAAGCTCCAGCCACCAGCATCTCTTCCTACCAAGCCCTTCATCCTCACTGCATGCTCTGCACCATGGGCCTGCATCTTTGGGAGCTGCTCAAGGTCCTCTTGCGACTCCTGTGCCTCTGGCCTGTGGGTCTTACAGAGGGTCTTTTCTGGCTTCAGTTGGCTCACCTGCTTGCTCAGGGCCTGCTCTGACTCTCCTGCAATTGGTGAGTCCCTTGACCTTGCTGGTCCCAATGTTGCCCCTTTTTTGTTTACCACATCTGTTGCCGCTGCCAAGGTCTTTTGGTACTTCTGCCAGACACCTACCCCCTGGTTCTCAGCTTCCAATGTGGGACAGCTCGTGAATGGCACCTGGTCTTCCACAGCATCAACTGGTCCTCACAGCCGCAGCGAGAAGGTCACCAGTAACTCTCCTGCATCTTTCTTCATCGGTGGTCATTGGTCTTATGTGCATCCTGGTCACTCCAGAGTGGCATAGACTTAGTCCCCTGTGCTTGCATGTACTCTCTTCAAGAATCCATCCTTAGATTCCACCGGACTCTTTCACCTTGTTCACCAGCAGCATATTTTCTGAAGTCCTCCATTGTGGTTATGGCGGTTTCCAACGTCACTTCACACCTATGTACCCTGGTGTAGGTATCCTGGTTCCTGGAGTATCTGTGGGTGGGGTGACTCTCCAACGTTCTGTCTTCCACAGGATTTCTTCAGGGTCCACTGAGAAGGGTACTTCTTCTTAAAAACTGCAACTTTCCTATTGACTTGCATTGAGTACGTGACTGTGTTTTCACTCTGCACACAGCCTACGTGGGGTTCCTGGGTACTTACCGTGGGTGCTTCCTTGTGTCCCCAGCTCTTATGAGTCTTCTGGTCCAAGTCCCGATGTCAGTTGCAGCTTGTATTCCATTTTTTAGTATATGGTTTGGTCTCCCCCTGGAAACCACCGTGTATTTGTGCTTCATACCTGTTTACCTTTGAAATATTGTATGTATGGTGTTGATGTTTCTGGGTAGGAGATATACTAATGTGTTAGTGAGTAGCTATAATAAATGTAACTATCTAATTATATAACTACACTCTGTGGGTCTTTTTTCTTTTAATCTACACTATATGATTAGTTCTGATAAAAACAAGCTGCTTTACACTCCTTCTGGTCTAAACCTAAAAGCTGCTATCCACAGCTACCACTTAGTGAGCTTTCTATGGTCATCTAAGACCACTAAAATCACCATTAGGGTTGTCTCGATTAGTGGAAGGTGCTTCACTTAAACAAGTGTGCACCATATACTAAGCCAATCCCATACAATCGGACACTCTCATACTTAGGGAGTGAGGAGGTACCCAAATGTGGAAGTAAATTGACAAGTTGTAGCAACCTTGGTATTCAGGTTTCTAAGAATAGCTGGAATATGGGTGAGTAGAATGTGGAAGGGAAAGGTTACACAAATGGTGGTTGGAATATGTTTGAGAACAAGGCTCTCCCCCGCATCTCCATTAGCTCCGTCGCCACCGCTGAGCCCCCAGCCTGGGTGTTCGAGGCTGGCCTTGCCCGCGTGCCGCATCGCGGTAACTGTTGACTCTGCGTTACTGCTTTCTCTTGCCCATCTTTGTTCTGCTCTTTTGCTTATTATTGTGCTCTGCGTTATTGTTTATCTCTTGCCCGTCTCTGTTTTCCTCTTTTGCTTATTATTGTGCTCTGTGTTATTGTTTATCTCTTGCCCATTATTGCTTTGCTCTTTGCTTATTATTGTGCTCTGCGTTATTGATTTTCTCCTGCCCATTATTGCTTTGCTTTTGCCTATTATTGTGCATTTATTTCCCCGTCGACTGTATTCATGGCCCCTCTCTCTCCCCTCACCGTTCCCTTCTCCCTGATTACCGCTGCAGCTAACCCACAGCCCCTCTCCCCTGCCCTCGCCAGTTTCCCACCTCCCAGATGAGTTTCCCTCCCTTATAAAATGCCGACGTAGCGGTCGCGCCCAGCAGGCGCGACGCTGGGGCGCCAAAGGCATGCCTGAGGCAAGCCCATTTTTGCCCGTCCGCATCCTGACCACGGCCAGCGCCAAGAACCCTGGCTCCCCAGAGCCCCACCGATATGACGCCGCCACCCTCCTCGCTCTCAACACCGGAAGACACCCAGACTGCCAGAACTCCTCACCGACCACCACCCACGGACCTTTCTCCTGCAGACACTGCCATCGCTCCTTCATCATCAACAACACCCCCACGTCCTCCGCAGGCTCACGGGATGCCCGTGATACCGAAGGCCTGACGTGCAACCTCCTCAACATACCCTCCCTCCACAGACACGCCGTAGAGATCTGGGACCTGATCGACAGCCTCACCCCCGATGTCGCCTTTTTTAGCCTGGACCAAAGTCACCTCCAGTCCCGACATCACCACCGCTAACCATAACGGTTACAAGATCCAGAGGAAGGACTGCCCACACCGCCCAGGAGGAGGACTTGCCATCACACATAAGACCTCCCTCCGACTCTCCACCTCCAGTACGAGTGAACCCCACGCCAAAACAGAACGCCTCTACTTCCAGATCCAGACCTCCCCCAGGACAACGCTTCACGGCACCCTCGCCTACAGACCCCCAGGACCCCGCTCCCCCGCCACAACAGCCATCACCGACCTCAGTGAACCCCATTCCATCCCCTCCACGGACTACATCCTACTCGGAGGCCTTAATTTCCACCTCGACAACCGCAGCGACCCCGACTCCACCGCCCTCCTCGACAACCTCTCCAACCTCGGACTGAAGCAGCTCTTCAACACACCCACGCACAGAGCAGGACACACCCTCGACCCCATCTTCACATCTTCGCAAGCTCCGGGGCTCGGGATCCCAATTTTGGGAATATCCCTACATCAGCCCGGTTTCGCGTGCCCGCAACTGATCTATGCCTGGAGGTGGCTGCGGGATTTCTGTGGCGCCTTACCTCCTCATCTGAAGATCATCGGATACTTCTGTGGCGAGATGTGCCTAATCTCATCTGGGACCCCCGACTTGTTTACCGAGCCAGTTCAGGAGCCGCCGGAGGACGCCTGCTGTGCCGATTGCATTGCGACATGCTTGACGCTTGGTCTCTGTGCGACACACGCTGGCTGGAACCCTGCAGGAGTCCTGAGGTGAGGGTCCCAGTGAGGCGCAAGGGAGCGGCAGCAAAGTCCCCTTGACCCCCGGAGCGGGTGGAGAATGCCCGTTGCCTTCTTTCTTTTTCCACGAGACCACAGGCCGGATGTTACCCTTCTTGAGTTCCGAGGAGGGGTGTGGGGGGCTTGTAAGAGTGCCCCTTCCTCTATGCTGTGCGTGTCCCTTCCCTCGCTGGTAACACAGCAGGGGGTCTCTATGTGCTGAGGCCTTTTGATGGCCCTCCATCTTGTCGGTGCCCCCCGCCCCCCATGGCCTCGTTAGGGTTTTTTTCTTCAAAATGGTCTCTCCTAGTTAACCACGAAAACATAGGATGGACTTCCACAAGCCTTTTCACTGGTTAAGCAATCACGGCAGCCATCTTGGAAAGGTAGTGGATTACCACTGGTTTTGGAATTCTCTGGTATGCTTGCCTGCAGGTTCACTGCAGGTACTGATTTATTTGAACTTTTGGAACTTTAACGATGCCCTCTGGGTGGAAACCAAAACTGTCTGTACTTGCCGCGGTGCCTGAGCAACTTTGGCTGATGCCCGGTGGAGCTGTCATATGCAGCTAAAGAGGAGTTCGGCTCTGGTTCACTCCTCGGCCGGCACCTACCTAGCCAGACATTGGACATTTTTTTCCTCGCCTCCCCGTTGTGTTTTCCTACCTGCATTCCCTACCCCCGTTTACCATTCCCCTCTACCTCTTCAGTCCCCATACGATGTGTGTATGCGCTAATAATCTCACATTATTGTGTAATTTTATGTTTTTGCTTTTCTCCTATGTCTAGACTTGTATATGTAATTATGGAAACTGTAACTCACTGATCCTCATGTAAAGCACTCTGATACCCCCGGGTCTAGACAGCGCTATATAAAACTTTGCAAATAAACGTCCACTTCAGCCACACCACGCAGCCCCCCTGGACCGACCACCACTGCGCACATTTCACCTTCAACACCACCACTGCACCCAAACCACCACCATGCCCGCCACAAAGGAACTGGAGCGAAACCACCCTCCTTCTAGAACCCCCCACTACTACCGATGCCAACTCTGCAGCCAAAGAACTCCATCGATGGATCTCCAGATACGCCAACAAGATCGCCCCCCTCCGCAACCCCGCCGAACAATGGCCCCTGGAGGCCACCAGGTTCACCACCAAACTCCAAGTCACCAGGCGTACCCACAGACGCCTCGAGAAAATATGGCGAAGCCGGAAAACCACAGAAGACCTCAACAACCATTGGAGCACCCTGAAAGATTACCACCAGCTCATAAGGGACACCAAACGGACCTTCATCAAGAACAAACTCGACACCAACGCAACGAATGCCAGAGAACTCTTCAACATCATACACAATTCACCCAACCCCCCAAGCGAAGCCACGGACATCACACCATCCCAGGAACTCTGCCACAAGCTCAGCACCTACTTCCATCAGAAGAACAAGACCCTCTACGACCACTTCAGCAACCAGATGCCGTTCACCACCTCTCCCCCTCCGCTGACTACCAGTCGACCATCACCAACTGGACCCCCGCCACAGTGAAATTGATCACTAGGACCATGATAAAAACCCGGTCTCACCGCCATCACCCCCGAACTAGGACGGCCCATCAACACCTCCCTCCAATCCGGCACCTTCCCTGACAACTGGGAGCAGGCAGAGGTCAAGCCCCTCCTTAAGATGCCCACGGCCAACCCTACTGACCTGAAGAACTACCGCTCTCTGCCCCGTTCACCACCAAAATCGCCGAAAGAGTCGTAAACGCCCAGCTGACCTCATTTATCGAAGAGCACTCCATCCAAGACGCCTCCCAGTCCGGATTCCGCAGCAACCACAGCACCGAGACCGCCCTCCTCGCCACAACCGATGACATCCGCATGCTATTCGACCAGGGACACACTGCAGCCCTCATCCTACTAGACCTCTCCGTGGCCTTCGACACTGTCTCACACCATACCCTCGCAGCCAGACTGTACGACACCGGGATCCAGAGAACCACCCTCAACTGGATCTGATCAACTGGATCCGATCATTCCTCTCCGGCAGTACCCTGCAAACCAGAAGAGATCACCTGCGGTGTATCACAGGGATCATTGCTCAGCCGCACACTCTTCAACATCTATATGGCTCCCCTCGCCGCCATCGTCAGGCAGCATGGGCTCAACATAGTATCTTATGCCAATGACACGCAACTCATCCTTCCCCTCACGAAGGACCCCGAAGACACCAGGCTTAGCTTCCAGGAAGGATTCAGGGACGTCACGGCATGGATGAAGGACAGCTGCCTGAAGCTCAACACTGAGAAAACTGAGGTCCTCATCCTGGGCCCCTCGACCTCCACCTGGGACGACGCGTGGTGGCCCTCTGCCCTCAGGAGTCCTCCCACTCTGACAGACCATGCTTGGAACCTCGGCATAATCCTTGATTCCTCTCTCACCATGACACGCCAGATCAATGCCGATGCTTCCACCGCTTTCAACTGCCTCTACATCCTCCAAAAGTCCTTCAAATGGATCCCCCTGAACACAGAAAAACCGTCACCCACGCACTCATAACCAGCAGACTGGACTACAGAAACTCCCTCTATGCCGGCATCAACAGGAATCCTTTTACACAAGCTCCAAACCATCCAGAATGCTGCAGCCAGACTCGTCCTTTGGACCCCATGGCACAAACACATGACGCAACACCTTCGAGACCTACACTGGCTCCCAGTCAAGAAGAGAATAACCTACAAGCTTTTCACCCACGCCTACATATCCCTCCACAACATCGGTCCCAAATACCTCAACAATAGAGTCTGTTTCCACGCTCCCCAAAAAACTTTCTGATCCTCCGACCTCGCCCTAGCGGAGATACCCCACATCCACAGAAGCAAAACAGGAGGAAGGGCCTTCTACATCGCAGCCAAAACCTAGAACGAGCTCCCGGTCAGCATCAGACGCTCCCCTAACCTGCACATGTTCAGGAAGGCTATCAAGACCTTGCTCTTTGACTGAGCCGGAGCTGCCTACACCCCGCCACCCAGCGCCTTGAGATCCTCACGGGTGAGTAGCGTGCTTTGTAAACCCCTAATTGATTGATTGATTGAAGGCTCAATGGCGGATGAGGGGTTGTGATTATAGACTGAAATAAACTAGTTTAATTACATAAAGTAGACTTATGACTTATTTATATTGGAGACGATCTGGAGGGATTATATAATGCCTCAACACCTTGAGCATGGCAAAACCAACAAGCAGTGGACTCCTGGTGTGATGGTTAGCAGTGGTGAAGGCAGTGACAGGATCAAGTCGGCAAGCATGATCAAGCCGGCTGAATCAAAGCCTATGCCAGAGCAGTGCCGACAGCCTACAGCTGATATATTAGCGGATAGGGGCTTCTGAAATGTTGTATGAGGTTGGTCAGACAATAGTGGGTGTTTTATCCATAAATACAAGTTGGGTGAATGGACTTTAAATACAGGTACATTTGCTCGTACTCAGTTCAAACCCTATATTGTAGCCCCTAAGAGATTCAGCATGCTACATGCGGGGATCTTTATAATTAGAAACGCTTGTGCACCGGCCCATACACTGGCACGCTTGCTTACCTGACTTGCTCTGCTTGACTAAGAAAGAGCATAGCTCTTGCACGCCTGCCTGTGCCTTGGCCTCACATTGTAACTTAAACAAGGATCAATACGAGCGATTGTCCATCGAAGCATTTGTGTAGCAGCCCCCACTACTGCCCACGTCTCATAGCTATGGACAGCTGAAAGTTCTTTCCTGGGCAACAGCGGTATCTTCTAGACTCACAACCATTTCGTTCAGCGTTTGCAGCTTTTTCGACTGTATACATTGCACATGAGTAGGAAACCTTGAATAAAAACTTGATTCTTATTGGAATAATGCAGGACATCTTACTCTTTTGATTGGCTATTGAGTGGTTGTGAAAGCAGCAGATATCTTGGATTGGGATGATGTCTTGGAGGTAGTGAGGAAGCTGTTTGAAAGAGAGAAAGGTTTTGCTCATTGTGCAGGGGCTATAGGAAGAGAACTTCTTCTATAAGGGTTTGTCATTGCCAAGACTCAAACCTGGTTCCCCAGTTTTGAGGTCGATAGCTCTAGCCTTTAGGCCACATCCTCTCCCCAAGAGGCTTTGGAAAAAGATCTCCGACAAAGAGCCCCCTTGAGGGTGCCCGTCAGGTATTGCAGCATTGCCCGACAAGGAGCAAGCCAGATGATGAAGCATGACACTCGCAAGGGAGTGGGAGGGCCCCATTTCCAAAAAGGAACATCTCTGAGGTCCATTATGTCAATCATTTAGAAGGAACAAAATCTAAACCTTTAGCATAGTTTGCAAAGAGCTTTTGGGAATTCTGCCTGCTCAACAAGATATCGGTTCAAGCAAAATATTTATCAAGCACTCTCAAGTCCAAAGCAGACTGGCCATCCTGTCATCTTTGGGATTACATCGATTGGAGACTTCACCATTCAGTGTTCCAGTCTCTGTCTCACTAACGGTGAGTATCAAACTGTTTGCCTCTTGATTCAACACTCAGGTACCTCATTTCTTCAGTTGGCGTCCGATCCCCTAGCCTTAGCTACAGATGCCTTTCTACAGGACTGGTCCCTCTCAGTCAATTATGTGTTCCCTCTGTTCCTTATAATGAACAGGATTCTGGCCTAGGCCAGGTGTCAGCAAGCCACCTTAATCATTGTAGCTCCGTTTTGGCAATCTCAAGTATGGTTCCATCCCCTTCTCGGCCTAGCAATAGACTTTCCTCTTCTTCTCCTGTTCTTTCCCTATCTGCTTCTGGACCCTTTAGGCAATTTTCACAACTTGGTGCTCAACAACTCCCTCATTTTCTCGGCCTGGCAGATAATAGGTTTGATCAATCGTTCCATTTAATTTCTCCAGAAGCTGCAAAATTCAATATTAACACCTGGACTCCAGGCACCACCAAAGCTTACGAGTCCGTATAGGCTCTATGGTCAGGTTTGTGTTTGGGAAAATATGTCAACCCCTTTTCAGCCGATATAATCTACATTGTGAATTTCTTGGCAGCTGAAGCTTGCAGAGGTAAGTTTGATAGAACCATCAACTTATACAGATCGGCAATTCCCATGAATCATCCCCGTATTGATGGCAAACTAGAAGAGCATTTGTTCATTTGTTGCTTATTGAAAGGAGTAAAATGTTCTGGTCCTCCTTTACCAAAGTTTAACAAATTGTGGGATGTTAATGAATATGTTTATTTCTTGGCCTGACAATACAAATTGCTCTCGATAAATGCTTTTTGTGAAGCTTACTAGGTTTTTATGTTTTATATCTAGCAAATGTTTGTCAGACATGAAGTAATTGGATGTTTCTTCTCGCCAATATACTCCTATTGGACTAATGTTCACTGTTAACAAACACACTAAAACAAATTTAAATACAGTATTTTATCCTTATTTACCAAATCAACCCAAGCTTTGTGTGGCTCAGTGTCTTAAGGTATATGAACACCAGACTCTTGATCTCAGAACTTGATCTTGTTCCCATCTCCTCATTTCCTTACGGAAACCCCACAAGCCTGTTTCGGCTGCCACTCTGGCTCGCTGGATCAGATGGATTATGTCTTTGACAGGTATTGTCTGTGGCAGACGGCATGGCTTGTGGGTGGTGGGGAGAGGTGACGGAGGTACAGGTGGGTGCGAGGTAGCGCAATATAAAGCAAAAACATTTTTTTAAATTATACACTTACCTTGCCGCCGGGTCCTGCCGCCGCATCTCTGCTCTTTGTTCCTGCTCTCCTCATGGAACAGGAAGCTGGGAAGAACAGCCAGGCTCCCCTGACTAATCACAACTCTGCAATACGGCGTTATGATTGGTTTTGAGCATCCTGGCTTGACGCTCAACCAGGGAATGGGGCCTGGGCTCGTTCTCCATTCAGGCTGTAATTCAGTCTGCATGGAGAACGGGGAAATTGCAATTGACTGGTTTGGGCGGCCTGAGAGCGCTGACCGAACAGTCATTGTGAATTTAGGAGTGGGAAAATCACTCCTCTCCTGCCCTGCTCTGTGAGCAGAGCAGCCCGCCCACCCGCAAGGGAAACATAAAATGATAATAACTCAAAGTTATTGTCATTTAATATTTCCTTTCCTTTACACTGCTCAATAGCATTAGGGTGACGCTCCTCTGCCAAAGCGGAGGAGCCGCTACTTGGTATTGATACCTCTGTATTTGGAGCTCAATATTCCCGGGGTGCCATGGCTTCTAAAGCTTCCGAGTGGACATTCTTTGGATCAGCTGGCTGGTCTAACGATAATGTCTTTAGAACTTTCTACTGTAAACCTGTTTATACTGTAACTTCTTTGATCGTTAACATGCTTTAAACAAGCATAATAGGAGCCTCCTGTCTTGACATAAAATGTAGATTTTCCTAGTAAATAATGAAGGAAAGTCTTTAATTTTATTAAAGACATACCCCCAGATGCATCAACAACCCATTTTGCGATTCCTTAATAGCGAAAAATACCGATTCTCTATTAAGGAATAGCAAAATGGAATGAATCAAGAAATCACTAAAAAAATAGCGATTTCTTAGAATTCCTTAATTGCGACTTGCAAATTGCGAGTCGCAATTAAGGAATACCTCCCCATTCATTCCTATGGGCCTAGAGGCCCATAGGAATGAATGGGAAGACAATCTCAATTTGCGAATCGCAATTAGCGAATCGCAAATTGAGATTGCGATTTCAAGGGTGCAGGGGTGTCCAAAGGACACCCTGTTGCACCCCCGAAATTGATCTGTGCACATATTTTGCGCACACACATGCCCTTAGGGCATGTGTGTGCGCAACATGAAACTTTGAAAAATGCACTTTAGTGCTTCATGGTAATTTGCGTGCCCTATTAGCGAATTCGCTATTTTTAAAACTTTCATGCATTGCATTTAAGGAATCTAAATTTGAGATTCCTTAAATGCAAATAATCGCAATTTAGCGAATTCTCAATTTGCGATTTTTGCATTTGGGATGATGCACCCCAAATGCAAAAATACCGGTCGCAAGCATTTGCGAGCGGATTTTTGATTGATGCACCTGGGCCTTAGAGGCAAGTATTATGCCACCTCAACACTCAGTAATGTATGTTTGTTTCCCTCCCTGACTTCAACTCCAACTTTGCCATTGGCTTCCTCTTAAGGACATCATGAGCAAAGAAGGATCTTCAGCCTCATCTTTTCCTGATTCGCCAGATATTTCCAGAAGCTTCGCCATGTTGAACTTTTGCCAGGATCTCTTTACATTTACTTTGGCGTTTTCTATTTTGTTCTCTATTTTTCCCTTTGTTTTCTGGCTCTATCAAACTTCTTGCACAAGGGCTGTTCGCAGTCAAGCTGGACATTATAAATGGTATTATAATGCTATTGGATATGGTGTGTACTACGTGTTTCATTCCCATTCACGAGCCTGTTGCTAATCTTCTTGGAATTTGTAGTTTTCAGTGTTCTTGACTGCTGCTATGCAAATTAAAGCAAGATTTGAAAGCATAATACTCACCATGTCTTTATTAAAATTAAGACTCTGATTTATAGTTTAATAGGAAAATCTACATGTTCTTGCTTTCCATTTGCTGGTGTAGGCTCTCCAGGTTCACTTCATCTCTCCCATGCCAAAACCTTATATGACAGTATCCTTCCAAGCGCTCCCTTTCTGTAAACAGGCCTGTAAATCTTGGTCTTATCTCAACACATTTGCTGTGCATTCAAAGACAGAGGTGTTCCACAGAGCTCAGTGTTTACTTTGCTTTCGGTGCCCCTCCTATGCTCCAATTACGAGGCTGTAACATGACCCTTAAATAGCATATCATGTAACACGTGGATGACAGATGTAGTATTTAAGACACGGAGAGAAAAGTGACTTGCCCAGAATCACAGGATGTTGCAGCAGCGATGCCATCCCTGATTGTTGAAATATGTTAGGCGTAATTCGGTTTTAACCTACAAAAACTACTCCCCATCATTACTCATGTAACAGCCACCCCCACATGCCCCTCCAACTCCTGGTCATGGCCTTTGCACCCACACTTCCCAGAGAGTACCTTCTATTCATGCAGCAGGTGCAGTGGCACCAGGACACATTTTGTACTTTGCTGCGTTGCTAACTGTAAAGTATACTGCCAGAGCTTTAGTGACATCTCCACTGCCTGTCACCATTCATCACTTACACATCCATGCCCCTGAATCCCCTGTCCGACACTGCACTTACTAGACCGTAGCTTCCATTTGTACAGCAGGTGCAGTGCACAGTGCCCTACCTACTCAAACCCATACAACCCAGATTATATCTTTATTTCTACATAACCCACTCCCATTCTTAACCTTTACTCCTATATTTCCCGGGTTGTAGCTTCTGTTAGTGCAGCAGGTACAGTGGCCCAGGACAGCAGTCTCTCTCTCAAGTGTATTTCATCATGATCTGCACAAGTTGTGATATTTAGTGCCCTCCTACTTGTAAACAACCAGAAGCCCATTGGTTGCTCTCTAAGCCACCCTTGCTCCTCTGCCTTTTCCTGTTCCACTTTAAAGCACCACAGCTCTCCTTCGTGTCCCTTTACCCCTTCTGCCACCACTGACTCTGCTTACATTGTTTCATCACTCAGAGGCTGCTGTCTTCAGGTAGCTTTCTTTCTGCATTTGTGGATTTCTGCTCTGTACCAATTACACTCCATACTTCATGCTCTTCAGCCTCTTCTAAAGCTACAAACTATGGGGCATATTATCAAGAACAGCGTTAAAATGATCGCCGGTTTAGCGGCAGAAAACTGCAGCTAAAGCGGCGATAATGGGCTTGATAATATGCCCTTGAGAATTCCAATAGAAGCCCAGGTTCACACCAGAACATGGAATTCTATTGGAATTCTCAAGGCATATTATCAAGCCCATTATCGCCGTTTTAGCAGCAGTTTTCTGCTGCTAAACCGGCGATCATTTTTAACGCCTTTCTTGATAATATGCCCCATGTTTGTTTAAGCCTTGCCCTTTCTTACAAACCCACAAAAGCGAGGTATGTTCTTGCCTCCTCCAAACCATGCCTCCAAGTGTTCCTTTCCTGACCCTGCCCTACACAACTACACATACCATTATGATGTGCAGCAGGTGCATGCCACCGTACCCAAAAAATAAAACCGTCGGGGATGAATGCATTATGTCACTTCTCTCTCAGAAGCACAGCTGCCCATTTCCTGACTTACACTACAGCCAATGACATGCCGGCCATGACGCCACACTTTCCTATTAACTATGTAGTTGCTGCTGGCATTCGCACCTGGAAACTAGGGGGACACATTTTTCAGAATCAACAACTACCCCCATTACTGATCTTCAATGGCTTCTCTCCTGTCCCTGCCCATTGCAACTGCACTTCCACAGGGGTACTTTCCATTCATGAAGCAGGTGCAGTGGCACCAGCACATGGTGGCTTCAGGTACCAATTGACCACACGTTAATGGTTCATATTAGATTTTAAAAGCACCCAAGGAGCCAATATCCTTTCTCGCACGCGGGCCATCACACACTGTTGACCACACTGCTCACTTCCACACATTTTATACTTGCCTCCGTTGTTAACTGCAAAGCGTCCTATTTAATGCCTGTGCTATAATAACACCACAAGCATCTGTCACCCTTCTTTGCTGCACCCCTCCCCCAACACACCTCTCGGTTCTCTTCCATCCGTAGCAGCGTAGCTACTCTTGCAGTGACACTGTGCCCCAGACAAACCTATTATCCACACACTTCTACTTCATTTCACCCATCTACATATTCTCTCCATTCCCTAGAGTTTCCTCCTCAATCCCAAGGGTGTAGCCTCCATTGGTGCAGCAGGTGCAGTGATGTCACAACACCTTTCTCTCTCGCATGTGCTTTTTCATCTCAAAACCACACATGTTGTGCTTTTTTCACCTGTGATACTTGAAAACAACCACCAACCACAACTGTTATCCTTCTGGAAGACCACCCCGTCTCCATCTTCCTGTTCCACTTCAAACCTTGTAAACAACACAACGAACCGGGGATCTAAATGCCTCAATTCAGGCTCATCAAAAACACTCTCCAACTGGTAAAGTGTTAGCCTATATCACATCGAAAACGGGAAACTCAAAAAGAAGAAACCTGAGACTCTAAGTGATATTTGGTAAGGATCAGCCTATGACAGAATCTGGGTGACCATCAACTCTTCACGGTGATCAATATTATCATTTGGTCAGTCAGTTCAGGGGATGGTGGGTCTCTTGATCATAGAGCGCACCATACCGATATATAAAAGGCTAGATCTTGCCCAAATTCACTCTAGAAAAGTGAGTAGTACTATAGTTACCCACTAGAAAAAGCAGAAAGGGAAAGCAGTGCAAGAAAAAGTGGTGAATTAAAATAAGGTGGTGTGCCCCAATGTAGAACTTTTATTCAGAATCAATCAATCAATCAATCAATCACGGCATTTGTAAAGCGCGCTACTCACCCGGGAGGGTCTCAAGGCGCTGGGCGAGGGGGGTAAGTTACTGCTCGAACAGCCAGGTCTTGAGTTGCTTCCTGAAGGAGAGGTGGTCCTGGGTCAGCCGTAAGTGGGGGGGGGAGGGAGTTCCATGTCTTGGCCGCCAAGTAGGAGAAGGATCTTCCTCCGGCGGTGGCTCTGCGGATGCGTGGTACGGTGGCGAGGACGTGGCTGGTCGATCGTAGCTGGCGGGGGGGGGGCGTGTAGAAGGTTAGGCGGTCGTTGAGGTACGTGGGGCCCAGGTCGTGGAGAGCCTTGTGTGCGTGGGTGAGGAGTCTGAACGTGATTCTCTTGCTGACGGGGAGCCAGTGCAGGTCTCTCAGGTGTCCGGTGATGTGGCTGTGTCGGGGGATGTCCAGGATGAGTCATGCGGAGGCGTTCTGGATGCGTTGGAGTCGTTTTTGAAGTTTGGCTGTGGTTCAGGCGTAGAGGATGTTCCCATAGTCCAGTCGGCTGGTGACGAGTGCCTGGGTGACGGTCTTACTGGTTTCAGTGGGGATCCATCTGAAGATCTTGCGGAGCATGCGCAGGGTGTTGAAGCATGAAGATGAGACGGCGTTGGCTTTCTCATCAACAGGGAGGAGTCCAGGATGAAGCCCAGGTTGCGTGCGTGGTCCGTTGGTTTGGGAGCGGTGCCCAGGGCCGGGGGCCACTAGGAGTCGTCCCAGGCGGAGGG
This sequence comes from Lissotriton helveticus, assembly GCF_964261635.1. Taxonomy (NCBI): domain Eukaryota; kingdom Metazoa; phylum Chordata; class Amphibia; order Caudata; family Salamandridae; genus Lissotriton; species Lissotriton helveticus. The sequence goes on along the minus strand of NC_136060.1, from coordinate 395,270,208 downwards.
TGATGATCCCAGGATGAGGACTTCCGTCTTGTCTGAGTTCAGTTTAAGGCGGCTGTTCCTCATCCAGTCGGCGACGTCTTTCATCCCTTCATGTAGGTTGGCTCTGGCGGTGGTGGGGTCGTTGGTGAGGGAGAGGATCAGCTGGGTGTCGTCGGCGTAGGAGATGATGTTGAGGTTGTGTTGGCGTGCGATGGCTGCGAGAGGGCTCATGTAGACGTTGAAGAGGGTTGGACTGAGTGAGGATCCTTGTGGTACGCCGCAGATGACTTCGGTGGCCTCGGATCTGAACGGAGGGAGGCGGACTCTCTGGGTTCTTCCGTTGAGGAACGAGATGATCCACTCCATGGCTTTCTCTTGGATTCCGATGTTGCTGAGGCGCTTCACTAGGGTGCGGTGGCAGACAGTGTCGAACGCAGACAACAACCCCCTAATTAAAAAACATAACAGTGCAAACTGCAGTATTAAACAAATAACTGCCGAAAAAGGGCCAACATGTTTCAGCCAAGTGGGCCACCTGTCCTAAGGCTTTCTTCAGGGCTTCTGCTCTTATACAATTGCTACTGCATTGGTGAAAATAAGCACATCTAAGTTCTAGAGTACTTGCTGTCATTTAACTGAAAACCAACAAAATCAGATCCTCCACATCAAGGGATGCAAATGGCGTCCAGCTTGACCGGGGACTAGACCTCACCTCACCTGGACCATGCTCAGAGTGTTGAGGCCCCGCTCTCTCCGTCGGTACCTCGAGACTGCTCTGAGTCACAACCTCCCTTCACGTTCTTTTTTCCCATTAGCTGCCAGCACATTCAATCACTTTTTAACAATATTCACATGCTGCTTATGCTCCTTGTTGGATTCTGGTCTACACTGATTGTACTCCATCCTTCATGTCCTTCCAGCAGCAGCAGCTCCTGCGCTAAGGCGGAGGAGCGTTGCTCCACTGCTTTTCAGCAGTGTAAAAGAGGAAAAAGCAAATGATAATAACATGTTGCTATCATCATTTTATTTTTACGTGCTGAAGCCAGTTTTGGGGTGGGGCTTGGCTTTCGTCACAGCCACCGGGGGGAGATTTGTTGAAGCACTAAAGTGCGCATGATAGCCAAACAGTCATGCACACTGTGTATTGTACAGCCTGGGTGCAGAACATGCACAGGCTCCCGGTCCAGGTCTGAGCATTGAACTACAGCACTCAGACCAATCACGAGGCTGCTGCGATGCTGGGCACAGTAGTGTTGTGATTGGCTTAGGGGAGCCTGTGTACTTCCTTTTCTGGGAGGAGAGATGACGGAGGAGAGATGGCAGATGTAGAGAGGAGGTAAGTGTTATTTTTTTTCTTTCAACTCCCCTGCCCAGCCCTGCCCCCGCCCCGTTCCTTTGCTCATACATACGCAGTGTCCTCTTCATACAAAACCAACTGCTGAGATATGTTTTTCTGTCGCGTCCCTACCCAAAACTATTACACCTACTGGGCTGTAAGATCATCATCCTATGCAGCAGGTGCAGTACCACCATATCCCAAAAATACAATACTTTACAAACAAACATTAGTAAAGCCAACAGCTCAGAGTTCACATTATAGGGCTGAGACCTATGGGCTTTGCCAATGCTTTTAAAGGTTGGAGTTGCTTACCAGTCTAGCACCTTGCACTATTCATAAGTCGTCACATAAACAAAAGAGTGCTTTCTGAATGATCTTAGCTGGAAGTGTGGAAGGCATTTTTTAACTATATCTTTGAACTTGTTACGTAAACTTTAGCATCTGCTTAAAGTCAAGTATTTGCCCGTTCCTTTCTAAATTAAATATTGCCTAACTGGTAGCATAACCCTTTTAGCAAGGCAAAACTTAGTGTAATATAAACATTCTCAAAGACCCCTTGAAGAATCAAAAGGATCCACAGACAATTGTTAAAACACCGGTAATTGAATTCAGTCCTTGGACTGAAAGGAGCGGACAAATGAGTGACATCATTTCTTAAGGTGTTTTTTTAATTTTTAGGTTGAAGTCTGCCAGGCAGTGCAGCTGCCTGACTTGCTAACAACATCTTGGGAACATTTGGAAAGCTTCCCCTGGGAATACATTCCGCCCATTGCTTACCACTGGCCTTGTGGCTTGTAACTCACATTTGCTTGCTTTCTGCTTGCTGGCTCTATTTGTTTTAGGCTGTCCAGCTTGAGTTTGTCCCTTCCGTAGCCCAAAACCTATTTACCGTATTCTTCAACCAGTACTGAGTTTCTGTAAAGAGGCCTTTAAATCTTGTTCTTATTTTTTTTCCATTTGATGTGTATTCAAAGACAGAGTTCTTCCAGCGATATTGGTGTTTACTTTTCTTTCTCTGACTTCAAAGTGAGTGGATTTATGTGTCAATAATTCTGGCTACTGGGGATGTGCTTGAGGAAGGCTGTATGACGTTATTCTTTTTTTCATAGAACACAACACAATTTAAATTTCTGTAAATGAACTGTGCAGGTATTTCAGAATATATCAGAATTAGAAAAACATAAATGAAGCTAATTTGTTTGGTAATTCTGAAGTGTGGTGGAAACAAATATTTAATCTGATCAAAACAAATCAATTTAATAGGTGATGACATTTCCTCACATTATCGTTTGTGTGCTGTATACTTTTATCAGTAAAACTGTATATCGGGAGAGGGATATTGGTCAGTAAAATCCCCTGTGCAAATATAATGGTCATTTCAGCTGCAAATCTGTTGTCTGAAATGGCAGTATGCTACCACACCAGGCAAACTTCACTTTACCCCACTCCTCTCTACTCTGCAACATTCCACACCACTGCAGTCTACTCTGCACCATTTCATACTACGCCAGTCCACTCCACTCTGCGTAACTGCACTCTACTCTGCACCCCTTTACTCTGTGCTACATCACTCTACGCCTCTCTACTCTATGCCAATGCACTCTACCGTACACTATTCTACTATAAGCCACTTCACTTTTCACCCACTGCACTCTACACCACTTCGCTCTGTGCCACTCCACTGTCTTAGACTTTACTCTGCAACACTGAACCTTATGCCACTGCACTCTAGGTCATTGCAGTCTACTCTGTACCAGTACACTCTACGCCAGTGCACTCTATGCCAATCCACTATATGCCACTCTAATCTACTCTGTATTTTACGTCACTCTAATCTATGTCACCGTACTCAACCTTGCACCAGTCCACTCTACTCTGATCCAATCTACTCAGATACAATCCACTGCAATCAGTATCACTCCACTCTGTGCCACTCCACTCTACTCTGTACCACTGCACTTTACTTTGTACCATTGCACTCTACTACGCATCACTGCACTTTACACTAATACACTCTCCACCACTTTACTGAACACAAATGCCCTGTATGCCATTGCACTCAATGCCAATCTACTCTGTGAGACTGCACTCTACGCCACTCTACTATTATATGCTCCATATACTATTCTGTAACACTTCACATCACTGCAGTATAAGCCTATTCACTCTGCACCATTTTACTCAATATTATTACACTCTAAGCCACTCTATTCTACTCTGCACAACTGTACTCTTTGCCACTGCTCTCTACACCACTCTACTCTGCACCACCATATTTCACTGCACTTCACGCCAATGAAATCTGCATCACTTTACTATACACCACTGCACTTAATGGCAGTCTACTCTGCAATACTGCACTTTTTGCCACTGAACTCTACACCATGCTACTCAAAGCCACTGCACTCTATGCCACTACTCTCTACTCTGCACAACTCTACTCTATGCCACTCTACGTCAATGCACTCTATGTCACTACACTCTACACAGCTGCACTCAACACAGCTCCACACCACTCTACTCTTCATTACTCCACTCTACACCAGTTCACTCTATGCCACTCCACTCTATGCCACTATACTATGCAACACTGCACACTTTGCCACTGACTCTATGTCCCTCTTCTCTGCACTGCTGCATTCTATGCCACTGCACTCTACTCTGCACCATTCTACTCTACTTCACTCTACTGCACTCTGTGCCAATGCACTGTATACCACTACACCCTATGCCAATTCACTCTAAGCAACTCTATCATACTCTATGACACTGCACTGTATGTCACTGAACTGTAAAGCACTGCACTCTACTCTGAAACAATCTACTCTATGCCACCACTGCGCTCCACGCCACTCTATTCCACTCTATGCCATTCCACTCTACATCAGTCCACTCTACACCAGTCCACTCTACACCAGTGCAATCTACCATGTGCCACTGCAATCCACGTATCTCTATTCTATGCCACTGCACTCTATGCAATTGCACTAATCACCAATGCACTCTATCCACTTTACTTAAAGCCAATTTCACTCTACTCCACTGCACTCTATGCCGATCTACTCTGCACCAATGCCCTGTACGCCACTAAACTCTACTCTGCAACACTCCACTCTATGCGACTGCACTCAACAACACTCTACTCTACACCAGTGTAATCTATGTCACTTTCATCTGCACCACTCTAAGCCACTGCACTCTACACCAATGCACCCTATGCCATTCTACTCTCCACCACTGCACCCTACAATCCTCTGCTCTTTATTACTGCACTCTCCACCACTGACCTCTATGCCACTCTGCCCTGTACCACTGTACTCTACCCTGCATCACTCTACTATACGCCCAAACACAAAAATACCAGCAGATTTATTGACATGGGCCTTATATTAGCCAAACGCGAAATTACTCAACACTGGAAGGCGAGGGCTGGTCCTTCGTACAGACGATGGATGACTGAATTCCTGAAATGGGCTACCTGCGAAAGCTCCCTTAGATATCAGATGGCGCATAGGCGGCAGGACAATAAAGCATTAGATGCAGCGACAGCGTGGGAGGTGTTAGTACAAGCCCTACGGGACAAAGAGACAAATGACGAGGAGGAGGAGCAGGATAGTGAACGGGAACCACTCCGACACATCCAGGACACGTCGCACTCCTAAACACTCATCGCTCCTGGCACATAGCTCTAGAAGACTGACTGAGATGACACGCAGAAGTGGTGGGACATTGGGGAGGGTGGGTGTCGGGGGAGGAGCCCCTGTCAGGAGCACTAAGGAACTGTAGATTGCGCAGCGCCACCCCCTAGTGAACACTGTAGAAGACACCCTCAAGATGCAGCACATAATATCATAAGGTTGGCAAGGGACGCTCCAGAGGAGTATAACGGAGGACGTTCCAATTGACATTGAGGTAGGGATGTCCCTGACGGGCATAGTCACCCGCCGGGGGATTCACAAGATTGGGGGGAGGAGTGACATGGCAGGCTGTGTTAAGGCGCTTCTAGTCGCTCATGATCGTTTCACAAGGCTGATTGCGAGATGGGGGTTTTTGGGGGGGGGGGGTTCTGGAGGGGAGTTGTTCACAAAAGGAAAAGCGGACATGAGGTCTTCCAACTAGATGGCTGCGATTGACTGTTGCTCTAAGTTCTTTAATTTCTCATGGTTAACGCCGCCCGGCCTCCAGGATGTGGGCACAAGGGCTGTGGAACGAGATTCTGAGAGTTTGGTAGGTAGCAGCCACTGGGTCTGGAACTGTGGAATGTGATTACATGTAACTTTTATATTGTCTGCAATAAAAATATATTAAAAAAAAATCACTCTACTATACGCCACTGCACTCTATGCAACTACACTCTACCTGGCACCACTCCACACTGCACTCTACTCCACTCTGCCCTACTCCACTCTACACCACTGCACTCTATGCCACAGCACTCTACACTGCACATCTCTACGTTACTCTACTCTACTCTGACCCACTCTGCTTTACACCACTGCACTCTACCCCACTCTACTCTAAATCACTGCACGCTAATGCACTCAACACCACTCAAAATCAAATGTATCGTATGCCACTGCATTCTATGCCAACTACTCTGCACCACTGCACTCCATGCTACCATACTTTACTCTGCAACACTCTATGCCACTGCAAGCCATGCCAGTGCACGCTATGCCACTCTACACATTGCGCTCCATGTTCCTGCACTCTGTGCCATTCTGTTCTACTTTGCACAACTGTACTCTAGCCCACTCTACTCTGTGCCACTCTGCTTTGCACCACTGTGCGCCACTGCACTCTACACCACTGCACTCTAGAACACTGCACTCTGCAACACTCTACTCTGCAAATTGCACTCTCCCCACTGAACCACTGAACCACTGAACTCAATCACACTCTACTCTGCATCACTGCATGTTACGCCACTGCACCATTGCGCTCTACGTCATTGCACTCTTTGCCACTCTATTCTACTCTGCACTAGTGTATTCTACACCCCTACTCTCTGCACCAATCTACACTGTACCACTCTACTCTTCACCACTATACTCTGCACCACTCTACTTTATGCCAATGCACTCTACCCTGCACCACTCAACTCTACGTCACAACACTCTACTCTGAAACAATCTACTTTATGCCACTGCACTCTAAACCACTGAACTCAATGGCAATGCAATCTTCTCTGCACCATTCTACTCTACACCACTGCTCTCTACACCACTTTATTCTATGACACTGCAATTTATGCTAATGCACTCTACACTCCTTTACTTAAAACAAATTCACTCTATGCCACTGCTCGCCAATCTACCCTACGCCACTGTACTTTATGCCACTTCATTCTAGGCCACTCTCTGACACTCTACAAAACTCCACAACACTCCATTCTATGATACTCTCCTCTCTGATGCTATACTCCACTCTATGCGTATTCCATCTATACCCATAACCGCAACACTAGGGGCGGGGGTATTGCTATGGTAGTTAAGTCTTGCTCTCCTTGTGGCTGTAGGGTACTGAATTTGGATGGCTGCGAGAGTGCACATTTTAGTGTCACGGTCAGCCACCACTTTACCTTCTCTGGCCTCTTGATCTATTGTCCGCTTGGCAATGATAATGCCTTTAGGAAAGCTCTTCCTGAAACAGCTAGCTCCCTTGCAATGGGCTCTGCCAATTTCAGTATCCTTGGAGATCTCAATCTCCATTTTGTTCGTCACCATACTCCATCGATAAGCAGTACTATTGCAGATTTAGAGGCACTGCAGCTAAGTCAGCTGGTCACTCACCCTACACATGTGGGTGGACATATATTGGATCCCATATTCTCGAATCTGTCGGGAGCTGAGGTGCCGCCGTCAAGCCCAGTTGCCTGGTCCGACCACTTTTTAGTGAGATTGTATCTTACGATCAGAGACCTCCCTTTTAAACCGTCAGATAGAGTTGTTTTTAAACGCCCCTGGAAAAAATTAAAGCTTGAAGACTCCCACCGTCTACTTGCTGAAAATCCGCTTGGTCCCCTTGACGAGGTGGAATCCGGCTATGATCTTTTTTTGTGCTTGGATTATCCGGGCTCTAGATGCTTTGATCCCTGCCACGTGGAGCAAATGTCGCTCCTTAGAACCAAGTCCTTGGTACGATAGTACCCTGGTGTCGCTAAAAAAAGCCTGCAAGCAAGCGGAGCGGGACTGGCGGAAAACCTACGAGGTTGGGAAAAAGACCGCATACCTTACTAAAGTTAAAAGTTATCATAGAGCCATATGCAGGGCCCGTGCGGCCTACTACTCTAAAGAGTTTAAAAACAGTTCCAACTCGTCGAAATTGATTTTTAAAGTCCTTAAAGACTTGACCGCGAAAAGAGCTCCTACAGCTGAAATCTGTTCAGCGTCTCATTGTGAAGATCTAGCGGCCTTTTTTCTTGAAAAGGTTCAGGCTATCTATCGTTCCATTCCTAGTAATCTATCCCTTCGAGCGAGGCTCTGAGGTCCAACCCCTCCACGAATGTGGTTCTTTCGACTCTCCATGGCCTGTCGGAGGAGGTGTTTTATAGGTTGGCTACCAAAGTAAAATCTGGTTCTCCTGCCGACCCTCTCAGACCGGCACATTTTAGGGAACCATCTATTCTCTGTCTCCCTCCTGTGCGCCATCTTATCAACTTGTCCTTTTCCTCAGGTACGGTTCCAACTAAATGGAAACAGGCTTTTGTCACCCCGATTCTAAAGAAACCCACGTTGGACCCCCTCAAATTGGAGAATTACCGACCAATCTCTTTGCTCCCGTGGGTCGCGAAGGTTGCCGAGGCCCATGTCAATGGTATTCTGTCTGATCATCTACAGAGGGCTAAAATCTTGGATCCCTCCCAGAATGGTTTTCGCGCTGGCCACAGCACCGAGACAGCTTTACTCTCGATGACGGAACATCTGCGGTCCGTGCTTGATTCCGGTCAGACGGCGGCACTGGTGTTACTTGACCTCAGTGCCGCGTTTGATACGGTTTCACACACGATTCTGCTGCAACGTCTGGAAGAGGCTGGTGTCTCTGGCAGAGCATTGGACTGGTTTCGGTCTTTTTTAGCCGATCGTTCATTCAGGGTTGCAACTCCACCCTTTGAGTCTAAATCCTACCCGCTCGAACTGGGAGTGCCTCAGGGATCGGCACTGAGCCCCACATTGTTTAATCTTTATGTGCAGCTGCTGGCTGCGGTCGCCAAGCATTGGGACATGACTATAGTCTCTTATGCTGACGACACGCAGCTGGCGGTGACACTTAGTGGGAGGTCCGACCTTGATGCCCCCAGGTTCCAGGACGGTCTTTTCGCTGTAGTGGGCTGGATGACAGCTAACTGTCTTCAGCTCAATGCTAAGAAGACAGAGGTCCTGATCGTGGGCAGACATAGTAACCTTTGGGGTGAAAAGTGGTGGCCTTCAGAGCTAGGTGTTACTCCAACTCCGGTTTTGAAGGTTAAAAACTTAGGTGTCTGGTTAGACTCTGCCCTCAGTATCTGCAGCCACACAAAAAAAGTGGCAGCTACTTGTTTCGGGATTTTGCGAGGGCTTAGGCCAATCCTGAAATTTTTTGATGCCCCCACTAGGCAGCTGATTATGCATGCTACTATTCTATCACGGCTTGACTATGCCAGTTCGCTCCTGTTGGGGGCCAATCAGACGGAAGTTGCCCGGATGCAGCGTGTTCAAAATGCTGCTGCCAGAGCCCTGGTGGGTCTACCGAGGTTCTGCTCCGTGAAAGAAACTATCCGGACGCTACACTGGCTGCCCATGGCACAGCGGATTGACTTTAAGACCTTATGTCTATCTTTTAAGATCCTCAAATTGTCCTCCCCCCAGATCCTTGAGAATCTTCTCATCCCCTATGTTCCTTCTCGTTCTCTGAGGTCTTTGGGTCAAAATCTGGTTGTGGTCCCACGGTTCAAGCTCTGCCGAGCCGGAGGACGATCCTTCTGTGTCCTAGCTGCTAAATTATGGAACTCACTTCCATCCCAAATTCGTGCACTGGATGAGTTGCTTGATTTCAGGAGGGCTATCAAAACCCATTTGTTCCCTTCTGTACTTTAGCATTTCGCTTTCCTGCCCTTTGATTCTCTGATGTCTTTTGTGTTATGTCTTTTATGCTCGTCCAAAGTGCTGGGACGCCCCTTTGCTGGGGCAGCTGTGCGCTATAGAAGTGTTGATAACATAACATAACATAACATAACATAAGCCACTCCACTCTACAACACTCTACTCTACTCTATGCCACTCTACACCACTGCTCAACTCTAACACACTCTGTGCAACTCCCTCTATGCCACTGCATGCCTCTTTACTCCACTTTATGACACATTACTACAGTCTGCTCCACTTCACTAATCCACTCTATGCCACTTCACTCTACTCTACATCACTCTACTCCACTCTATGCCCTTTCATTCTCCTACACTACTCCACTCTACGACACTCCGCTCTGTGCCACTCTACTCCACAACACTCTACTCCACTCTATGCAACACCCTCTACTCCAATCTACTCTGTTCTAAACCACTCCACAACACTCTATGCCACTCCACTCTTTAACACTTTACTCCACTTTGACACTCTACTCCACTCTAGGTCACTCAACTATACTGCAGTCTACCCCTTCCACTCTACAACACTCTACTCCCCTACATCGCACTCCACAACACCCTACACCACTCCACACCTTTCCATGACATTCTACTTCACTCTACTCTATGGAACTCAACTCTACTCCACTCCACTTAACTCCACTCCACTCCAAGCCCCTCAACTCTACTCTATACCACGCTATGCCACTACATATCACTCCACTCTACTCCATGCCACTCTTGTTTACCATACTAACTTTTAGCCATGCTGAACAGCAGCCACACTGGTGGACAATATTGCTAAAACATATTGGCAAATCCAAAAGCTCTTCCATAAATGAGACCTAGTGGCTTTGCCAATGCTTGTTTAAGAACTGTTGCAAAATCGAGCCTGTTTTCTTAGCTGGGGGTTGAGACATTTGTTTCCAGTAGGACGTTGTGTACTTTGTTCTATTTGCAAGTTTGCACTCGCCTATTGTAAACAAAAGGATTGCAAAAGTCAGCAAACATCATCTGATACTAAAGACACTTGAGTGCTCACAATGGGCGGCTGCAGTCAGCATTGGCCCCAGTCTTTGAATATTGGATTAACAAAAACTTTAGTGGAAGTATGAACAAAATACGCTATATAAAATGCTTTTTGAACATTTAGCATAAATATGGGTTATTAATTCAAACGAAAATAGTAAACGTTATTTTAACAAACACACAAATAGAGAACATGACAAAGGCTTTCATTCATAGAAAAGTGGTATCATGACTTCTGAAAAATTCCTTGAAATGCTATCTAGTCTGGTCGACTTTCTGCTTCTCGGTCAACTGGGTGGTAGAAGTGTGGCCTGCCCAATAGCGTAGCGACGCTGGACTCCACCATCGAAGGTGTGTCATGCATCACAACCATGCTGCTGGAAATTATGATGGGCTGGTCACTTGGTGGAGGGTGACTGGCCACCATCGTTTCAGCTTTACCAGGGTCTAGAGGATGCATGCTGCATTTTCTCACATGCTTATGTCTCTCTGATGTGCGGGGAGAAAACTTTCAGCATGTCTGTGATACTAGTTAAGTCACACGACCATTGTTTGTTGATAGGATTAAACATGGCACAACTGCCTACATGTTTTTCCCCCAGTGTGGGTGCTGTCTTGACAAAGGCAGCCAGTTCGGGGGGAAATTCCCCACTGCTATGGGCTCCATCACTCAATACAGCTGACCTTGGAACCTCACGCACACTGAGGATTAAAGGTCCACTGTACATAGGCCACTACAGGGTTGATTTGAGCATGGCAGGGTGCATTCTTCTTGAATAGCAAACTCACGTACTCATTACACTTATGGAGAAAATTACTTCACTGCTTATTTGGAAATATACATTAACATCCTTCATAAAAGCAAACACAAACAACTCAGGTTCTTGTGGCACTAACAAAAGAGATGGAAAAATCCAGTCATTTTGGGAGGCGCATGTAAACAGAGAATGGGGGAGTATTATTGAGAAGAATAGACCAAATAGTGTACACATGCAGTGGCTATAAAGACTAGGGCATTTTGAAGACTACACAGCACCTCTTTTAGATTAATCAGAATAGCAACAATTTAAGGGGCTACTAAATGGAAGAAAGTATCAAATCCTTTAGCAAGCTGAGATCAAACACAGCAGCTGGCAGTGCACAAGCAGAATCACTCAATCAATTTACTATCTAGTGTGATTGGTGGGCTTATATGGTAATAAAAGTGGTCAGCTGCATGGATATGATGTCATATGCTCCTCATGCAGAAGAAAAAGACTCCTTAGGTTAGGTTTGTTTGCCAGTCCTCCACTGAAGAGGTGTCAGTTGGAGGATGTCGAATGACAGTAGATGCTGGCCTTGCCCATCTCTATCTTGACAATGAAAGACCAAAAGATGGATAATACCGGTGATCCGTGTTTTCTGGGGCTACCTGCTCCATTCAAAATCCTACAATATTGTAGATCAATTGGCTGGCTTCAACATTTTGAGCAATGACCCATTGGACCACAACGTTGGTTGCTGCATTCCCTCCACCACCAACTGGTGGGAACCAATGCCTCAGTGCAACAGAGGGATAAACGGTGAGCTGAAACAGTGTATGAGATGGTAGTGCTTGACTAAGGGCATGATTACAACTTTGGCGGTCCAACTGCAGAGCACCACGCTAGTGCTCTGCGGGAGAACTGCCAAAGTCATCCTCTCACCGCCCACTGGATTACGACTGTAATCCTTGGTGGGCTGACGTGCTGCAGCAGGCCCATACCTGTGCCACTCTGAGGCTCATAGGAGAGTCTTAGAAAGGCACCACCGTGGGACCTACACTGCGACTAAGGTGGTTTAATGGACCGCCGTAGTCGTAATCAGGACCTAAATGCTTTGTGATCACTGTAACTTTGTGACATTACTTTTCAATGGGTCTTTTCCATTACTGAAGGGAGAAAAACCGAATGCATATCCGTCAAATGGAGTAGTCTTTTCTGAATGCTAGGCTAAGTCCATCATGTACCAGAACACAAGTAACCCAAATGTAATTGGACTCATCAGTCAGGTGCAGAATTGGTGGGTATTTTAGCATTTTTGATACAAAGAACCGGCTTGGTGGGCACCGCGGTGCCAGGCGTGAAAAAACCCGACATAGTGTTCCAGATGCTCCTCCAGTGCCTTTCTCGCAGATAGATTTTAGTGGCAGCAAGCACTGATCGGGGGTGGCGGGTGGGGACAGAGGCGATGGGGGTATGTAAAAAACAAAAGAAACTTACCTTATCGCTGCCACGTCTCTCCTCCGTGTTAAAACCTGCCGAACAGGAACCCCCTACCCCTAACCAATCACAACGCTGCAATGCAGCATTGTGATTGGTAAGCACCCAGGCTAACCTGACCAATCACAATGCCTCAATGCAGCATTGGGATTGGTCTGACCTCTGTTGTTCGACGCTCAGACGGGGATTGGGGGCCTGGGCATGTTCGGAATTAATCTTAATCTCGCCACATCCTAGACAATATAAAATTATGCACTGTCTGAATAATGTACTTTTTTATGATTCATTTTTTTACATTCATTTAATGCATATTGTATATTATGATTGAACATTCTATGTACTGCACTTTGAGATACAAGGATTCTTAATCTTGTCTGTTTTTAATATAAATTTCTCTGCTTTTTTATAAATATACAATAAATCAAGAACTTTTTGAATTTAGCTTTGTTTGTTTGACAATTTACTTGCTAGGCCACTGCATGACATATCTATGTATTGTTTAGACTGTCTAGGGAGATACCCACACACGGCCTGGACATGTTCTCCATGCAGGCTGTAATGCAGCCTGCATGAAGAACATGCGAAGTGCGCGTGACTCTTTGGCTGACCCTAGAGGGCCGGCCAAACAGTAATTGCGCACTTGGAGTGGGTAAACCACTCCTCACCTGCCCTGCTCGGACAGCAAGACAGCCCTGCCCACCCACAAAGCAGCACAGAAACATAAAATGATGAGAACCTTGTTATTATCATTTTATGTTTCCTTTTACACGGCTTAAAAGCAGTGGTGCGACGCTTCTACGCCTCAGCGGAGGAGCAGGCACTGATAGATTTGTTTCTGACAATCTAATCGGCTGAGGCTGCTTTCATGGAAAAACAGTAATTACCACACCTATAAATGAGGTGGGGAATGCTAAGCTGGGACAGAGCATCCTGCTATTTTTGTTGGATGAACAGTGATCGGCCAACTTTTAAAGATATCAATTGTCTTTGATACACAGAGAGATTGGAAACAAGGCAATCCCTGTTCCTGAGATGACCCTCATGTAGTGCTCCTTTTAAATTCTCTGGGGGGAACATCCTTTACAACGCAACTTTTACCACGCAGTGCCTTTACGACGCAACTATTACAACGCATGTCAGTACAACGCATTGCGCTGGGGGGCGCTCTAGGATAGGGAATAGATTTAATTTACTATCCAACACCTTCCCTACTATCCACGGGGACTGGAGTTGGAATAGTAAATTAAACTATTCACTATCCAGCACCCCTTAGCGCTATGCGTTGTAACAGCATGCGTTGTAAAAACTGCGATGTAAAGGTAGGCGTTGTAAAAGTATGCGTTGTAACGTCATACATCCTTCTCTGGTGATGGAGGAGATAGAGTTGTCCTGTTCTCTGACATATTAAAATGTATACATTTATGTATTTAAGAAGGTATCTTGCCAAAATATAAATCATAATAAAAGCTGCTTTTCTGAAGCCTTATAAATTGCAAGCTGCACGGCTGTCCATGCTTTTATTTTAAAGTTCATGAACTTGTGCTTTAGGTCCTAAAACACATATTCTCCCTTCTAGGGCTTGTGAATGCCTTATTCAGCTTAGTACAAATACTTTGCAGCAGCCCTGCCCAGTTCAGAAAGCCCTCTAGAACAATGCCCAGCCTTTTAGCATATAATTGGGGCGTTCACTTGGCTTGAGGGGTGTTCTCAGCTATTCAAGTCTTATCACATTCCAGTAGCAGGCTGTCTACTGTTTAAAGGATTATCTGAGTGATCAAAAACAAGAGGTTAAGATTAATGAAATATGCCATTACCTTGGGTCTTACTGTGCAATATCTTCCTTGCCAAAACACGAATAATGTTTTGCATTAATTTTAATTCATGAGAATCTTGCAGTAACAAGCAAGATCAAAGCGACTGCCAATTGCTCACCATCAGGCCAAGAAATGGCAGATTAGTGCAGTCAAAATACTGATTTCAAAGATGCATATATCCCCGTAGGTGTTCAATATTACTAACACTCAATATTCTCAACATACAATAACTGAAAGGCAGTCGTGCCTGTATTAGCTCTGACAGCTTAGGGGGCTAATGCCCCACTGTAGAGCTCTTTGCACAATCTAAATGTCACAGGTTTGAATCTTTGTTAGCCAGCTCAGCCTTTCATCCTTCTAAGGTTAGTAAATTAGTACCATCCAGTTGTTTAATAATTAACATCCATTATATGCATCTCGCGATCATACAAATTATAAAGAGTTTATATATAAATGTAGTAATTACTAATCGAACATTACAAAGCACCCTTATCACAATTATGTAAATTGATACATTACAGATGTGGGGTGCTCAAATCAAGAGTACATACAATACCTTTCATGATATTGAGAGTTAAAAGACCACCATGGGAGAGAGAAAAATAGAATACAATTGCGAGATGGTATCTTTTCAATATGATATTCGGGAAAATAGATGTAAAAATGAGTCTTGGAACCATCAAAGAAATGAAAGGCTCCTATATGAATTCTTTGCTAGAATCTGCACACGGCACCATAGAGAACGCTAGCCTTGAGAAATTGACCTTGTCCTGAACAAAGCATGTAAGGATACTGCCACGATGCACAGGCAAAGCAGAGAGGAGGAGATGCGATGTATTTGGGGTACTTGGTGAGCACATTGAAAGCAGTGTAGCTTGCTCTGTTTCTGAAATACTGTTGGGCATCAGCACTGAGGTTAAAGTCGACGTTATGTCCACAAGTGTGTACAATCCAAGCCTTACTATCAATGTTGGAAGTTACGACAACTCTGCAAAACTGACCTCATACTTCTTTCTCAGCCCCACAGTCCAGAATCCAAGTTTAACATAAAAAAATCATAAAAACATTAAAAAAAAGCTGCAGGTATTTACTTTGACAACAAAACAAAAAACGTCACACAGCCACAGAATGTTTTGACCTTTGTAGCAAAGTATTTAAATTTAATCACCCCCATACATTTTTAATTTTATTTATTTATACATTTAAATCTCTTAACAATTTATAACTATTAAAACAACTTGGATCGAAATCAATATTTTGCCCCGACTATAACTGTTCAGTGTCTTGAAGGAACACTTGAAAAATAGGAACATTTTTAACAGTGTAGTCTATAGAGATCCATGGATGTGACAAACTGGATGTAGCAAGTTCTTTCCAACCAAGCTAAGACTTGCGCACACACTGGCATTATTTTCAATTCTCCTTTCTTTTACATCTTATATCTTTATTGGATTGGTGTTGTCATAAAGGTCTTTCATCAACAAATAAATAAAGGCTATAACAAAGAATGAAAAGAAGGCCCAGTTAAGAAGCCAGATAATAGATACTCATATACAAAACGTGTTGTATGTTGTATCTGATAAACACAAGTGCTGTTAGATTGGACTGGATCTTCACATCCTGTGGAGGCAAAATTCAAGGAAAACGCTAGGTCAAGAATATATGGTATTACAAAGACTAAAAATGTCTAACAACAAATACAGTATATAATACATGTCTGACTGACCTAGAAGATAGAGCAATGGAAAGACTCTACTCTTCGCAGTGAGTGGCGAATTGTGAATGGGTGTTATGAAAGGTAATTTGAAATATCACCGTCATCAACAAAATGTATTTTATTTTACATAAATTAAAAACGGTCAAAAACATAAAATCCCATAGATCATAACATCGCAATATACATCACAAACATTTGCATTATTTCTGGTTCAGTAACTAGTTACATAGCAGTGGCCTTAGTATTAAAGTTTCAGAGTAAGATTTTAGATAGCTTGGCTTTTTCAAAGATTTTAGGTCAGGTCAGCATTTTGTAAGCACTGTGCTTATAGCCTTACACATAGTATAACATATTCAGCATCTTTGCACTGTGACAAGGTGTTTACTGGTGTTACAATAAGTTGTGCAGCTCCGTACACAGTGTTGTCAACTCGCTCAGCACACTATATTAACTATAACTTACCTCTTTATCATGCACTGCTTATACCCTTTCACATAACATCACATACCATGTGAAATCATAGCATTCATAACAACACTTATGATATCTCAAATTACATCATTTGTTAGAACACTGTGCATGGTAGAGTGACAAGATATAGCTAACGTAGTGTGGCAGGCAAGTTAACAACAATGTGTATAGAGGTGCGTGACTTATCAGAATGTGAATGCGGAGAGCATTGATAAACTTAAATTATTACTATAACTTTGGAATTTCTAATGTTTGTTTAGTTTAAGTTTGGTTTGTATAAAACAGTATATTATAAATTTGAATTATAACTATATATTTAGAATTTGTAATGTTTATGTAGTTTGAGTTGGACTTGCATAGAAAGAATACATTATTTTTTCCTAATTTTAACTTATCCTTAGCCTTTATATTTTTCGTTGCATTTCTATGTTTTTTATTTCTAATAAAAATGTGTTTCAAATCGTAGAGTGAAGTGTCATCAAGTGAATTATTGCTAAGTGGAGTTTCGTAGAGTATAGTGGAAGAGAGTGCCGTAAAGTGTAGAGTCGTAGAGTGAAATGTTGTAAAGTGGAGTGGAGTAGAGTGGAGTGACATAGCAAACAGTGGAATAAAGTGCTATACAGGGGAGTGGTGTAGTGTGTCGTACTGTGCAGTGGAATATCGTAGCATGGAGTGGCGTGTTCTAGAGTGGAGTAGCGTGTTTTACAGGTGAGTCGAGTGTTGTATAGTGGAATGTCATCGCTAGAGTGTCATGGAGTGTCGTGTTATCAGTTACATTGTTGTGAAGTGACTTAAAATGGAGTACCGTGTTGTAGAGTGGACTGCCATAGAGTGGAACAGCTTAAAGTGGAGGGGCATAGAGTGGAGTGGCATGGAGTGAACTGGGATGTTATAGAGTGGAGTGGCGTAGAGTGGAGTGGTGTGTGGTAAAGTGGAGTGGCAAGTTGTAGAGTCAAGTGATGTGTCCTCGAGTGAGTGGCATGGCGTGGAGTGTCTTAGAGTCGAGTGGCATGTCAGTGTGTGGAGTAGTGCATGGTAGACTGGAGTGGAAAGTCATAAAGTGAAGTGGCGTATTGTAGAGTCGAGTGGTGTGCATGCTGTAGAGTGGAGTTGACTGTCATAAAGTGGAGTGGGTTGTCGTAGAGTCGAATGATGTGTCATAAAGTGGGGTGGGGTATCGTACAGTGGAGTGGAGTGGCTTGTTGTCAAACAGAGGTTGTGTGAAAATGGGTGAACAGACTTAGATGTAATGTGTGGAAATTATAGGGCCTGGTAAACTTACAATTTTGTGTAAGTTTATGTTTGTTTGGAATTCACAAAACTGCCTTATAATCATATGTTTATGAGTGCAGATCCTCCGCATTCGGGGTGGAGATCATCGCACATAAAAAGATACGCATGTCATATATTTTAATTCTCCATCCCGACTGTGGAGTTTCCACAGTCGTAAATTTACAATTAAAAGGCGGTTTTGTGAATTCCAAGCAAACGTAAACTTACACAAAAGTGTATGCTTACCTTTGTGAATCAGACCCATATATTATGAGGTGTAAAGAGTATTTTTTGCAGTAGATCTAAATTGTTTAATTAGTTTTAAAGTTATAGGGCCTGACTCCTAAACGTAAATGTACACTTTTGTAAACGTTTACAATTGTTTGCTACTTAGAAAGGTATTTTACGAGTGGTATCTGTATGCCTTGGTAGTCTCTGCACATAAAAAGATAGGCCAGTCCCATTTTTTGTATGTGTGGAGACTCCACAGTCGTGCCAATACTACTTGTAAAATGCCTTTGTGACTAGCAAGCAATGGTAAACTAACACAAGAGTGTAAGTTTAACATTGTGAATCATGCTCATAAGACACAAAACATTAGTATGTATTGTGCTGCGGTATCCCGCGGTAATTCCGTGGTATGCTGTGGTAAATGCAGAGAACAAAGCAGTATATAATTGTCTAATGACTGTCCTCACAAATAAAAAGAGGTAGCCATAATTTTTAGATCATACTTTGGCTGTGTGCTACCATTTCAGTGTAAATATAGTGGGTGATATCCCATCAGTAGGCCAATGGTGTCAGGGTATCCCTACCCTGGCCCCTAGGTCTGCTGAGATTTGATTGGCTGCTATCACATCAACCAGGAAGTGGTAGCAGCCATGTTAAGACTTTGGACTCAGTCCCGAGTCCTATAAAAAATGCAAAAAAGACATAGGGGCATGGTAGGAATACCATGATCCCCTAGGCTTGGTTGTGGGGTCAGGGTAACTTGCACCCTCACAATGCACTGCTAATTACCCCACATATTACTTTACTGATGACATTTTCTGTGCCATCATTGATAATAGCCCAGCAACATTTACAATGAATCTATTGATGAGACAACATCGCATGGCGGGGCTTGAGGTATAGTTACCTTAGGACAGAAGTAATAGTTACTTAAGCTAACTGTAGCAAGGTGAATTTCTGTGGTTTTTTTTGTTAAAAACATTACATTGTTACTGAGCATTCCATCTAACATTACTTTAACCATATTTTTTACAGGGAAACCCCCCCCAAAAAATATATACAGACAGACAGACAGACAGATAGATAGATAGATAGATAGATAGATAGATAGATAGATAGATAGATAGATAGATACGTGGATGTGGATGTGAAAGAGGAAGCAGCACGCATGAGACAGAGCAAGAAAACACATACACTCACCTAGAATGCTGAAAGAAAAAGAAAACAAACATTGGCCTGCAACTAAAATATAACAAAATAAATAATGATTATACAATTTACATAATTAATAATTACATGATTATTAATACATTAATTGATAATTAATTATTACTTAATTTTACTTCCCGTACTATACCCCTAACAACTTAGCAACCCACTACAACACTATAAATTGATATTAGTAATTAAATAAAAAAATTAAATCACTTAAAATGACAAACTGGATTTAAAAAATACTATGAACAATTATACAAACAATAATAATACATATACTTACCATATGATATAAAACACATTAAGATAATTCAAAAACAATATTTTTTACAACTATGTTAATGAAAACAATATTAACAACGATATTTTTAACAGCGATATTACCTGAAAAAAACGATATTCTTGACAACGATATTTCTTCATCACAATATATTTGTATCATGATATTTTATCCTGCTATTTCTGTCTCCCAATATTTACAACTCGATATTTTGTTGATGTACTTATCACCCCTTAGGAGGCTTTTTTCAGTGAAGCGATAAGACCTCACCAATGGTTTGACACTATATACAAACTATGCCTTCTAAAGTGAGCATAATCTGGCCAACCATAAGGCATACATTTATAAAATTTTAAATATGTGAAAAAGTACAGATTGCAAAATAAAATACAACTGCCCTCAATAGAACCTTGCAAGAATCATTACTGGGACATTCTAGTTCCATGGTATGTCAGAGAGGGTAACACCAAAACCCTTGCCTACTATGGTAATCTGTGAGATTACAAACAACCATATACCTTTCAACGGCCTCTAACATAATGTAATAACAATCCTCCGTTAGAGGCCTATTGGCTTTACAATCTGCTTTTCACAATAAATAAGTCTGACCTACTGCCTTTGTAATGACTTTCCATAATAAAGAAGCTAGACCTGTGGCGCCAGGCATGACATTTCCCTGCACGCCAATTAAGTCTACAACTTTTATCATTGGCTTACCACCATAACCAACTCAGGCCTACTGTACTGCTTTCCAATAAGGGAACCATAGGGCATATAATAATACATTTGCAAATGTATACAAAATTATACTTGACACAGCAAAATACTATCTCTCCTAACAGAGTGTAACAAGAATTCTCACAGCGCAAATCTTCTATTATCATGGGTTGTCAGAGGGGTTAATGAACCCCAAAACCCTGCCTACCGACATAAGCCATGAGATTCCATGTAACATAATAACTTTAAATCAGAGTAATTACAAGTCACCCTTAACATAGGCTTTTCACACTGCATTTTTCATACTAAACAATCAGTCATATAGCCTTTACAATTGGCTTGCCACCATAACCAACTCAAGCCCATTGTACTGATCGTAAGCATTCCACAAGGCAAACATCGGCATACAATAATAAAACTACAAATGTATGCAAATTTGTAGTTGGCAATTACTATCTCTCCCAAGTCAACCTAATAAGAAGCATTGTAATGCATATTGTCCATCTACTGCCTTTAACACATACTTTTCACAATAAGTAGGTCAGGCCGACTGGCTTTGTTGTAACTTTTCATTTTAAACAGATCAAAGGTTTGAAATATTGCATGACTTTTCCCAATGAATTGGTGAAGTCTTTACTCTTTATTGTTGGCTATACACTTTACCCAAAATCGGCCTATTCAAGTGCACATAAATTGGCAACCATCATAACTGCATAAAGTTATAAAATAACAACTATGTAGAAAATTACTGCTTGCAAATCAGTATATACCACCTCTCACCAGGGAAAATCAAGGTGAAAAGCTTCAGAGTTTGTCAAAGTGGATGGGAAAGCAAATAATCTCTGAGATGACATTAACAACATATCTTATTATAGCCCGCAACATAATGTAATAACAATCAACTATTAAAGGCTTACTAGCTTTAACATATGCTTTTTGCAAGTAGTAAGCTAGACAAACTGCCTTTGTCATAAGGTTTCATAAAAAGCAGACCAGAACTATATCAATGGATATAACGTTTTCTAGTGCCTCAAACAGGCATATCTTGTCACCATAACAAACTTAGGCCTACAGTTTTGAGTGCAAGATTTTCTATGAGGCTATATGACAGTCATGAATTTTGAATGATGTACAAAATTTCACTTGGCAAAGCAAAGTACTATATCTCCTAAGATACTCCATCTAAGATTCTCACCGAGAACACCTGCTATATCAGCAGTTTGTCACACTGAGCGACCAACACCAAAACTGTTGCCTACGATGGTGGTTATCTGTGAGATTCTTTATAACAAAGGGGGTCAATACGATGGCGGACGGACTTCATCGTATTGTATTTGGAACCACCCGCCCGCAAGGCGGGGGTCTCACAGCGCAAATTACGATGCGACCGCCACCATGGCGGTTGCATTACCCATGTTTCGTATACACTCTTTGACCTTATTGACATCAAAGGAAGTGATTACATATAACCTTTGACCCCGAATCATCCCGGGAAGTGATGTGGCTTGACCTTTACTCAGATAACATCATAATAATTGATATCACTGAAGTTACATTATCAATGTGTCATTAATATAAAAAGAAAACACGTGTCTCTATTGGATCCACCTTTATTAGGGACCTGCCATTACCTTTGAAAGTGGTGGGGGGGCGTGTGTAATACAATATTTGCCTTACATTGCACTGAGCAAAGTGACTCAGTCTTGTGAAAACAGTTGTTGAAAGTTTGACCAGGTACCATAACAGGGAGTCCATTAAAACATTTTCACAAGCTACATTGAAAATATAGTAGCTTTAATTTGATTCAGCAACAATTGCATTGATTTGGTTCTAAAAGAGTATGAAATTTCACGCAGTTACTATAGCTCTTTAATATCAAATGCTAGCATGTCATGCCATTTGCACAACAGATACCATGCTTTCCATCGCTAACCCTTCGACACCATCACTGAAATGCAGTGTGTGACTTGTGGCAGGTTGCATTGCAATGGAAGCCTGTACAGATTCATTAATGGGCACCAACTGAATACTTAAGTTGTATGTTGAATGACCAAACCTAAAATGGCAGCCAATTAATAGAAACAATAGAAATGCCCAATTTATAATCATCACTTCGCCTGGTGTCAAATATCACAAGCAAATGTTCAAATTGGTGGGGACATGTTCTATTAACAATTAACTAATTTACTGTTAGCATGTATACATATCTGTTTAGTACTTAGTAGGCCCTCATTTCAAGTGTCCCAAAACCCCTATTGCAAGTTACACACCCTGTAAATTTCTTGGGTATGCCATTTAGCGAGTGAGAAGGTTGTATTTTGTGCCATGTTTAATACCCTGGAATGGGGAATAACATGTTACTTTTGCATGTTTCGACCCATTTTGAGTGCACACTATTTAAATGTGTACTGACTGCATGTTCAGTTTGTGCCAGGATATAGCGCATGAAAATCGTGTGGGTGGATTCCCCCCACGCAATAAGTGTTGCGTGTGCAATTTGCCCTTGCCTTGGGATTTGCCCTATACTCTGAATGTTCATAAAGTATTCTGGCCCTCATTGCTTAGGCATGATTCATGTTTTTGAACATTTTAATAAGTACAGTAAAAATACCAATTTGCACTTTAGAATCTTTGATCCAATTTGCTGCCATTATTGTAAAAATGCCTCTCATTGCCTATTACCTTAAGACATGTTCAGTTCTCGTTCCCATACACTAATCTGATGCAAGTCTGTTAATAAATTGCCAGGAATCAAAAGAATCTTTAGCAAACTGAGTTCATTAGAGAAATATGCAGGCAATCGACATGATGAATGTTTTTTTTAGTCTTTATCGAGATGGGTCCCACATTTGCCCAGTTCATTGTATGTGGTTACCTACGTACCCGATTCCATGATAAGCGTGTCATTGTCTGGGTCCTCATGCACTCTGTTATGTTCTCTCAAAAGAATGATGTGTAACCATTAGATTCTGGCCTTTTTCCAGTCTTGACATTCCTACCTGCTTAGGTCTCATTTGTATCTGCATCCCTTCCATTAATATTTTTCTTAGAGATTGGCAGGCTTGTACTGGCCAGATAAGATCTGTCTGTGGTCATCCTTCTTCCCACTGGCTGAACAGGCTACCTGCCCCCAGGTTGACAATATCTCAGGATCACCTGAAGGCGTGTTGTGCACATCTGTGTGGGCCATTGTGTCCTT
Organism: Lissotriton helveticus; assembly: GCF_964261635.1. Classification (NCBI taxonomy): domain Eukaryota; kingdom Metazoa; phylum Chordata; class Amphibia; order Caudata; family Salamandridae; genus Lissotriton; species Lissotriton helveticus. The sequence goes on along the minus strand of NC_136060.1, from coordinate 395,246,601 downwards.
AAGGCTCCTTCGACTGCTAGCTCATATCTCCCCCACCCCTTTGCTAACCAGACATCTGAGTTTTGCTTCTAAAGTTTCTTTTTGGGGGGAAGACCCTTCCATTCACAAGCTTCCTTCCACATTCGATCTCCTTTTTCCAACTTTCGTTTCACATCTTCCCTTTGAGCTGACCTTAGTGCAACCACAGGCTCTATATATGCAGCCAACATAGAATGTCTCTTTTATCTAGAGAGAGAAAAGATAAGTGTGGAAAAGTGTGGCTCAATGGTTAGAGCAGCAGACCCTGATGCAGAGGTCTAGCCCGGGACCAGGGTCTAATTCCTGCCTCGGTGGGTCTTGGGCTCAACTTCCTTGGACCTGATAATTCTAGCCTCGGTGCCTATTCTAATCATGGGTCCCACTCTGCAACTCTGGGCAATAGCTTGCTTAATCTCCACAACGGCCCCAACAATGCTAGGGGTGCCCAGGAGTGGGCACTTCACAGGGAAAGGCCAGGAAGGGTTCCTCAACGATATTCGTACAAGCGCTGAGATGCCTCATGGTTGATTCGTGCTCTATACAAGTACCACTATATTTACAGGGCTGTGTTTGTAGGTGACTGCAGGCCAGGTGGTCATTTTATTTGATACCTGCATGGATATTTGTTTGTTTGCTGTGCTAGGTAAGTTGCTGCCTGTAGCTTGTTGGTCTGTGGTGCATGGATACGAGTAGATATGCTGCTCTCTGTACATATTTGCATGAATGTGTCTTCTGTGTCAATACGCGCACATATGTTCTGTCACCATGCATTGTGCTAAACTCAAACCTATTGGTTTTGTCAATGGTTCTTTTTAAAGTTGGCTTTCATTTGGATGCCCTCAGTTCAGCAGTACAATTGGTGCCACATTTCTACAGTGGCGGCTACGTGGGTGGCAACACACGGACAGCCCAGGGAATAGAAATTACAGAATCCATTAACATTATTTCTTAATCTTGTTCGAGGGTCGAAATGGCCACCTGCACATGAGAAATCCGACAAAACACTATTTTCATAAAACACAAAACAGGCAGCCATGCTCCACGAACAACCCGAAACTGTCTAAATGCGACGCCACATTGCATGAAGTTCATTAACTTCCATCTCGTGAGCTTGAAATGAATACAAAAAATGAAAACTTGACGAAGCAAACCCTCCTCAGCTGGTCTGTCTACAAGTTATCATCGACCGCACATTACAAGACCTTATCACATTTGCATTACTTTACAAGCGTCTCCTTGTGGTAAGACTATTTTTTTCTCCAAGCCCATTATCTGCATGAGTGAACGGCTCTGATGAGATCATTGTCATTCTAATGCGGTTTCCTCCAACTTAAAAGCAGTGTTCCCTGCCCACAATGCCCCGCTCTCGCCTGCCACTGGAACCACCTGAATGCAAGGCTGTCCTTTTACCACCCACGGCGGGTGGACCTGTCAGAGCAGACTAAGCAATGTTTTATTTCTCTTTAGTGCTGAGACCCCTGGTTGTTTGGCATTTATCCCTGTTGCCCTAGAAACCATCGCTTGGTTTTTAATTTGATATTACATCCGTTGCTCTTTTTATTCCAGGCGTGGGGCAAGCATTCTTACCATGTTGACTCCTCTGTTGGTGCTCCACAGTCAGTGTTGTGTTTGTGCTGGTGGCAGGTGCAATGACGTGCCCTGTCCCAGATTCCAGCTGGACAATAGTGGTGTCAAGGTCATTGGATGGGGTGTTGCTTTCAGACCAGCTCCATTTGGAAATAAAGGGACCATGGGGGATATTTACAACACAATGTTGGTTGCGCGGTGTTACTCCAAAATGGGTAGCGCCGCGCTATGAAATTTTTTGAACGCAGGGATCCACCATATTTACAACAATACGCACACCCCTGCATTTACCTTAGTGCAGGCCTAAAAAAAGGTGCCTAGCGCTAGCGCAGACACCCTTGTGCCATGCTGCGAGAGTGCCTGCTCTGCACGTGCGATTGTTTATGTGCAGGAACCTTCCTGCACATAAACAATCTTTAAAGACAATTTGCTATTTCTATGTGCTCTGCAGAATGCTGCACACATAGAACGAGCAAAATACGAAGAGAAATTAATAATTTCTCCTCGTATTGCCATTTTAAGACCAGGTTATACCAGGTCTTTGTTTTGGCGCTTCCCCATCCTTGTAAATCTGGGGCAGCATCAAAAAGCAATGTGTGTTGCAGATAGCGCCCATTGCAACACCCATTGCACGCCCCTTTCACACTAAGTGAATCGTGTAAAGGGGCCTTATTTACAAGGCGACATAAAAGCCATCATAAGTGGCTTAATGCGGCTTTGTAAATAAGGAGAAGGGGATATCGTCACTAAAAGTGACGCTCTGGTGGCGACACCCCTTGTGAATATGCCTCCACATTTGTAAAGGACGAGATGGTAAACTTACTGTTGATGTTGTTAGTTGTGACATGCCCCAAGACGCAATTGTCTGCTGCCCCTAGAAAGAGCCAGAGGTGTTTTTAATTTGGAGTTGCTTTGGAGACAGACATTGAAGACTTCTACACAAAGTGAAATGGTGGCCGCTATAGCTAGTTACCTCTTTACTGCATGACTGTCTAGGAGGTGGACTGTTGGTTCGTGATGTCCATTACTGGTTTAATTTTTATCTCTATTTATGATTGCATTTGTTCTGTCTCTATGTGTTTCATGGTTTGTACCCGAAATAAATGGAAGTGATTGTTTGCCTGTCAGCTTGCATCCATGTTCGCCAGTAAGACTGTCCTTATGCAAGGTCTAAAATTATTTGCACATGTATATATTTTTAGAGGTGTGCAAAGATGGGAACATCTCTCTTTGCAAACATCAGGTATTTTTTAGAAAACGCTTAAAAATACTTAAAGGTTGTAAAGTTGAACATGAGTAATTTCTACACAAGTGTAATTTGTGTTGATACATGTACAAGGAAAAGCTATGGCAAGTATGTAATTTTGTGCAACATTCTGTCGCGAAACCACTGCAAAAGGGTATCTGAGTACTTCTGCAAAAAAGGAGAGAAAAATATGCAAGCGCATAAGCATAGGAAAAGCAGGAAATTTAGCAAAAATACAAGTAGGTCAATAACCTGGGACTTTGCTGAGCTATGCTTGCATGATAATACATTTGCACCCAAAATTATCTTATTGAGCTCAAATATAACAATACATACAACACCGGTGCAAAAAATGACATGAAAGATATAACAACATCAGTTTACTATTGTAACTAAAATAAGAAAGGTGAATGATGTGGGTTAGTCAGGGAATAGTGTATTTCACCTGTTGGTATGGAGAACATCCATAACAACGCAGGGATTACCCCGCACTGCCACTACAACGCGGGGATTGCAACGAAAGTCGTTACAACGACTTTTGCTGGAGGGCGCTGTTGGATAGGGAATAGTTTAATTTTCTATCCAACACCTTCCCTACTGTCCACGTGGGCTGGAGTTGGAATAGAAAATTAAACTATTCCACTATCCAGCGCCCTCGAGCGAAAGTCGTAACGACTTTCGTTGTAATCCCCGCGTTGTAATGGCATGCGGGGTAAAAGCCCGCGTTGTATTGACATACAACCGTTGATATGACTGAAATTCTGTTAACAAGCATTGACAAAGGCAATAGGTCCACCTTATGGCAATTTCTATTTGTTTTGTCGTGGTTTTTACAAAACCTTATTGTTCGGAAAGCTGCAGAGCCCTCATCCATTTAAAATGAAACATTGGCTGAAGGCAAGAATGTAGTTTGGCCTCAAAAAGCACACATTTCCATAGTACTCCCTTAGACTGAAGTGCACTATATTGTGAGTGGATGTGCTCCCTCTGAAAGGGCAGCATGCTGCAACTCGTAGGGAAGTCAGTCAATGGTCGAAGTGGACTGACACACTACCCCTTGAGAAATGACAAAACCACAAACAAATGGATGAAATCTAACTGAAAACTACTGTATGTAACTATGTTATATACAAAATTATAGTAAAAACAAAAGATCTGGCTAACACAGACCCAAAATAGCCGATTAGTCTGGCATTGGCTTCTAGCCTGAAAGAAGGCATGCAAGAAAGAAGGCAGGGGGGAGAAGAAAGAAGACATGAAAGAAAGAAAGAAGGCAAGGAAGAAAGAATGCAAAAAAATGCAAGAAACAAAAATGGCAAGAAGAAATAAGTGAAAAGGAAAGAAACAAAGATGGATATAAAGAAGAAAGAAGGGAAGAAGAAAGGATATGAAAAGGGAAATAAAGAAATGCAAAAAGAAAGAAAGAAAGCTAGAAAGAAATAATGCAAGAAAGAAGGCAAGAAATGAAGAATTAAAAAAGAAAAAGAAAAAAAGGAGAAAGTAGAAAAGAAAGGTAAGAATGAAGGTAAGAAAGAAAAAGGGCAAGCAGGAAAGAAAGAACATATGCAAGGGAAAAAAGTAAGAATACAGGAAAGAAAGCAAGAAAGAAAGAAGGTAAATAGCAAAAAAAGGCAAAAAGTAGCCTAAAAACAGAGAAAGCAGAAAAGAAAGTAAAGAAAGAAAAGGAAAGAAGGCAAGAAAAAGAGAAAGAAAGAAAGATCAAAGGCAAGAATGAAGGCAAGAAAGAAAGAAGGAAAGAAGGAAAGAAGGAAAGAAGGAAAGAAAAAGTAAAGAAGGAATGAAAGCAAGAAGTCAAGACAGAGGAAAAGAAAACCAGATGTCAAGCAAGAAAGAATGTAAGAAAAAGGCATGAAAGAAGGAAAGAATTAAAGACGGAAAGAAATAAAGAAAAAAATAAGAAAGAATGAAAGGAAAGTGAGAAAGAAAGAAGGAAAAACAAAACATAAACAAATAAATAAAGAAGGCAAGAAAAAACAACACAACAACAGACCAGTGGAAGAGAGAGCTGGCTCAAAGTCCCTCTAAGTAATTACATTATACATATCATTTTGTAAAAACAAAGGTCTTAACTAACACCATACCTAAAAACAAGCATTGGCAAAGATCTGGCTTTGGACAGCAGCCTTTTGGCAATATTTGCTTTGGCATGCTTTTGCAAAACGTTATTGTTCGGGAAGTTGCCAGGCCCTCACAATGTAAACAAAAACATTAGCTAAAGGCAAAAATGTTCTCTTGGTCGTAAAAAAACACACATTGCCATAGTACTGCCTGGCAATGAAGGGAACTACTTTGTGTGCTGATGTGCTCCTTTAAAATGGGCAGCAAGCTGCAACTCATAGTGAAGTCCTCCAATAGCTGATGTCAGCTTACACAATGCCGCTTGATACATGCTGGAGTGATTGGAAGTAAAATATGAATGAAAAAACCACAGACTAATGGTAGAAGCCTGGCTGAAGACACTTATGGGTAACAATGGTTTACACATAATTTTAGTAAAATCAATAGGTCTTGGCTAACATAGATTAAAAAAGGTAATTGGTCTGGCATTGACTGCCAGCCTGTTGCCTTACGGGAGGAAGATGAGAAGAAACATGAAAGAAAGAAAGAAAAAAAAGGTGGTAGGCAAGAAGAAGAAGACAAGAAAGAAAGGAAGAGATGGAAAGAAGTAAGGAAGGAAGGAAAGAGAGAAGGAAAAAAGAAGGAAATAAAAAAAGGAAAGAATGAAACAAAGAAAGAAAGGAAGAAAGACAGACAGAAAGAAAGGAAGAAAAAGGAAAGGAAGAAATGAAGAATGAAAGGGAGAAAGAAAGAACGAAAGAAAGAAAGAAAGAAAAATGAAAGGAAGCAGAAAGGAAAAAGGAATGAACAAAGGAAAGTGTAATCAAAGAGGAAAAAGGGAAGGAAAAAGGAAGAAAGGAAAGGAAGAAAGAGGAAAGAAAGAGAAAAAAGAGGACAGAAAGAGAAGAAAGAGGAAAGATGTAAGGAATGAAGGAAGCAAAGAAGGAATGAACGGCAGACAATAAGGGTTGCAATCATAGAGCACCCTCATGAGCTTATAATCAGCATTCATTTGAGCTGCTGGTATGGTGTGAAAATTCAGCAGTCAGATAAATAAACAAAGGCTCCTGTAACCTGCATTTGGGACTTTGCTTTTGTTGGCGTCCCTGCCGCCACCGCCACTGGAGTCAATTGCGGGAATTTCCTGGTCTAGTGGGTAGGCCACCAGAGGACCACAAGCCCCAGTGGTGCGCATGCTGCCAATGCGACAAGGAAGCGCCAGGAGGCGCTTAAAAGGACGACAGGGCTCCAGCTGTGCCCGTCCGCGTCTGGACAAGGCTGGGCTGGGCCAGAGCACTTGGTTGTACACCTGCGTAGAGGAGCATTCGGGTATTCCACTGTTACAGTCAGCCTGTTGGGGGCCGAAAGGTAAGGAGATGGGGAAGCACAAAACAGTTATGACCTCTGCTAAGGATCGCCCGTTAACTTCATCAATTACTAATTTTTTAACAACAGCAATGGGGGCAATAACAAGCGAAATTGAGTCTGTGGAGGAGAGATTGTGGGTAATACAAAGGGCTATACAAAATGGCACTTCAACGGAGATAGCTCATCAGCATGACAAATCATTAGAACTTCCTGCATCTATCAGTTTGGACACACGTAGAAATGAACTCAGCACTGGCACCACACAACAGGGGGGCTTTGTGATACTCTTTGCCCTCCCCCATCAAAAAAATCCAAGGCCTGTGGGAAAGCTAAGAAATATGCATTACCTATGGAAACACGCAAGAAAACCGTGGCCCCCCTTTTAAAGTCAGCAACAAAGACTCGAGTTTTGGACAATGTTACGGACCCTAAGAATGTTGAGTTAATGGGGGACACTGCAGCATTTACACATCTTACCAGCTCATTAGAGACTATCATCAAGTCAATTCTTGAACCCCTCGTAGTGGTGTTAAATAGTATCAATGTGTCCCTAAAGATACTAATTGGCTTCAGTGTTTGAAAGATAACCTCTGGTCTGGGAATTGCAACTCTATTCCCAATGCCAACCCGGATACATCCCATGTGACACCTTCCCTTCTGCTACCATCACCAGTGGATCGCATTATTAACACTGATGAGACTGCAACGCAATCAGCAAACCACCTAGAGAGTGTAAGGTCGGGTTCATCATTTGTGCAAGGGAAAAATAGTGGGCTCAATCTAACCGACAGTCATGACAACAAATATTCAGTTGGTAGTCGGAAAAATATTCAGAGAACACTCCATCTTCCTCCAGGAGCCACCCTTTATGGTATTGTCCTTAGAAATGTCCCCTCCTTGCCAATTTATAAGGAAGAAGACTGGAAGCAGCTTAAAAACATGGCAGTGCATTGGCTGGCAAAAGCTATGGGTTGGTCTAAAAGCGATGACTTGTTCTATAACATAAATAATGTTGAACGTGTATCGTGGATGGGCCCACAGGCCAAATTTAAAACAGGTGGCTGCATTGTTGTAAACTTTAAGGACAGGTCCTTAGTACATTGGCTTATGGAGGGCTTCCCAGGAGTAACAACGTGGGGGCCCTATTGAAGTTGTACCAATAGGTTACTTTTACAAGCCGTTGTCACATAAAGGGTCTGGTCTTGTCCCCTCACACATTAAATCGTTACCCCAGTTTACTATTCCAACTTTTTCCCCTCTAGATCATGTGGACTGACTGAATTGCCAGTCTTTGTGTGTGCTCGGTGTGGAAAATCTAATCCCACCATACACACCTTTTGAGTCAGATAGTGTTAATTATCACAACCCAACAACAGCAATTTCTTCATTACTGTTCAATATCAAATCCCCAAGAGTAGTTTTTCCGGCCCACTTGGATGGTTTGCCAAATCTAACTTACCCCAAAATGTTTAATATAGCCAGTCCCATTTTTTCTTCTACATCAGAGCTTTTGCCAGTACTGCCTGACGTGTCGCCTTTTGGTGAGTTGGACTCCCAGGTACCAATTGACATGGTGATAGAAGAGGGTTGTGTTGCAGCAATTTGCTGCTCAGATAGTGAGCACACTAGCCAGATCAAAGTAACCATTCATAATTCATACACCAGCTAGAGCATCCTTAGGTGGACACGATAAAGGAGTACTATTGACTCTGGTTTTAACAACTTTAAATGGCAGAGTGGGCAAGATGCAGCTGGAATCTCCACATTTCCAGATTATTAACATCTCATTTAGGAAAAGTTTGATTTTGGTTGTTGTCAACTTTTATCACAACAACTTTAATAACACAAACATTACTATTGCTCAAGAATTGGAAGTCACATTAATGAAACACATAGAGGAGATACAAATGGACTTTGTAGTGCTTTGGAGAGGGGATTTTAATTGTAAATTATGTCCCCTTTCCAAACCCTCCGCATGTCACTGATTAACGGGGGCATTGAGGGAGGCTGTCATTTTGATCATAATCCTTGTGGGAACATTTTAAATTTTTTGTTTTCGAAATGGTCTCTCTTTTTAACCGTAGATTTCACCGGAATGTCAAGTTCTGATTTAGTAACTTGCATCATACAAGGGTTCCCTGTTTAGACTTTTTGAAAGTAAACCCCTAGGTTAACCTGTATACTAAATTATACTCTTAATTTACAGAAAATTGAATTCTGTCTTGAGAAAGGCGCTGGCCGCCGAAACGCGCGTCGACACACAACTTATATCTCATTGTTAAAGAATTCATAAATGTTGTTCTATTTAACTCATGTCTACTTTGTAATTTCCAAAGTTTTTTAAAAATGGTTTTATAATATAATTTTATTAAATGTTTTCTCATTAAATTTCTTGTTTGTCTTTTAGTGATGCACATGTTTATGCTTTATGAACTATATAATAAATTGTTTAATAAAACTACGTTTTTATTTGGAAGCTGTTCAGTCCTAGTCTTTGTCCTACCACCATTGTGTGGGCAATCCATTGTTTCCGCCTAGGTTGCTTATTGCACTGTGTAAGTTCTGATTTAGTAACATATGTTGGGAGAGGCCAAGGCATTTTGATCGATTTTATTGTTTAATCTGATTATTTCAATTCACATTCTGTGATTTTTAAGATACTTAAAAGTCATTTTAGTGATCATTATCCATTGTCTTTAGAATTGGTGGTCCCTTCAGATGATTCAGTGGTGTCTTGCAGAATATTCCCTTGATTTATGCTAAAAACAATGTGTTATTATGGACGTGGTTTAAAGTTAACCCTGACTTTGTCCTAGAGCAGATTATAAAAAATAATTTAAGGCAAGTTCTGGATTGCCTGGAAGATAATATAAACCCACAAGTTATGATCACATATTTTATGGCAATGACCAAGACAACCAAGGTGCTTTTAACTAAGAAACATAACGATAGACCACAGAGTAATAAAAGGTGGTTTAATAGTGAATGTTCACATCTCCACAACAAACTAATGAAGACTTTAAAAGCCAAACCCCGTAATAGAATGGAGGTGAGACAGACACATTTGGATTACAAGCATGCGCTGGAGAAACATAAGTTGGAAATTAGGCACGAAGCTTGGGGTCAGCTTCATGTGGCATGCTAGAGCAAATATTCTAGACTCTTCTGGCAAACTGTAAATCAAGAGTACTTTAGTGACACTAAAATTAGTAAAATTGATGTGTCAATCATGCCCGAGACCTGGGTAGATCACTTCACTGGTCTTTACAGAATTGGTAGTGATCCCCACTCCTGTACTAATTTCCAATAAGGGGCATTTACTTTGGAACCCCCGACCTTAGACGAGGTGAATAGGGCCTTATCCCAGACCATGAAGAACAAGGCTTCTGGCTCAGATGGTATGCCCGTGGATCTCTTTTTAGCTAATTTCCCCCTGTGGCTCCCGTTGCTAACTAATACACTGAGGTGTTACGCGGCCCAGGGCCCCCCCTGATTCCTGGAGATCAGTTATAATAATAGCCATTTTTAAAAAGGGAGATAGGTCGGACCCTAAATGTTACCGACCAATATCTCTAATTGATTGCTCCTGTAATATCATGGGTCAAGTGATATTAGAGAGGTTGGAGCCCTTGATAACAGAAAATGGGAAGTTTTCCGATGTTCAAAAGGGCTTCAGGAAAGGCCTGAGCACAGTAGATCAGTGCCTTACTCTGCACCTGGTCATTGGCAAATACACTCTGGCCAAGTCCGGATCTTTATATCTTGGGTTCATGGACCTGACTTCTGCCTTTGACTGGGTGCAGAGGGCGAGGCTCTGTGAGAAAATGCTGTCTACGGGCATTGAACCACCTATTGTCCATTTTTTAGCAGCAGTGCATGAGGGAGTAACGGGGAGAGTGCAATATGGAGTAGGTGGTGAATTCACCTCTTTGATAAAGATGGACCGCGTGGTCCGCCAGGGATGCGTTCTTGCCCCTTTTTTATTTTGTTTATATATAAATGATTTAGAAGAACACATCCGAATTGGAAGTGGAGGCGCACCCCTGATAGGCCGTATTTCCCTACCAGCATTATTACACGCAGATGATTGTGTTTTAATGTCCAGAACTGGGGTGGGGTTAAAAAGGCTTTTAACTAGATTTAACAATTTTATGAGTGACCTTGGACTAAAAACAAATGTTGCAAAATCACATGTTATGGAGGTGGGCAAATCTCCCTCGAAAACAAAATCCTTTTACATAAAGAATGAAAAATTGCTTCATGTGGCAACTTTCTCTTATTTAGGCATCCTTTTTAATCGAAAAAACTCTTGGTCTAATTTAGTTGAGGTAAGGATTTCAGGTTTTAATCAAAATATTGAGGCTATTTTTAGATTCACAAAAAACTAGGCTCCCATAAAATCTATCATAGATATCTATAAAGCATGTACGTGCGCTGTTACTTTGTATGGTGCCGGAGTCTGGGGCTGTTCAAATACCCCGGGCCTACAGAGAGCTGAGAACATGCTTTTGAAACGAGTGCTGACACAATCCCCAAAAGCACAGCTGCCACGATTTGTCATAATAAATTGAGTGTAACTCCACTGTCTTTTAGGATACAATTAGCACCGTTGATGCGTTGGTGCAATATCTGGGTAAAAGAGGAAACAATTCTGAACCATGCTATAATCTCGGATTGTTTGAAGTTGGACTGTGTGAGAAAAATTCCTTGGATTACCCACATACAAGATCAATTGGGGAAGTTGGAACTTTTGGACTGCTTTAATACCCCGAAAACATAGATAAAATCCCAAGATCCAACCTGAAAAGAGACTTTCTCTCCAATTTGTATCAAGTTAGAGATAGTCAAGAGTTGGTAAAGAAAAAGGGTTGTTGAGCACTCGCTCTTAGTTAGCTCTACGGGTACTGAGCCCTATCTTTCTTTTTACTTCAATCATGCCAAAATGTTTTATTTGATCAGGTTTCGGATGGGTATCTCTCATTTGTTGGTTTCATACCCACAAGATGCACACTGAGATGCTAAATTAGAATTGTGCCCATGGGACTCAAAGTCTATACAGAGCACCTTTCACTTCTTGTTTTTTTTGCAAACTTTATATTACCCCAATATATGCTTTTTTAAATCCATTGTTAAGAATTTTAAATATAAGAAAGTGTCGGTCCGCATTACACTATTTACTTCTTTTAAATGATACATTTATTTGCCTGATGATTAATTAGTACATTTCCTCCGCTGTACGACTCCGGAATATTGTTGGAAAATTATTCTTTGTGCACTGATCATGTTTGTTAAATTTTTTTTGTGTTAATTCCTTTGAAATGCCGTTTTTATGATGTATTCTTTTATGGTTGGTACTCAGTCGAATAAAGATTTTTGACTGACTGAAACAAATGCCACTTCAAAATTAATTTATAACAACATAGGCAGATGACAGAAACTGATAGAGCTGGAATGTAGCTTGTGCTCTCCTCTGGTAGCTCTGCAAATAAAGGCAACACTAAACTAATAATAAAATATAAACAAAATCACTTGCACTGAAGGAGCTACCTTGTGTGTGAATGTGCTGCCTTTGAAAGAGCAAAATGTAGTCACTCATGTGTAGTTAACCAGTAGCTTAAGTAGGCTAGCCCATTGCGTCATGCGGTACGCTGTAGTGGGCAGAAGCAAAATGTGAATCCACTCAGAACTTCCGGGGTATTTGAGGTTGAATAGGGAAAACATTTCTTCCCCCAAAGGGTCAAGGATATTGTCCTTTGAGGATGATGGGAGTTCCTCCTCCAGACTGTGAAATTCTTGATCGTTCTCATCAAGATCAAGGACATACTCATCAGGAATGTCTGAGGACTGATCATCAGTAAACTCGTTGGCTCCAATATTGTAGTGAGCACTGTGATATTTTGTGCCGCTAGGGACACCCAGATGTTTTGTGCCACCAAGGACACCCGAGTAAGTCGTGCTGCTAGGGACACCCAGGGAGTTTGAGGTGCGGGGACCTCCATAAATAGTTGAGGTTCTAATACCTCTCAGATTTGAGGAGGTGCTAGGACCTCCCATAGTGCTCTTAGGGGTCACTTGATCAACATTTATACTTTTCTTTAATCTTTTGCCCCTTAATTCGGTGATATCGTCAGAGTAGTGTGGGTTCAAGATTTCTGGGAACTCATCCTCCTCGATGGGGAGAGAACTCTTAGAGGACGTGACCTGAGTCAATGTCTCAATCGTGCAGGACCTCATCTCCTTATGTAGCATTTTTTTAAGGGCTTCATTATCAATATTAGGAGTAGGGGCGTCATCTGAATCAGATATGGCGCAGATAGGGAGATTAGGTATAAATTGGATTTGGCAGTGGTGCTTTGTAAAAACACCATGGTACAAGAGGGCAGGGGGGAGGAGACAGGGTGTATATGTTTATGAGAGAGGGCATATATGTTTATGAGAGAGGGTATATATGTTTACGATAGGTAATAAAGGAGATATCTCCTCTCTTTTTTATTTTTATAATAATAGTACCAATAGATGTTATATATTTGCCAAATGAATGTTTCTCCCCTCATATATATATATAATATACATATATTTTTTTTTTCAAAAACACAAATCCACCAGCCGTTGTGCCTCGTTGTCGCGGGTGCTCGCTTTGCGCACAGTGGGGTGCCCCATTCAATCCTTAACACCAGTCCGTGATTCCGCCGAACCACAGTATAACGCGACCCGAAGCAATACACAGATCCCAAGGTATTGATTAAGATTTATTTAATCTTTCTCTGCAGAAAAGTCGACAAACGTGTTTCGGCGTTACTGCCTTTGTCAGTGTCAACTCATTGATTTAAATTGCGTGTTTAAATAAAGTTGTGCTCTACAAGAAGTTCATGGAAATAGAAAGTGTGTTAGTGAAAACAAAACATAAATAATAAATTTCACATGGCGGCCATTTTGAAACATAACTTATGGGTTTGATACTCATGTACATGATTAAAACTTCAGTTCACCACAAATTAATTTAGAATTAAAGCGTTTGCAACTCATATATATGCATTGGGTTCAACGTAATTCATTTTCCATCAATAATGAATCACAATCGTATTTAATCTTGTCCACTTGGTAAATACCAGCCTATAAGGATTTTACTGTTACTGAAGAGTATACCACACCAAAAGGTTAATTTCACTTTCTTTTAACTTGTATCGTGCCTAGAATTTCCGCCACACTACTAATAAAGCCCTGTATGGCTTACTGAAGCAGCAGAGCTGTACTCTATTTTCATGATGAACATGTTCTTTAAGCTGATAGATTTCCCACATGTTCACCTGATCTAAAGGAGATCAAGCCCTGAATGGGCTTTTTTTGTCAGCTGTGACATTGTTCATTGTTAGCAAAGGTGTTGTTTGAACTCAAAGTACCCCATTGGTCTCTACCTCATGATGCATATAAGAGCCTTACTTTATCCAAGATAACTATATGTACCCATTTAACCTACATGAATCCACATCTATTCTTCTATTCTTCATTATTCAATCCTTTCGGCGCTTGGTTTGCAATTTAATGATATATCTCGACTCCAATGTGCGTAACCTCCTAACTAGATCACCTCCCCTTTCCTTTTTCTCAATCTGTTCTAAACAGAAGAATGTGAGGAGACTGCTATTGCTCTGATGTTCTGTCTCGAAATGTGAGCTACAGGATAGTTGTGGTCCCTATTGTTAATCGCTCTTAGATTTTCTAGTATTCATTTCTTAGTGGGATGAATGGTACTCCCCACTTATTGTTTAACACAGGGGCACACTAAGCAGCAGACAGTATGGTCTGAATTGCAGTTTCGGAATTTTGATATAGGGGTCTTAGTTTTTTTTCCAGGTACCTGATATTCTTTTACCTCATGGCTGTTCCTGCACGCTTTGCATTTCATGCAATGTAAAGAACCCCTCAATCAGAGATGTTTTTCCCGTTTTAGGTTCATTGTGGCTCTTAACCAGATGGTCTTTTAAGGAGTTCCCTCTCCTATATGTAACCAACGGTTTCTCTGGCAGACGTTTCACTACTACACTGTCTGTGTTTAGTATTTTCCAAATTTTTCCTCATATTTGTGATGATTCTGACCTTTCCATCCTGAGTTTTACCTTTATCCATTAAAAGTTCACTTCTCTCTATAGATTTGCAATGAGTCTCCGCTTGATCTAGAATGCCCCCACTATAGCCTCTTCTTTCAAACCTCTGTTTGGGTTGTTGTATTGCATTTTTGCATTCGGTGGTAGTAGAACAATTCCGTTTTATCCTAAGAAATTCCCCAAAGGGGATTTTGTTCACCACTCTCCTAGGATGATAACTCCCAGCGTGCAGGATTTAATTCCCTGCTGTTGGTTTCCGGTAGAGAGATGTTTCTACCTTATTTCCCTCTACGTAGACTCTTAGATCTAGGTAAAGCACTTCCTTGCAGCGAATACAACTAGTAAATTTCAAATTTAATCCATTCATGCTCAGGGCTTTGATGTATTCCTCTGCATTACTCTGTGGACGTGTTACATCATCAATGTAACGCGTCCACAGAGCAATGTTGTCCATCCATTTTTCATTCACCCCCGCTCAGGCCACGAGCTTCTCCCACCAGCCCATGAACAAGTTCACGCAGCTAGGGGCGAAGCATGTGCCCATCGCGGTACTCTGTCTTTGTAAGTGCAGCTGCCCAGAGAAAGTGAAAATATTGTTGTTAAGACAAAATCTTGTCAGTTCAATTAACATTTGATTATGGTTTCGATATTTAAGTGGTCTTTTTTGTAGGAAAAAACTCATGGCTTCGAAACCATTTTCGTGATCAATAAATATATAGAGACTAGCAATGTCCAAAGTTATCAATAACATATCTGAGTCCAATCTAATTCCTTCGATGATGCTTAAAGAATCTTTTGTTTCCCTCAGGTACGAACTTAGATCTTTGAGCATTGGAGAGATGAAGTGATCTATGTTGATTGAAGCATTCTCCAATAAACTGTTTTTCAACGAGACTATCAGTCGTCCTGGTGGCCACACCGTGCTCTTGTGTACTTTGGGCAGGTGGTAGAACGTTGCCAGTTCTATATATTCACATTTTAAGAAAATCCAATCATCTTGATCCAAGGCTCCCTCATCTCTCCATTTTGTAATAAAATTTTGAAATTCAACGATACTTCTTTGGAAGTCATACCTGCTAATGGGAGTGTAATGTTCTTTTCTATTCAATTGTGATAGAGCTTCATCTTCATATTGTGCCTTATTAAGGATCACAACATTTTCCCCCTTGTATGAGGGTTTTATGATGGTTGAATCGTCCTCCTTTAACTTCACAATTGCTTCCCATTGTTTTTTCGTCAAGTTCTTCTTATTTCCATTGAACTTTTCCTTCTGTAGATTTTTTAGTTCATCTATAACTACCTCTTGAAAGGTGTCAACAACATTGAATGGTGTCCTTGGAATAATTCTTGATTTCTGTTTTTAAATTGCTCTGCATCCCCTGTGTTTGATGCCAGTTTCTTCCAGCATTTGTGTTGGATCAATTGCTGTAATTTTTTGATACCTTGAATCCTCATCCTGTTCATGGAGTGTTTGGATAGCTTGTAATTCAGCTCCTGTTAATACATCCATTATCTCTGATTCATCTACTGTATCATTCACTTCTTTTCTTGGATGTAATTGGTGGATCTTCATTAGCTTAACTTTTCTAATGAACTGATAAATGTCAATTTGTGTCTGTGTATAGTCAAACATAGGAGTAGGACAAAAGGTGAGTCTCAATTGCAGTACTGTTAGTTCTGTCTCTGTCAGTTCCTTGTCCGACAGATTAATTACAGTTTTTTCTGTTTTAAGGTCCTCTGTGCCCCCCATTTGCTGCATGTCACAATGGGAGTGGTACATTCTGTTTCTGCTTTTTTTGCCCCTCCCCGTTTTCCTCCTCTTGTTGCAGGGGGATGCGTTTGTTGGGCTGGTCGTTGTCTCAAGCCCCGCATCAGTTCGTATTCTTGAAAAAAGTTGTGGGTTTGCCTTTGTCCCCAATCTCTCTTTCCTGTTCCCCTTCAGAAACTTCTACCTCTGACTCTGAGGTGCTTAGGTGTATTGGTGTTTTTGGTTTTTCCAACTTTCAGTTCTCCTCTGGGTGCATCATACTTCCTGGCAAACGTCAACATCTGGCCATTCACATAATCACGTTCATCCCGTAGGAACTTCGTCTGTTTTCTTATTTTGATAGTTGTTTCATATTCAATAAGGCGTTTTTTCATTGCTTGTCGTAGTTCATCGCTTTTCTTAGTGTCTTTTTCACCACTTATTTTAAGTTCAATGTCTTTAATTTCTTCCTGTAACTTGGCACTGTCACTCCAGGCGTATTTAATTAATTTTTGAAGCATTCTTTTCATAACTTCTGTTGTAAATTCCGCCCATTCTTGTAACAAGGCCGGGTCTGGGTTTTCGTAGGAAGGGACTGTATAAATACGGAGTCCCCGCGGAACCCGACCCACATATGAGTTGGAAACACTTTAATTCTAAATGAATTTGTGGTGAACTGAAGTTTTAATCATGTACATGAGTATCAAACCCATAAGTTAAGTGCAAACTGAATGTTCCAAAATGGCCACCATGTGAAATGTATTTGTTTATGTTTTGTTTTCACTAAGACACTTTCTATTTCCATGAACTTCTTGTAGAGCACAACTTTATATAAGCACACAATTTAAATCAATGAGTTGACACTGACGAAGGCGGTAACGCCGAAACGCGTTTGTTGACTGTTCTGCAGAGAAAGATGAAATAAATCTTAATCAATACCTTGGGATCTGTGCATTGCTTCGTGTGCGCTTTATACTGTGGTTAGGCGGAATCACGGACTGGAGTTAAGGATATATATATATATATATATTTTTAGGCGGGACCATTAAATCTGATCTTTAAAACTAGTACTTGCTTGAGTCGCGTTGTGGGCAGCAGCTGATCGAAAACCGAAGTCGAGAAACTGACAGACTTCTGCCCAAACGATCAGCCGCTGCCCGTTGTCATGGGGATGAGCGCACAACTAAGTGGCATGCTGTATGGCCGGGAATGCAAAGAAGAAAGATTCCTGGCAACGGGAGGACGTAGCACTCCCGTTGCCAAGGAACCTTCCTTTAATGCTTAACACGATGCAGGCTCGGGACAGAGGTAAATTGCGATCCTCTCGATATTGAAACAAGCCTAAAATCTTATCAAACATTAGCAATGGAGTTAGTTACATCGCTAAATTTTAAAGTGACTAAATAATAGTGCAATAAAAACGGGCAAAAACTTCCAGCAAGGTTATAAGTAAAAAACAGGCAGTACAATACTTACCTAGATAAATACCTGAGGAATAATCGTAATGGGGATTAAGAAGGGCATAACGCCGGGCATTAGTTGAGAGGAATGTCTAGGAGTAGAAATTATGGAAGAGAGGGTGGAAAGGGGATCTTCATAGATTGGAGATCGATGTAGAGGCAGGGGTGGGGTTAAGCCACAAGAAAATACCTTAAGGCAAAAGGATAATTATAGGCAAATAGTAAAGGAAAGTCAACTTATCAGCTCGGATCCGCATTTAAAAGAGGCAGATTGTTGATGGCTCATGCCTTTTATGTGTTGCTAATGTTCTGTTCTACAACCTTATATTATTGTGATGTATGCGGCTGCTTGGACTGCATTAAAAGAATAATGCATAATGCAGCCTCAGTTCTTGTAATGAAATTAAAAATTTCTCCTCGTATTGCCATTTTAAGACTAGGTTTTACCTGGTCTTTGTTTTGGCGCTGCCTCATCCTTGTAAATCTGGGGCAGCGTCAAAAAGCAATGGGTGTTGCGGGGAGCGCCCACAGCAACACCCATTGCACGCCCCTTTCACACTAAGTGAAGCGTAAAAAGGGGCCGTTTTTACAAGGTGGCATAAAAGCCATGTTAAGTGGCTTAATGCTGCTTTGTAAATAAGGAGAAGGGGATATCGCCACTAAAAGTGTTGCTCTGGTGGCGACACCCCTTGTAAATATGCCTCCACATTTGTACAGCATGGTAAACTTACTGTTGATGTTGTTAGTTGTGACATGCCCCAAGACGCAAATGTCTGCTGCCCCTAGAAAGAGCCAGAGGTGTTTGAAATTTGGAGTTGCTTCGGAGACAGACATTGAAGACTTCTACACAAAGTGAAATGGTGGCCGCTATAGCTAGTTACCTCTTTACTGCATGACTGTCTAGGAGGTGGACTGTTCGTTCGTGATGTCCATTACTGGTTTAATTTTTATGTGTATTTATGATTGAATTTGTTTTGTCTCTATGTGTTTTATGGTTTGCACCTGAAATAAATGGTAGTGACTGTTTGCCTGTCAGCTTGCATCCATGTTCGCCAGTAAGACTGTCCTTATGCAAGGTCTGAATGACATACGAGCCTCCAATTATTTGCACATCTATATATTGTTAGGGGTGTGCCAAGATGGGAAAATCTCTTTGTAGGAGAGTAGGGTCTGCAATCCTATGATCACCCAGATTTTTGCTTTTTGCTTCACTGGTTTACGACTTCCCTGGCTGTGGGCCTGCTAATCAGACCCACAGCCTAGCTGTTCTCTCTACTCCAAATTGTACCCAGGTACTGAATTGGCACTGGGCCCTCTCTTGTGTCCCTGTAACCAGGGCAGAGGTGTACCCAGAAGTCTCCCAGGGGCTGCAGCATGTATTATGCCACCCCTGAGTTGACTAACTAAATCAGACACAACTGGCTGCTTGACAGCTGGGGCAAGGTGGTGTAATCACCCTTTGCTTTAGATATAGTATTCCTATATCTAAACCTAAAATGGACACATATATTCCTATCAGTCACTCCTATGGCAGGCCTTAACAATCCTGAAGGCAGAGTGCGTGGAATAATGTGAAATGGTGCTCTGGCATGAGCTGAGCCCGTTTGCAGCTTGCGGAACCAAGTCCTAATAGCTGTTCCATGATAACGCTATACCATATACTCTTAAGTGCATTATGTACCTCGCGGTCATATGCTAACTTTGGTATAACATTATCAAAACATGTCGAGTAAGGTGTCATACGAATTGGAATACTAACCCCTCGCCAATTCTGGTGACGGGGTTAGCATTCCACCCTTCTAGAGGGACACGACATGTTGGTAACCTGTAACCCCGGTTAAAGTCAGACATAGCCTCAGCTCCACAAGATGGATGCTGCCACCGAGACACAAGTCTGCCCTCCTGCTGCTGGGAGTCCTCCCAGCGCGGGAGGCAAGGACAAAGGGTTTCCTGCCAGGGGCGATGCCAGCACCGTCCCAGACAGGATTTTGTGTATTCTAGGTAGGCAGGGCTTTAGAGGAAGGTGACTGCAAGTGGCACCCCGGTGCTCACTGTGCATAGGCCGGCTTGAACCAGTTCCAGGGGCACACCAGCCCCTGAGCTGGGGAAAGCCCGGCATGGGAGAGGGGTGTAACCACCCCCCTTCCTAGTCCCACCCATAGGGCAGGACTTAGTCGCGTGCCAGCCCCCTTTTGCAGGATAAAGGTAGGAGCAGGCCCCCTTCCAAATTAGATCATCTTTGAATCCTGAACCGACTTTCCACGAAAGGAACTCAAGACTCTTCTCAAGATTTCTCCCTTGTGACTAAGGAGTAGTCACCCTGCAGCAGCAGGCACCATCCAAGCATCGCGGTCTGCTGTAAGTCTCTCCTCCGGATTAAGACTGCCCAGCTCGACGAGAACCGGCTTCCCTGGCACCTCTGACCTCTACCTGCATCTTCAACCCAGCTGAGACCCGTGGGTGTGACGAGACCTCGAGGGACCGGCCATCTTCAAGACTGCACGACGCTTGCCCAGCACGACTCCCGAGTGACCCTCGACCGAGTGCTTTGGGGTAAGAGAAGCCCCAACCCTGAGCAGCTCCAGCACCGAAGTCCAGCCCTCTTGCATCCACGAGATCTGCGTGGGGCCCTTCTGCTCTTTGCTGCTCACCGCGCTGTCCAGGTCACTTGCCCGTTGGCTAGTGGCCCTCTGACGACGAACTTCGACGACAAACACCACTGGTCTGGTTGCTCCAGACTGGCCCCTGCTCCCCTCCAACAGAGGAGCACCCTGGACCCTCCTGGTCCACTCCAGACGCCATTTTAAGTCCACCGCGTGGGCTTGCATTTGCCAAGACTTGTTGCCCCAATCCTGGGTCCAAGACGCAAATGTCTGCTGCCCCTAGAAAGAGCCAGAGGTGTTTGAAATTTGGAGTTGCTTCGGAGACAGACATTGAAGACTTCTACACAAAGTGAAATGGTGGCCGCTATAGCTAGTTACCTCTTTACTGCATGACTGTCTATGAGGTGGACTGTTCGTTCGTGATGTCCATTACTGGTTTAATTTTTATGTGTATTTATGATTGAATTTGTTTTGTCTCTATGTGTTTTATGGTTTGCACCTGAAATAAATGGTAGTGACTGTTTGCCTGTCAGCTTGCATCCATGTTCGCCAGTAAGACTGTCCTTATGCAAGGTCTGAATGACATCCGAGCCTCCAATTATTTGCACATCTATATATTGTTAGGGGTGTGCCAAGATGGGAATATCTCTTTGTAGGAGAGTAGGGTCTGCAATCCTATGATCACCCAGATTTTTGCTTTTTGCTTCACTGGTTTACGACTTCCCTGGTTGTGGGCCTGCTAATCAGACCCACAGCCTAGCTGTTCTCTCTACTCCAAATTGTACCCAGGTACTGAATTGGCACTGGGCCCTCTCTTGTGTCCCTGTAACCAGGGCAGAGGTGTACCCAGAAGTCTCCCAGGGGCTGCAGCATGTATTATGCCACCCCTGAGTTGACTAACTAAATCAGACACAACTGGCTGCTTGACAGCTGGGGCAAGGTGGTGTAATCACCCTTTGCTTTAGATATAGTATTCCTATATCTAAACCTAAAATGGACACATATATTCCTATCAGTCACTCCTATGGCAGGCCTTAACAATCCTGAAGGCAGAGTGCGTGGAATAATGTGAAATGGTGCTCTGGCATGAGCTGAGCCCGTTTGCAGCTTGCGGAACCAAGTCCTAATAGCTGTTCCATGATAACGCTATACCATATACTCTTAAGTGCATTATGTACCTCGCGGTCATATGCTAACTTTGGTATAACATTATCAAAACATGTCGAGTAAGGTGTCATACGAATTGGAATACTAACCCCTCGCCAATTCTGGTGACGGGGTTAGCATTCCACCCTTCTAGAGGGACACGACATGTTGGTAACCTGTAACCCCGGTTAAAGTCAGACATAGCCTCAGCTCCACAAGATGGATGCTGCCACCGAGACACAAGTCTGCCCTCCTGCTGCTGGGAGTCCTCCCAGCGCGGGAGGCAAGGACAAAGGGTTTCCTGCCAGGGGCGATGCCAGCACCGTCCCAGACAGGATTTTGTGTATTCTAGGTAGGCAGGGCTTTAGAGGAAGGTGACTGCAAGTGGCACCCCGGTGCTCACTGTGCATAGGCCGGCTTGAACCAGTTCCAGGGGCACACCAGCCCCTGAGCTGGGGAAAGCCCGGCATGGGAGAGGGGTGTAACCACCCCCCTTCCTAGTCCCACCCATAGGGCAGGACTTAGTCGCGTGCCAGCCCCCTTTTGCAGGATAAAGGTAGGAGCAGGCCCCCTTCCAAATTAGATCATCTTTGAATCCTGAACCGACTTTCCACGAAAGGAACTCAAGACTCTTCTCAAGATTTCTCCCTTGTGACTAAGGAGTAGTCACCCTGCAGCAGCAGGCACCATCCAAGCATCGCGGTCTGCTGTAAGTCTCTCCTCCGGATTAAGACTGCCCAGCTCGACGAGAACCGGCTTCCCTGGCACCTCTGACCTCTACCTGCATCTTCAACCCAGCTGAGACCCGTGGGTGTGACGAGACCTCGAGGGACCGGCCATCTTCAAGACTGCACGACGCTTGCCCAGCACGACTCCCGAGTGACCCTCGACCGAGTGCTTTGGGGTAAGAGAAGCCCCAACCCTGAGCAGCTCCAGCACCGAAGTCCAGCCCTCTTGCATCCACGAGATCTGCGTGGGGCCCTTCTGCTCTTTGCTGCTCACCGCGCTGTCCAGGTCACTTGCCCGTTGGCTAGTGGCCCTCTGACGACGAACTTCGACGACAAACACCACTGGTCTGGTTGCTCCAGACTGGCCCTTGCTCCCCTCCAACAGAGGAGCACCCTGGACCCTCCTGGTCCACTCCAGACGCCATTTTAAGTCCACCGCGTGGGCTTGCATTTGCCAAGACTTGTTGCCCCAATCCTGGGTCCAAGACGCAAATGTCTGCTGCCCCTAGAAAGAGCCAGAGGTGTTTGAAATTTGGAGTTGCTTCGGAGACAGACATTGAAGACTTCTACACAAAGTGAAATGGTGGCCGCTATAGCTAGTTACCTCTTTACTGCATGACTGTCTATGAGGTGGACTGTTCGTTCGTGATGTCCATTACTGGTTTAATTTTTATGTGTATTTATGATTGAATTTGTTTTGTCTCTATGTGTTTTATGGTTTGCACCTGAAATAAATGGTAGTGACTGTTTGCCTGTCAGCTTGCATCCATGTTCGCCAGTAAGACTGTCCTTATGCAAGGTCTGAATGACATCCGAGCCTCCAATTATTTGCACATCTATATATTGTTAGGGGTGTGCCAAGATGGGAATATCTCTTTGTAGGAGAGTAGGGTCTGCAATCCTATGATCACCCAGATTTTTGCTTTTTGCTTCACTGGTTTACGACTTCCCTGGTTGTGGGCCTGCTAATCAGACCCACAGCCTAGCTGTTCTCTCTACTCCAAATTGTACCCAGGTACTGAATTGGCACTGGGCCCTCTCTTGTGTCCCTGTAACCAGGGCAGAGGTGTACCCAGAAGTCTCCCAGGGGCTGCAGCATGTATTATGCCACCCCTGAGTTGACTAACTAAATCAGACACAACTGGCTGCTTGACAGCTGGGGCAAGGTGGTGTAATCACCCTTTGCTTTAGATATAGTATTCCTATATCTAAACCTAAAATGGACACATATATTCCTATCAGTCACTCCTATGGCAGGCCTTAACAATCCTGAAGGCAGAGTGCGTGGAATAATGTGAAATGGTGCTCTGGCATGAGCTGAGCCAGTTTGCAGCTTGCGGAACCAAGTCCTAATAGCTGTTCCATGATAACGCTATACCATATACTCTTAAGTGCATTATGTACCTCGCGGTCATATGCTAACTTTGGTATAACATTATCAAAACATGTCGAGTAAGGTGTCATACGAATTGGAATACTAACCCCTCGCCAATTCTGGTGACGGGGTTAGCATTCCACCCTTCTAGAGGGACACGACATGTTGGTAACCTGTAACCCCGGTTAAAGTCAGACATAGCCTCAGCTCCACAAGATGGATGCTGCCACCGAGACACAAGTCTGCCCTCCTGCTGCTGGGAGTCCTCCCAGCGCGGGAGGCAAGGACAAAGGGTTTCCTGCCAGGGGCGATGCCAGCACCGTCCCAGACAGGATTTTGTGTATTCTAGGTAGGCAGGGCTTTAGAGGAAGGTGACTGCAAGTGGCACCCCGGTGCTCACTGTGCATAGGCCGGCTTGAACCAGTTCCAGGGGCACACCAGCCCCTGAGCTGGGGAAAGCCCGGCATGGGAGAGGGGTGTAACCACCCCCCTTCCTAGTCCCACCCATAGGGCAGGACTTAGTCGCGTGCCAGCCCCCTTTTGCAGGATAAAGGTAGGAGCAGGCCCCCTTCCAAATTAGATCATCTTTGAATCCTGAACCGACTTTCCACGAAAGGAACTCAAGACTCTTCTCAAGATTTCTCCCTTGTGACTAAGGAGTAGTCACCCTGCAGCAGCAGGCACCATCCAAGCATCGCGGTCTGCTGTAAGTCTCTCCTCCGGATTAAGACTGCCCAGCTCGACGAGAACCAGCTTCCCTGGCACCTCTGACCTCTACCTGCATCTTCAACCCAGCTGAGACCCGTGGGTGTGACGAGACCTCGAGGGACGGCCATCTTCAAGACTGCACGACGCTTGCCCAGCACGACTCCCGAGTGACCCTCGACCGAGTGCTTTGGGGTAAGAGAAGCCCCAACCCTGAGCAGCTCCAGCACCGAAGTCCAGCCCCCTTGCATCCACGAGATCTGCGTGGGGCCCTTCTGCTCTTTGCTGCTCACCGCGTTGTCCAGGTCACTTGCCCGTTGGCTAATGGCCCTCTGACGACGAACTTCGACGACAAACACCGCTGGTCTGGTTGCTCCAGACTGGCCCTTGCTCCCCTCCAACAGAGGAGCACCCTGGACCCTCCTGGTCCACTCCAGACGCCATTTTAAGTCCACCGCGTGGGCTTGCATTTGCCAAGACTTGTTGCCCCAATCCTGGGTCCAGCGACGTTGACAGCAGATATCTTCGTGGGACAGCTCGCACCTCCATCCTGGTCGCCGACAATGCCTCCTGGTCCGAGAGACTGCAGAGCCCAGCAGCGCCCACTCACCTGGTTGAGGTGACTTCGCCCGGTGCCACTCTGGTGCCCACCTAAATCACTGGCTAGTGATTCAGAACTTGGTCCCCTCTGCTTACAGGTCTTCCTCTTCCCCGATCCAGGCTTGGATCCCCAAGAACTTCTTCACTGGTCGCCTGCCAGCAACTTCTTTCTTCAGGCTCCTGGTTCATCAACGAAGAAACCCGACGACATTTGAACCCTATGCAGCCGCAGCCCCTGGGCTAGGTAAACCGAGTACTCCGGTGCTCCAGCGTAGACCAACTCTCTAAGTGTCTAGATCCACTTTCGTTTTTGACCTACCTAGTCTGGTTCGCCCGAAAACACTAACTTTGCTTTTACTAGCCTCCATAGACTTTTTCCCGCCTTACGCGTGAGAGTTCCCACTCTGCACACAACGTCCCTAGGCCTCCTGCTTGTAATCTAAAGGTTCAGTAGTCCAGTCCTAGCGATCCTAAAGCCTATGAGAATAGTTACTTACCTGCTAGTATTTCGCATTCCACTTGTATAGTATATGGTTTTTCGTGCCCCTCGGGCATTTGTGTAAATTGTGCGACTTTAAGTATTTCTTTAAGAGTTTTGTTGTGTGCTTAGCTCCCTGTCTCATAAAGAGCCAGGGTAGTCTTGTTATAAATAAATATACTTTATTTTTCATAACAACTTGTGTGGTGTCCTTTCACTTGGTGTTCAAGGGGTATATGTGATGGTAAAACAGCTGGCTTAACACGCCCTCTAGAGTTTAGCCTAAAGACTGCACGTGTCCATGCTACTAGGATAGCTGGTCTATCAGGTTGACTTACAACCAAACATCAATAAGGGTTGTTTGGACTGATACATAGTGTTCACTAGAATAGTGAGCACTGCATATCAGGCCAACTTCTCACACTCTTTTTGCAAACATCAGGTATTTTTTAGAAAAGTTGAAAAATACTTGAAGGTTGTAAAGTTGAACATGAGTAATTTCTACACTAGTGTAATTTGTGTTGGTACATGTACAAGGAAAAGCTATGCCAGCAATGTAATCATGTGCGACATTCTGGCGCGATAGCACTGCAAACGGGTATCTGTGTACTCCTGCCAAAAAGGAGAGAAAAATATGCAAGTGCATTAGCAAAGGAAAAGCAGGAAGTTTAGCAAAAATACTAGTAGGCCAATAACCTGGAACTTTGTTGAGCTATGCTTGCATGAAAATAGATTTGCACCCAAAATTATCTTATTGAGTCAAATATAACAATAAAGACAACATAGGTGCAAACAATGACATGAAAGATATAACAAAACCAGTGTTTTATTGTTACTAAAATAGGAAAGGTGAGTGATGTGGGTTTGCCAGGTAATAGTGTATTTCACCTGTGGGTATGGGTGAAATTCTGTTAAGAAGCATTGACAATGCCAATAGGTCCCCCTTTTGGCAATTTCTATTTGTTTTGTTGTGGTTGTTACAAAACCTAATTGTTCGGAAAGCTGCCGAGCCATCATCCACGTAAAATGAAACATTGGCTGAAGGCAAGAATGTAGTTTGGCCTAAAAAAAACACTCATTTCCATAGTACTCCCTGAGACTGAAGGGAACTATTTTGTGAATGGTTGTGCTCCTTGTGAAAGGGCAGCATGCTGGAACTTGTAGTTCAACCACTACAAGTTCCAGCAGCATGCTGGAACTTGTAGTGGTTGAAGTGGACTGACACACTACCCCTTGAGAAATGACAAAACCACAAACCAATGGATGAAGTCTAACTGAAAACTACTATACGTAAATATGTTATATACAAAATTATAGTAAAAACAGAAGACTGGCTAACACAGACCCAAAATAGCCAATTAGTCTGGCATTGGCTTCTAGCATGAAAGAAGGTATGCAAGAAAGAAGGCAGGGGGAGAAAGAAAGAAGACAGGAAAGTAAGAAAGAAAGAAAGAAAGAAAGAAAGAAAGAAAGAAAGAAAGAAAGAAAGAAAGAAAGAAGCAAAGAAAGAAAGAAAGAAAGAATGCAAAAAAATGCAAGAAACGAAAAAGTCAAGAAGAAAAAAAGTGAAAAGTAAAAAACCAAAGATGGATTGAAAGAAAGCAAGTAAGAAAGAAGGGAAGAAGAAAAGATATGAAAAGAGAAATAAAGAAATGAAAAAAGAAAGAAAGCTAGAAAGAAAGAAGCAAGAAATGGAGAATTAAAAAAAGAAGAAAGACGAAAGTAGGGAAGAAAGGACAGAATGAAGGTAAGAAAGAAAAAGGGCAAGCAGGAAAGAAAGAACATATGCAAGGGAAAAAAGAAAGAATGCAGGAAAGAAAGCAAGTAAGAAAGAAGGTAAAAAGCAAGAAAGAAAACAGTAGCCAAAAACAGTGAAAGCAGAAAAGAAAGTAAAGAAGGAGAATGAAAGAAAGCAAGAAAAAGGGAAAGATGGAAAGAAAAGGAAATTAAGAACAGAGGCTAGAAAGAGGGAAAGAAAGAAAGATCAAAGGCAAGAATGAAGGCAAGAAAGAAAGGAGGAAAGAAGGCAAAACAAAGGAAAGAAGGAATGAAAGCAAGATGTCAAGACAGAAGGAAAGAAAGACAGAAGGCAAGCAAGAAAGAATGCAAGAAAAAAGGCATGAAAGAAGGAAAGAAATAAAGAAGAAAAGAAATAAAGAAAACAAAATAGAAAATGAAATAAAGAAGAAAAAACAAAGAAAGTAAAAAATAAGGAAATAAGGAGAGAAAGCAAAAGAAGGAAAAAAGAAGGAAATAAAGAAAAAAGAAGGCAAGAAAGAAATTAAGAAGGTAAGTAGGGAAGAACGAAGGCAAGAAAAAAAACCCACAACAACAGGCTAGTGGAAGAGAGAGCTGGCTCAAAGCCCCTTTAAGTAATTATATTATACATCTCATTTTGTAAAAACAAAGGTCTTGACAAACACCATACCTAAAAACAAGCATTGACATAGCCAATAGATCTGGCTTTGGACACCAGCCTTTCGGCAATATTTGCTTTGTCATGGTTTTTGCAAAACGTTATTGTTCGGCAAGTTGCCGGGCCCTCATCAATGTAAATACAAACATTGGTGAAAGGCAAACATTTTGTCTTGGTCATAAAAAAGCACACATTGCCATAGTACTGCCTGGCAATGAATGGAACTACTTTGTGTGCTAATGTGCTCCTTCAGAAAGGGCAGGAAGCTGCAACTCATAGTGAAGTCAGCCAATAGATGATGTCAGCCTACACATTGCTGCTTGATTCATGCTGGAGTGGTTGGTAGTAAAATATGAATGAAAAAACCACAGACTAATGGAAGAAGCCTGGCTGAATGCCCTTACGGGTTTCAATGTTTTACACATAATTTTAGTAAAATCAATAGCTTTTGGCTAACGTAGATTAAAAAAGCTAATTGGACTGGCATTGACTGCCAGCCTGTTGCCTTTGGGGACGAAGATGAGAAGAAACATGAAAGAAAGAAAATAAAAGTGATAGGGAAGAAAGAAAGAAGAAGACAAGAAAGAGAGAGATGGAACGAAGGAAGGAAGGATAGGAAAAAAGATGGAAGGGAAAAAGGAAAGAAGGAAAGAATGACAAAGAAAGAAAGAAACAAACAAAAATTAAAAGAAAAAGGAACGAAGGAAGGAAAAAATGAAGAGAAGAAAGAGGAAATGAGAAGAAAGAGGAAAGATGTAAGGAATGAAGGAAGCAAAGAAGGAACGAATGGCAGAAAATATTGGTTGCAATGATAGAACACTCTCATGAGCTTATATTCAGTGTTCATTTGAGCTGCTTGTATGGTGTGAAAATTTAGCAGTCAGATAGATAAACAAAGGCCACTTCAAAATCAATTTATAACAACATTGGCAGATGACAGTAACTGATAAACGGAGTTTTCCATAGTATGATTTAGGGGTCTCTTTCTGATCTGTAGATTATGGCCATCTCTTGCACAGAAACGCTCTGTTGGGTGGCCTTAGCGCCTGGCTGCTCACACGACTAGCAGGCACGTGCCCTCTCTTTGTGAGCACATTAACATCTCATAAACAAAATGCTGGGTTGATGTCAAAGAGTTTTCCTCGGTGCTGCGCACTAAACTTAGAGCCAGTCTTAAAAGCAGAACTTTTTTTGTATTTTTTCTGGTTTATCAGCTTCTCTTCAGACATGCAATTTCCATTACACACTCTGTAAAACCCATCACCAGCTGTCCTCGGGAGTGAACATAACTTTCTGAAATTCAGGAATAACAGCCACAACTCTTCCCTGCTATTATAAAATACAGTTGAGGGAGTTGGTGGGCTGGCAAACTAAACTGCTGCAGGTGGTGAAAATCAGCAGTTGTGCCTTTCACTGCCAGGCTGAAAGGACAGCTTTCAACATCAACAGTCCCTTATAAATGATAAAGAAATAGTCAAGAGCAGAGCGGCGCGTGCTTCTACTTACCTCGCATTTCCCTTTCATTTACCGCATAATACTGTCAGCATGGAAACGCCAAACTAAAATAAATATTTTTGATCTTTCCTGTTTTTCACAAATCTATGTTATCTTTAACAGGCTGCAAAATGTAAAAACAGTTAGCCTTTAACATCTAGGAACTATTGAAACCGGTTAAGGTAAAAGCTAGCCTAAGGGAGGAATCATCTCGGAACAAAAGATTGCTTTATTGCTCGTTTTGAAAAAAACAGCGTTCTTGAGTGAGTACTCACTCGCTGTATATACCTCTTTGTCAGATATGTACTGTATTCAGCACCTGCACTGTGTATTCATAATTTTTTGTACGTTTATCTTGTGTATTTATGTCAGGCATGTGCAGTGTTCAGTTCTAAAACTATTTATTTAAATATATTGATATGCTGAAAAAACCCAAAAAGTTACAGAAACTTTATAGTTGGGCTCAGTTTTCACTTGTACAAAACCAGTGAAATTCAGCAGTTACAGTTACCTAAGCAAGCTATAAATTACGCACCTCAATGCACTGCTTCTAACCTCACATATTACATCACTTATGATACTGTCAGTGACATCACTGATGGCATCTTAGATAGCTGTCAACACTTCCTGGTTGAAGTGTTGGCAGCCAATTTGATTACGGCACGGGGACTGTCGGATCCGCGGAGGGCCCCCGCACCTAGATATACAAATTTGGATTTTGGTTATTATCTATAAAACTATTGAACGATTTTACACCAAACTACCCAAAGGCACTTCTCTGGACCAAGATCTACCTTTCTATCAAATTTGGTGAAATACCATCCAGCGGTTCGAGCTGTAGGCGTGTCTAAAGTCCCTATAGGAATTAACATGGAGAAAATGTGTTTTGGGACCCCTGCATGACGAATCACCCAAAAACTTTCAAGACAGCAGCTGACGAGACTGGCAAATTAGTTTTAAATATTTAGTGAAGATTCATCAAACAGTTATTAGCAAAATAAAAACGCTTTTCCTATCGTAACTAGGTCCTAACTATAATTACCTACTGGCGACAGCCAGAAACCGTGGCATTCTCTTTAACCCACCCTTGCACCTGGAATCTTTCATTGTATTAGAGCCTATCAAGTGCACCATCAAGTTCTAATTATATGAAAGCTCCACCCCTCCATTCCATTCCATTCCACACGCTTAAAGAAGCACTGATCGAGTCAATCATAATCAATAAGACTCCTGCAAGAGTTTACTAGTTGGCCTCCCCCACTTTTATTTCTTCCTACTTGCTACCAGAACCCTGTATAACCTCCTAAAGACATATTTACCTCAGTTTACCGTCACTACGTTGGATAGCTCTCTGACAAATATAGGGCATTCTGCAAACAGTTGATACTTTTATCTTAAAAGTACCTTTGTGACTCTATACCGTGTTACCCTCCCATCTGAAACCTAAACTCAACATTTTCTAACTTTACAAAAACCTCTAAGCACTACTGCTAGAGTCCAATCATTTCATCTCCTAGGCCTTTTCACAAGAACCCACAGCACATCCTCCAGAAATCTGAGCATGCCTGTCACCCCAAATCTTTGAAACAAAAACACTGAAGAGTCGTTTACGGATACGTGAAGGAGGCGAGTCATCACCTAATAACATTGCCTTCACTCACAGTAAGTATATATATTGTTGCCTGTATGTAATAGAAGATTTACACGTCTGTCCATTGTCTGTCTTACCTGCTCACATACCAGTAGTATTTACAACAAGGGGTGGTGATGGACAGAGTCTCTGAATTAAGCAGAGTACTCAATGGCTAAAAATGCCCGCTTCCACCTGAACTACTTAAGAAAATTGAAACCATTCATATCAGAGGCGGATCTCAAATTGGCAATCCAATCCTTGGTTATCTCGAGGATCGAATATGGCTGCACCACCTTAGTTGGCTTACCAAAAACGTCCACAGCACCACTGAAAGCATGCCTTAACGCTGCGGCAAGAATTATCACCGGATCTAGGAAATATGATCATATATCCCCACACTTGAAAGCTTTAAACTGGCTACCTTATGAAGCCAGAATCCAAATGAAGTTAGCATGTATCACCCATAAAGCGCTACACCACAACACCCCAAGATACCTAGCGAAGAAAATTCAGCTGTCCGGTGGTAACCGACCAGCTAGGAGTGCTGAGGAGTTTCTGTTACGGCCAGCCTTTTTCCGAAAGAAAAAAACCTATGACAGAGCGTTCTCAGGAGCTGCCCCCAGAATTTGGAACTCACTCCCTCCTAACGTTAGGAAGATCCAGAATTTGGCAACATTCAAACGGGAAGTGAAGAGCCTTCTGATGAATAAATACATTACTTAGAGCCGATTTCTGAGCACGGATCTGACCTACTACTACCCTAATACAAAACAGCTATGACATCAGTAAAGGAGGCACAGTCAGTAATATAATGAACGCTAATTCTAGGATGTTAAATCGACCTAAAGTATATCACCAAACATTATCGTGACCGAACTGATAACTACATCCTACATGAACTTATAACGATCTACCTCATATATGTCTATATGTCTATGCATATATATTTGCCTATGATAGAAGTTTAGCCGCAACTGACTATTAACACTAACTGCACATGTGTTCTGAATATATATCATCTACCTCATGTCTGTTGTTCGTATAACTGTTAATATATTTGTTTAATCCTTTACTTCTTCTATGTTAAGCGCTCTGATACCCACGGGTCTTGTTCGCGCTATACAAAACTTTATAATAAATAAATAATAAATAAATAAATAATACTCTCACCCAGTCAAGAGATCAGGGCTAGATCCAACACCGTTTTTTAGCTCACTGCACCATCCCAGTTCAGAACCTGGCTATAGACGGCTGTAATGCCAGAAACCGGTCCCCGGAAGCTTGTTTGCTTTCCAGTGAAGAATTGGCTTGGTAGTTTGGTCTGCCCTGTTCCCATGATGCACTGGGCCAGGGACGGACTAATTTGCATAAAGCCAGGTTCTGAACTGGGATGGTGCAGTGAGCTAAAAAATGGTGATGGATCAAGCCCTGATCTGTTGACTGGGTAGGAGTGTTCTGATTAACTCAGATACTCTGTCCATCACCACCCCCTTTTTGTAAATATTTTGGCCACCATGAGTGTGGAAGGGTATGCTCAGACATGAGTCCCTTGCTCATTGCACCATCAGGATTCAAGCAAGCCGGGCCGAAGACGGCTGTAATGCCAGAAACCGGTCCCCGGAAGCTTGTTTCCTTTCCAGTGAAGAATTGGCTTGGTAGTTTGGTCTGCCCTGTTCCCATGATGCACTGGGCCAGGGACGGACTAATTTGCATATAGCCAGGTTCTGAACTGGGATGGTGCAGTGAGCTAAAAAACGGTGATGGATCAAGCCCTGATCTGTTGACTGGGTAGGAGTGTTCTGATTAACTCAGATACTCTGTCCATCACCACCCCCTTTTTGTAATTATTTTGGCCACCATGAGTGTGGAAGGGTATGCTCAGACATGAGTCCCTTGCTCATTGCACCATCAGGATTCAAGCAAGCCGGGCCGAAGACGGCTGTAATGCCAGAAACCGGTCCCCGGAAGCTTGTTTCCTTTCCAGTGAAGAATTGGCTTGGTAGTTTGGTCTGCCCTGTTCCCATGATGCACTGGGCCAGGGACGGACTAATTTGCATATAGCCAGGTTCTGAACTGGGATGGTGCAGTGAGCTAAAAAACGGTGATGGATCAAGCCCGGATCTGTTGACTGGGTAGGAGTGTTCTGATTAACTCAGATACTCTGTCCATCACCACCCCCTTTTTGTAATTATTTTGGCCACCATGAGTGTGGAAGGGTATGCTCAGACATGAGTCCCTTGCTCATTGCACCATCAGGATTCAAGCAAGCCGGGCCGAAGACGGCTGTAATGCCAGAAACCGGTCCCCGGAAGCTTGTTTCCTTTCCAGTGAAGAATTGGCTTGGTAGTTTGGTCTGCCCTGTTCCCATGATGCACTGGGCCAGGGACGGACTAATTTGCATATAGCCAGGTTCTGAACTGGGATGGTGCAGTGAGCTAAAAAACGGTGATGGATCAAGCCCTGATCTGTTGACTGGGTAGGAGTGTTCTGATTAACTCAGATACTCTGTCCATCACCACCCCCTTTTTGTAATCACATACCAGTAGTGACATCTTGCTCATCATTACAGCTCATTCATTTGTATTACTTTTTATTGAGTCATATGTTGTAAATTATATGCATTGTCTTTCTCTATGATCCATCCAAATTTAGAGAGAAACATCCTTTACAACGCAACTTTTACCACGCAGTGCTATTACAACGCAGGTTTTACAACAAAAACCATTACAATGCATTGCGCTGGGGGGCGCTCTAGGATAGGGAATAGATTTAATTTACTATCCAACACCTTCCCTAGTGTCCACGGGGACTGGAGTTGGAATAGTAAATTAAACTATTCACTATCCAGCACCCCAAAGCGCTATGCGTTGTAATGGTATGCATTGTAAAAACTGCGTTGTAACAGCATGCGTGGTAAAAGCATGCGTTGTAACGTCATACATCCAAATTTAGAGGACCTTATTGTGTCGAAGAAGTATTTCCCCACTATGTTGTTCTTACTAATGGCGAGAAATGGAATATTAGAAGAGTTGCTTTGTATCAAAAAAAGGGGTCATCTTGCAGTGACAGTGTTTTGCAGAATCCATCTGATTTGTTTTGTAAAAGTCGAAACAGTGGCTATATGTTTTCTTCTACAGAAGATTCCACTTTACCTTCTTCTTCAGTTAACTGAAGATGTGATGGTGGAGGTGATGCTACTGATTCATGCTGTTCAAATGTTCCGAGTGCTATTACTGACTCTTCTGTTTCTCAAAATTGTTCGTTGCCTGGTAATGCCAGGATTGCAAGGTATCGTAGACCACCTCTTTATCTCAAAGATTATTGTTGCAGTTAATCTGTTTACGTAATTTTATTCCTTTATTGTTTATCTTAATGTTACTTATTTTTCTCTTTGTAAAGGAGGAAGATGTGTTGTAAATTATATGCATTGTCTTTCTCTATGACCCTTGTTACTCTATGTACTTTCCATACATTCCAGAATGCTTATCACTCTGACTCTACACCCTATGTTCTATTGGAGTCAGTTAGAGTCTGGTCAGCAGGCGTCGGGTTACTCGCCCCTGTTCTCCTGAATAAATTGGTATATACAACCCAAGAAGTTTCTGCGGTCTACTTACAACATCATACCTCCCATATCTGTACTATATGCTATCAGGATTCTACATATTGAATGATTTGACAAATAATGATTAATTTGGGCTACTACTGATTGATCTCTCTGCCATCTATGATAGCCACCCACATTATTTTGCTTGGCCTGCTTTTGGGACTGGGGATTTCAAGCTGTGAAGGGAAAGACATTTACAATTAGCCCGACCCAACGTTTGCGGAGGTGGTGGTTCCCCTGCCTCACTGATCTTCTGTGCTCCTGGTTCTTTGGGACGCTGCCCAAGACTCTTCACATTTCTTTTTACTCTTTATCTACACCATTTGGGAGAGCATGTTAGATCATATAGCTTCGTATTACTTTCATATGCTGAAGGCAGCCGCCTTATCATTAGATGTGATCTTCATTCCTCTCTCTCACTCTGTAGGTTCCAACTCTATAGGCGAAAGCTGTTCAAGCATAGATCAAATCAAAATTTCTGAAGCTGAATGCACAAAAAGGGAGACGTTTAGGACACTGGGGGCCTCTGTTTGTAAAATGCAAATTTTTGGGTAGCCTCTTGATATTGGTTCTATAGGTGAGGAATCTAGGTTTCTATTTTGATCATGACAGCTACACAGGTGCAACTCCAATCTCTGTTTACTGCCTGTTCCTTCAGCTCCGTCTCCTTGGAAAAAACGTTTTGATGAATTCCCTGACCTTATGATGTCACCGTTACTGAAGTACGTCTTATATCAAAACCCGACTTTGGCAACGACAATACACTTTAATTCATGTTCCTAAGAACTTTGGTTTAGAATGCATAGCAAATAAAAAACCACGAAACTTGTCTGCAACTGAGGGAAATTAGGTTATGTGTCATAGACCAGGCAAGTCCTGCACTGGTATTGCTTGCCAGTTCTTCATTAATTCTAGTTTTCTCTTGGACTAAACAAAATAATCTAATTCTCCTATGAACCCTCTATTGCGTCTCTCAGATCAGGACCTCCATTTCTTCTTCTGGTTCCCCGCTTTAAGCGAGTATGCTGTAGAGGACATGCTCTGGCCTAAACTCTGGATTAGCGTTCCGTCGTAGTTTAAGAAAATTTAAAACTACTTCTAATTTCACAGGGCTCTAATTAGCCATCTTTTATGTTAATTTGAATTGCTTCTTCTGGTTTCGCCTGTGCAGGCTGACTCCAATTTTAGGTATAATAGCACTACAAAGCCTTTGATGTGTGGTGAAAAATACCCCAATTAAAATAAAGAATACAGTTACAAAAATGACCTGTAAACATACACAATTCAGAGAGAAGCACTCCAAAAATATCTTATTTAAAAAAATAAAAGTCAAAAAGAATAGTTCCATTTGCCCAGTCATTCAAAAGTAGTAAAAAAAACTCATTTTCAATCAATGGTCCAAGGTTCATCCCAAGAGTATTTACTGCAGTTTTTAATTGAAGAAAATCATATTTATTGTTTACTTTTCACAGTTCTCTTTACAAATGACAAGCCAGCCCACTCAATGCGTTTCGTCTCATCCCGGGACTTCATCAGGGCTGTAGGAAGGCATGTACCACACAATTAAAACCATATCTCTAAGCCTCTGTACAATTAAATCCATTATATACTACACTCTTTTTTTGTATAAGAGGATCCTTAACAATACATACCACATCATTATACAATTTTCAATCTTCCCCATATATGTTACCCACTAATGCTACCAATTTACACATGGAGGACTAAATGCCCACTTTTCGTAACTTCCAAATATCAATTCATGCCCAAAAATGTTTTACTGTAGTTACCTACATGCAGTTACTGTGCAGAGCAATAGTACCTTTAAAAGTCGCAGGCCTTAGTTTGCACTCTTCACATGGGAAGCACCACACTCAGACCTTTTGGCACAGTACATCTTCAAAAGTAGCTTATAAAGTGTTTTTTAAGTATCCATTGTGGGTTTAGTCTGAGGTTACTTGCAAGTGATACAGCACTTTGCGTAGAATAAAACTCTTTGCCAGTGTTATCTTTCTCGTCATGGACCAGGGGAATTGTTCCTTAGATGCATTTCAAGCTTCCAGTACCAGTGGGTTTCCATATTTAAGTTATGTCTGGCTGACTAAATTTGATTATACTTAAACAAGTCATCGTAAACTGGCAATCCCAATTTATTAAACCGGAGTTTGTGCAGCCACTCAGATTTAAGAGGATTCTTAATCCTGTACTGTCTCTAAAATCACCAGGACAGCTGACAGGACATAGGACGAATGCAGTAACACATCATAAGAATATAACAACAAGGATTGCTAACTGATAAAAAAACACTATTCATGTGCCTTTTATTACATTGGCATTTGGTTTCACTGCAGCGGCAACCATCAACAGTGCAAACAGGCACCCTTTAAAAGTGTCCTTCTGTATAGGTCAGTTACTACTTATAGCCACAAGTTTTAACCCATGTCTGCCTATTAGTAAATATGGTTTCAATGTATTTCATAGGGTTGGGACCAGATCCATAGCCCTCTCCTGCCTCTGCCAGATGAAGTTAGTCTAAGAATTCAAAGGGTTTTTATTGATCTAAACATAGCGCCTCAGATCCAACAGGGCCACCCTAAACCTTATGTATTACTAAAAACAGCCTGCCAAACAGAATTATGAGATTATAGCCCACATGAAGCCATCTTGATCCTACTTCAACAGAACGTTCATCATCCACAGCAGTTGGCCCGCCAGGATTTCAGTCAGGATTTTCGCAGTGACTCATGGAAATTTGGTTAACTGGCTCTGCAGCCTTTGAAATTACATAAACTGTTCTATTAGTATATCATATATTTAGAACTGAGTCAAACAAAGAAAAAAAGAAGGCTGAGTCACTGCAAATGTAAAACATCAGATCTCCATTCTCCCTGTACTAATAATCTAATAGGCTGAAAGTCTTTGAAATCATTACTCCTCTTATAGTCATTTGCTTACAATTACTTCATGTTGGAGGGAGGAGACCAATTTGGGGATAACAACACAAACCCCCCAAGAGTGCAGGAACCAAAGTCAGCTGGGACTAGATAGCAGAGAGAGGGCTAACAATGCACCTATTGTCACCCCGTCTGTTGGTTCCCTGGAGGGGCATATTGTGGGCGATCTAAAAATAATCTCGTTGAACGTAGCGGGTTTAACCAGCAAGTTCATGGACGAGCAGTGGCTCCATTACATCAGAGATTTTCATATAATATGCCTCCAGGAAACGTGGGAGGAAATAAAGCGTTCTTCTGCCCAGCATTGAGGATGGGCTCAGGGAGAGCAAGGGGGGGCCTAATAATGTTTATAGACCTGAGATTTCCCGGTAGATGGAAGAATCATGCATGGGACTCAGAGGTTCCCCAAGGACTTACATTCTTTAACAACATGTGCAGGATAGTTTTAATTAATTTTTATAATGAGAAATCACACTCTTAGGGATCTATTAGCTTTGATGAATTAAATGCATGTCTGGAGCAAATACATGAGGCAGGTTTGATACTGTCACAATTGATTCTAGTCAGAGATTTTAATTGCCATATGTGTCCAAACTTGAGAATGACCCATCATGATTGGTCATCCTGCACACTGAGGGAGAGACCACACATGGAGCATACCCAGGAAGGGAGGGATTTGAGTGGCCTCCTAAACACCTATGGGTTATCTCACACCCATCCGGACATAGCTGTGCAACCAACCCACTTACAAAGGGAGAGGTTGCTCATCAATTATTGATTTTATTTTTGTTTCTCTTACATTGGAAAGGTTTATATTCTTTTTCAACATTAATTATAGCATATTTAGTGACCATAATAAGGTGACTTTGTCACTTGTTGCCTCACACCATCTTCCAGCACCTCATAGAGTAGCTGGGGGTATGATCTCCGCATCTGATCAAGGTAGGCGGTTACGCTGGGTTTAGGTAGACACTGCTGCTTTTAACACTTCTCTTTTTAATATAGGCAAGCAGGTAATTTTGAAATGTTTAGATCCACAAATGCAAGGCGGTGAACTAGTAGAGGCCTTTAGGGATATTGCACAATTAGTGCATAGCTTAGTGAAAGCACCTGTTTATTCCACGACTATGGATGCCCAAAGATGGTCTGATGGGCAATGTTCTCGGGCCCTTAGAGACTTAAAATCGGCCTTTAAGCAGTCCCCGAGAGATAGGGATCAGGTGGGGACCTGCCGTAACAGCTATAAGCAAGCAATCAAGGGGCGAAAGGGACAACTACAACAGAAAGCCTGGGAGGAGCTAACAGAGGCAGCGGAGCTAAATGACTCTAGTCGTTTTTGGAGGGTCATTAACAACTCAACAAAAGGTCGAATAAACCAGGGATAAGCCATAACATCCTACCAGATCAATGGCAGGAGCATTTTGAGGGTTTGTATAATCACCCCCATAGAGCAGACCAACCTCAGGCCCCAAATCTGGAGCAGAGAACTGACCCCATTATATTTTCCCTGGACGAGGTGAGAATAGGAATTGAGGGTCTCTCGCGGAAAAAGGCACGGGACCTGATGGGATCCTGCCTGACCTCTTCTGATGTAATATAGACATATGGGTGCCCCTCTTTGCAAGGGTATTAAATGCGGCAGTAGCATCAGTAATGCCAGCATCATGGTCCACTGCCACTATTGTTCCCATTTTCAAGAAATCAGACAGGGACAACCCACATTGCTATCGCTCCATATCTCTTATTGATGTGTCAGTGAAGGTTTTGGGGAGGGTGGTTGTAAACAGACTGTTGGAATGGGCAGAGGTCAACCAAATTATAACGACTGTCCAATATAGGTTACGACCTGGTAAATCTACTACAGACCAGTGCCTCAATCTTCATCTTATCACTGCTAAATACACATTAGCCAAACTAGGGGCGTTGTATTTAGCTTTATGGATCTCACTGCAGCCTTTGACCGAGTGAACCGCTGCAAACTATAGACACTCATAGGAGAGCTCGGGGTAGTTCCAGAGATAATAATTAACACTCTAATGGCCCTACACTCGAATACCACAGCAGTAGTCAGTTATACACAGGAGGGGAAGACCACAGACCATTTTAACTGTTCTAACGGGGTTAGACAGGGCTGTATATTAGCACCGTTGTTTTTTACATTATATATCAATGTCCTCAACTCTGCCCTGATGGCCATACAAGCAGACACCCCGAGGATAGGTACAAGAGCGGTCCCTGTTCTGCTTTATGCAGATGACACAGTACTCCTTGCTCGCACCCCAAAGGCCTTGCAGCTTTTTATTCGATGGTTTTGTGACCTTCATGAATAAGATGGATCTGTCTCCTAATCTAACTAAATCATACATAATGGAAATTGGGAAGAAGTCCATGAAGCCTCACAATTACACAATAGGCACACACACCGTAGGGAAAGTACAGGCCTTCTCATACTTTGTGTATTTTATTTGATTGAAAATTGAGTTTTAAACTCTTAGGAGAAGAGCCTCGCTCGGATAAGGTCCACAGGAGCAATCGCTAATTTTGCTCATAGATTAGGCCGTTGGTCACCAGGATGATTTTAAAGTTATACAATTCCATCTGTTGCTCTAAAGTTTTATATGGTAGTGAGGTTTGGGGACTCAAGGTGGTTAACAAATTACGAGTTGAAGAGAATAAATATTTTAGGCGCTTGCTGAAAGTCCCTCGCAGCACCCCTGCGTACATTGTTCACATAGAATTGGGGTCTAAATATATTTCTGACATTGTGGCTGTTAAACCCCTATTGTGTGGGGCGAAGATCTGGGCAAACAAACAGGCAGGTTTTAATAGACTGGTAATACAGGACTGTCTCTCCCTTGATCATGCGCGAAAAATCCCGTGATTAAAATATGTAAAGGATACCCACTCCACACTAGGGCGTGTAGATCTGTTCACTAACCCTGATAAGATGGGAACTCAGGAATAGGCACATATTAAAGACCTATTTTTTTAAGTATGTCCCGACGCAACGCAAGGACAGTGAACTTTACAAGCCCATGGTGAGGGAACACTAAATTTATTTCATCATCTATTGGCTGTAGCCTCTGGTTTTATTGTGCACACAGAACATATTGGACCCTGTGGCTGTGACAATAGGTCTCCGCAGGATACCATACATTTTGTCCTACTCTCTCCACACTACGCATATCCTAGAAGAATGTTCCTAAAGGGCCTTTTAAGAAATGCTTAGATTTAAACAGGCATGTGTTTTTTAAAATTGTCATCAGATGTTTTCAAACTCTTTTGTGTTTCCGAATTTTTAAGATCTGCTTTAAAGTTAAGAACCCACGAGGGGTGTTTGAAGCCCTTAAAAATTCTTGCTATTTTTGCACTACGTTTTGCTGCTATAAAAGTACTAGTCAAGTATTTTATTGTTTTTATACTTCTTGACCTGTATTGAAATTCGTTGGATGTACTTTGAAATTAAGTGACAGTGGGGGACTATGATAGTACATAAACTTAGGGGCATATTATCAAGGGCCTTATCGCCGCTTTAGTGGGACTTTTTCCCGCTAAAGCGGCGATATTTCATCGCCCTATTAGCAAGCTGTTGCTAACAGCAGTTAGCAACAGTTTGTAGGTGTTAGCGAGTGGTTTGGGGCCCGCTTTGCATGTCAGCGATATTTATCGCTAATGACATGCAAAGTGGGCGTACCCAACCTGTTAGCGACTGAAAGCAGTC
The DNA here is from genome assembly GCF_964261635.1 of Lissotriton helveticus. Classification (NCBI taxonomy): domain Eukaryota; kingdom Metazoa; phylum Chordata; class Amphibia; order Caudata; family Salamandridae; genus Lissotriton; species Lissotriton helveticus. The sequence continues at coordinate 395,205,531 of NC_136060.1, read as the reverse complement.
TCTAACATCGCTATCGCCTATTATCAACGCAGGCACAGCCATGAAACGCCTGCTCAGACCACTTCTTAACCTGTATATCCATTGGGAGTTGGATATTCAGGTTAAGACCCTATTGGCGTTAATGCCTGAATATCGGTGGATTTCCAGCGGTATTCACGCATTGAGCCGCTATCGCTGGATATTTGATCGCATTTGAGATAAACGTTGCTAATAGCACGTTATCTCTGCGATAAAATCCGGCGATGCGCGGCGATAAAAAAAATATCGCTAAGCTCATTTAGTGATAAATATCGCTAGTTGTTGATAATATGCCTCTTGGTTTTAATGTGTATGCGGCTGCTTTTTCGGAAAACTGCCTTTGTCTGATGTATGTTTATTTTAAGATGTTTCTTTTATGGTCATATTCGTACATGCCGAATAAAGATTATTATTATTATTATTAATGCATGTTGGAGACTCTGACGATGCTCCATGTGATAGCTCCAAGGAGGAGTTTATGGAACTTCCCTACTCCTTGAAATGTCAAGCTTATGAATTCTGACCCTATCCAAATATTAGGTCTTCCCCGGTCCACTGAACCTATTGTAACACCTCTAACTAAACCTGGTTATTTGGTCAGACCATAATACCATTAGATTTAACATTCTATACTGTGCATCTGTTATAAAGACCAAACATCAAAAAGTTTAAGTGGTCCAGAAAGCCAGCTGAATCCTTTAACAGCCAATTATCAGTGAGTTACAGTTAGGTTGTAACAGAGATATATGCTAATTCAGTTACCTAGGCAGTTAATACCATAGCCCTCTTCTCAGAGAGAAACTTGTTCATTGAACTTGTTCATTAAAGGAAGAAACAAGTTCCCTTAGTTCAATGACACCCTTGCAATGTTAAGACCAAATTGAATCAGGTGGAGCGCTGTCCAAATGCTGCTATCCTGCCCCAATACCGATAAGACTGCCCTCAATGAGTATTGTGTTTTCTGAATTGTGTGTGAGAAGTCGCTTCCTTGTTGCTATGTTTTTTGCATGAAGATATGTTGTATTGTCTTTAGAAAGCTGACCAGCGTTGGCCCTCCAGAGGATCTCCATTAAGGGGAGAGTGACAGTGAAAGGGACCTTTCGATGATCCACAATCAAACTGAAATCTCTGTATTGAATGTCCTGTGTTCTACAAGAAATTTTAGTCTTGGAACAGAAGTAGTTCCCTCGGACAGCTGACTGGAAATCAGAAGCAATTTGGCTGGGAGTGAACATTCTTGGTCCACATTTCTCTTAGAGTTAAAATGTGCAAACATTACGCATTCAAGCTATTTGTTTTTCTCTTTCTTCTTTCAAGAATGTGCTGACCATCAAGCTCCACCATATCAATCAAAGCTGTAACTTTGAGTTGCCCTGCGATTCTCCTGCGCTTTGAGAAACGTGACTAGTGACTTCAGCAACTCTTTCACGTACAGACAAAGCTGCATGTATGATCCTTTGTGGGCAGGGGTGGTAGTTTGTGCTAGGGAGTTGGGTTTCTGGGGCCTCTCTTTTGGTCATGGCGGAGAGGTACTGGGATAAAACAACCAACACCCCTGTGCTACTAGGGGTGCTTCTTGTGATATTGTGATATTGGTACTTACCATGATTTCGTACTGAGAGGTGTAATGAGGCCATGCCCCTTTTAACACCTCTCTGCAACGCAGCCTCCTGGCGCATAATGGAGGTTCCCGGTGGGCTACTTGGCCCCCAGAGACCCCCAGTATTCAAGGAGAATTACTTCCCCCTCTGCAAACGCGCCAGGGGAAGCGTTTGCAGAGTGGTGGTTTTTTTGGGATCGGCAGGGTACGTGTACCCTACGCTCATCCCGCGATTAAAAAAATATATATACTTTTTTTTTACCTTGGGGGTCCTTGTGGGACCCCCTTAGCAGGTCTAGGGGGTCAGGGTGTTTCTACCCTGCCCCCTTTGCGCCTTTTACGCACTTGTTTTTCAATTTACTCGTGCCTCGGTTCTACCGAGGCACAAGATGGCTGCCAACACTTCCTGGTTTGGAGTGTTGACAGACAGTTTACAGCCAATTAGCATGCAGCTCGTGCTCATAATGGTACGCGTATAATCCTCGGACGGTACGCGTACGGTACAACATAGCAAATATATTTATGATTTTACTTTTGATTTTCTCAGGAACTACTGAACGGATTTACACCATTTAACAAAAAGCACAATCTACGAACCAAACTCTACCTTTTTGCCAAATTTTGTGTAATTCCGTTCAGCAGTTCGGGCTGTAGCCGTGTCTAACGGTCCCTATGGAAAATTGCATGGGGGAAAAAACGTTTTGGGACCCCCCTTTTTTCTCGGCCCCCGCTTCACGAATCACCCCGACCTTTTTAGGGAAGGAGCGGAGCAGGCCATCTTCTTGGAGAATTTCACGAAGATTGGTCAACCGGCGCCAAAGTTATTCCAAATAGAATGTTGCGGATTTCCTATGGAAACTAGGTCCTAACTATAACTACCTACTGGCGACCGCCAGTAGGTAATATATATATATATATATATATATATATATATATATATATATATATATATATATATATATATATATATATATATATATATATATATATATATATTACCTACTGGCGGTCGCCAGTAGGTATATATAGTTAGGATTTTTTCTCTATGGGTTTTTTGAAAATTCTATGTCTAATAACTTTGGCGTTTGTGGACGGAATTGGCTGAAATTTTCAGGAAAATGGCACATTTTGTTTCTGAGCAGCCCTTGAAAATTTGGGGGGGGTTCGTCCAGTGGGGGCTGAGAAAAAAGGGGGGTCCCAAAACGTGTTTTTAACATTGAGTTTTCCATAGGGCGGTTGGCCTCACTTTTAGCCCGAACGGCTGAATGGATTTGCACGAAACTTGGCAAAATTGTAGGGACTGGTAGCCCGATGTGCCTTTTGTAGGTCTCAATATATGTGCTCCAGTGGATTTTGAGAAATTAACGTTTAAAAAAAGATATATATCTGTAACAGCGGACCGGTTAGCGCTCTGGTTCGCGGACTTTTCGCGCAACGGAGCTTTGTGAAGCGAAGCTGATTGGTTCTCCGGCGTCTGTCAACATTCCAAACAGTCCGTAGCGGCCGCCATCTTGTCTCTCGGTAGGATCGAGAGACAAGAGGAGGTCAAAACAAAGGGGGAAATAACTGTAAGGGGGCATAGTAGATCCTCGCTGACCCCCTAGGTTTGATGTGGAGGTTTAAAAGGGCCACGCGGGGCAAAAAAAAATAATAAAAACAATAATTGAACGGCTGAATGGATTTGCACGAAACTTGGCAAAATATTAGGGACTGGTAGCCCGATGTGCCTTTGCTAGGTCTCAATATATGTGCTCCAGTGGATTTTGAGAAATTAACGTTCAAAAAAAGATATATATCTGTAACAGCGCTCCGCTTCGCGTAACGGAGGTTTGCGAAGCTGATTGGTCATTCTGTCACTGGGCTATAGTTGGGCTACATCTGGCTGATATTTGGGCTACATTTGTTTTTTTGTGTGTCTGGCGGCCATCTTTGGGCTACATTGGGCTACATTGGGCTTCATTGGGCTACATTCGGCTAATTAGCAAATAGCTCATCGCAAACTAGGAATGGTAAAGAATCGCTATTTATTCCTTAAAGTTCGCTATTTAGGAAATGCAAATAACTTTGATGATACATATGGCGGTTCATCTCTAACAAGATAAGAAGCATAGGGATAGATTTATGATGACTGGCGCATCACCAGGGATGTGTTAGTCATTCTGTGCCGCTGTTCCGTCACCTATGGTGTGCTGCATTTACAATGCGGCGCATCATGGGGCAAAAACAGCACAGATGCGTGATGTATCTGTGCCGTAAAGGTGGCGCATTGCTGGAGTTGTATCGCAAGTGTGATGAAGCTCCAGCAAGGGTCGGGGGTGCCCCTGTCGCAGGGTTTCTGTTCTCACACAGAACTGTGGACAGAGGATTGGAACCTCGGCGAATTAGGGTGTCCCAAAACTCACGTTAGTAATCAAAAACTATTTAGCAAGCTAGGTACAGTGTCACATTGGATATAACAAACTCTCAATGTTTAGACAATCCAGAATATGAACTTATAGTACCTCAGGATACGTGGAACTCATGAACAGTCGGTCGTTATATATTTCTTAGAAACCAGAACATGGAGTTAAGAAGAACACATGTGTATTTGAAATGTTTATTTACTAATGCCGTCTTCTCAGGCGTAGTACCTTAGATAATAAAAGTACACATATTATCAGTAGCAAAATTACCAGCATAGTTACTAGTACATAAAAAGTGAATGGTGATAGTATGTTAACATGCTGTAAATGAATAACAGTTAGCAACACTTATAAGCAGCCGCGGGCCGTGGAGGGAGTTACGGTGAGGCAGGGAGGCGGGGAGGGGGAGAAGCAGGGTGGAGAATACAAGTACACATATTATCAGTAGCAAAATTACCAGCATAGTTACTAGTACATAAAAAGCGAATGGTGACAGTATGTTAACATGCTGTAAATGAATAAGAGTTAGCAACACTTATAAGCAGCCGCGGGCCGTGGAGGGAGTTACGGTGGGGCAGGGAGGCGGGGAGGGGGAGGGGCAAGGTAGAGAGGGCTCCACCCTGCTTCTCCCCCTCCCCGCCTCCCTGCCCCATCGTAACTCCCTCCACGGCCCGCGGCTGCTTATATCTCACCCTCCCTAATACACATATTATATTATTTGCTAAGAAGGTCTCTTTGTGTTGGTTTAGGGCGTGTCCATACTTTAGTGTCTTAGATTTGAAGGAATCACATCAGCATACACCAGCTCTCTCTTCATGTGAACCGCATCAACTGTTGTGTATGTGTGTTCGGCAAAGCAATATAAAACCCGCCTCATGCCCAGAATTGGCAGAAGTTGCACTTATGTTATGAGTATGAAGTCGTGGAGATCAGACCTCATAACAATTCTGTATCGTGTTGTTCTTGAAACTTTAGCACTCGCTGTACAGATATAGTTTAACAAGTAAAGCAGATAGTAGACCAATAACATATTATTCTCATGTAAACCACGATGAACTACTAGGTGGAAAGCTAAAGCAACAACTAAGTGTCGTGTGCAGAAGTTGCAAAAAAGGAAAAATGGCGTTTAAACCGGTAATGAGCCCATGCTAACTTAACACGGTGTAAAGATATCCAGGACCTAGATGACACCTCCTCATGATCCGGAAACGAACTGAATAAGATAATAGAAGTGCCATCTCATGAGAGCAGATTGCAAGTTTATATGTGGACGGTCCGCAAGGTAAAGCATTAAAAACTAGGAAAATTCAATGCTAAAGAAAAATAAAACAGCCAAGTACTTTATCGAGTCTTAAGCCAATAGGCAAGGTAAATAATAAAAACTTGACAAATAAGTCAATGAATTGTCAATGAAATGCTAGTACTCAGCATATCAAACATGAAAAAGGTCTATGACATAACTGTGTATGCAAAATAAGCTGCAACAGCCTCCAATAGGAAGTCACCGTCTTCATCCGAAAACAGTTCAGCCATCCAATTTAAAAGCGGAAAAGAACATACGTGCTCTCCCAGCACCGGATCCTCTATCACCATCAGAGGACAGCTCGGTGGGTTTTCAAGAAAGCTGTGTTCCAAGAAAGACTGTGCTGCCGCCAGTAAATTCCAGGGACCAAGTAGTCCATGCATCAATGCCACAGCCATAATCCTTTCGCCAGGACAAATCAACTCGTGAGTAATGATAGGAGTCATCAGCTGATTAAAGTCGACGTCAGGAGAAACCGGTCCGCAGAGACACAAATCAATGGCCCAATCGAAATCACAGGTCAGGCAGTGAAATACAGGCTGGACACAGGTGAAGTAGGAGAACCGAAAAGATAATCCATATGCCGTGCTTAATATCGCCAACGGCATTGTGCCATAATATTCTAGCATGCGATTGCGGAACAGTGTCAGCAGCTGCAGGGTCGGAGGTTGCATAGGAGGGACATCCATATTTAAAAATGTAAAAAAGCACAAGAGCGTCCGCTGGTAATGCAAGTAAAAATGCAATCCACGAACCAGAGTGGAGAAAATGGAATGAAAGGGAGCAGGGATGACTCCAAAGATTTTCTCAAATGAAGTCACGAGACCACTGGTAACAACTTTAAAAAAGTGTGCCAGGGATTTTGTGGAGGATGCGTTAAAGATAGTCGGAAACATGTTGCTGAAATTGAAAGGCAAACCTGTGTACGGGTGTTCGCTATGTGAAGTACGAAAGTTTCACGGGCCGAACTCAAGGCCACCTCTCTCTGAGACAAAAGAGCTCTTATTCTTGTCATGCCGTTGAAACGTGTCCCAAGGTTGGTATTTGTGGCCAGATTGAAAACTCCCTATGTTCATGTGTGGGAGGAAATAGAACATTTCTGCAGCAAATAACCCGTTCACTTACTGTTACGATAAAAGGAATACTTTTAATTAACTCAGAACAATCTTCATTATTGAGCATCAAATAACTACCATTTTCCAACAACTTGAACGTGGGGATGATAGCAGGAACTGGCGTGCCTTGCAACACGCAAGCCATATTTGGTCGGTGTTTGTTGCATGAATCGTGTAACTGTATGTGCCTACACATTAGTGAATGATCTGGCGTCTCAGTGCATTCCTCTCCATTCAGATAAACTTCTTGATCATCTTTGAAACATCTGTATGTGTATGGAAGCGACCAGACCTCATGAACAAAAGCACTACCTAAAGGTTCATAAAGACCTATTGGTATATATTTCATACAATTTGAAAACTTATATAAAGCAAAAGGCAGCGTTATTAAACCGTGGATAAGGCATGTTGCCAAAAAACCCGCAATCCTCTGCTGATGATGTCACTGAGCATGTCATGAATGATGTAATATGTGACATCATCAGTAGTGGATTATGGGTAATAGTATCTCTAGTTTACTCCCCTATAGCTGTCTTTCTTTTAACATAAGTGTGTGTTTCCTTCCCTTATACTTACTGTTTTTGGTTCGCTTCCAGTTCGCGTACCAGCGAGCGAACTAGGAAGCGAACTAAGAGAAATAGAGGTTGGCACAGTTCCAAATATTGTACCAATTTTTTAATAACGGGGAGGTAGTTCTGAAAAGAACTTTTTTTTTTATTTTTCTGAACATTTTTTTACTGTTTTTGAATTTTTCGGAACAGTTTTATATTTTTTTGGGTTTTTCTTGGAGGGGGCAATGAAAACGATTCATTGTAAAGGGCTCAACAGGAGCAACAAAACAAAAAAAAGAAGTATTTATTATTTTGGGCGTTTCGGACAAACTTGCATATGATAGTCAATAGCTCTGTTGATCAGAGTGATGCTTCTTTCTCCGTAGGAAATGAATCCATCGCAAAATACGCAGGTGTGTTTTACTTCACCAAATCTCATTTGTATATTTGGCACCATCTCCCTGCCCTCTGGTCCCGTTACTTCCGGTACAACAGATCTTCTGGCCATAATAGGGAGATTATCTAGGTCGTTCCGAAACTGTGCAGCACTGTAGTTGTTAGGATGCCACCTAGTCATATGGCGATGCATTGTGTAGTTTCCGAAACTGTATTTTTTGTCGGTCCCTCTGGACAGTCTATCTTGACATATAAGGCAAGTTACGTATCTTGCATTTACTTTTTTCTGACCTTTGGGAATTTTAAAAAATTGCCAAATGAAGTTTTCTTTCCGGTGAGACGTCTTGGGCTGCTCAGGCAAAAACTGCCTCTCTTCGTGCTCGTCCTCCTGTTCCTCTTCTTCTTCTTCTTGTTGAATTACAACTTAAGCAGGTGGTCCACTCTTCCTTGGATGTGGTGGAGGTGGTGGGGAAGCACCAGCTGAAGCTACTAAAGAAGCCATTGCTCAGTGATCACAAAGGGTCTTTCTCTCACAATGATGAAAGTCAGAGTGAGGAAAGAAGGAGGGATTTTCATCATTTGGGAAAAACAAGAGTTCTCAACCAATCAAAAGTGTTCATTTTAGATTATATGACCTAGTCTTACATCATTAGGAAACCAAAAGTGAAATGAACCAATGAAAAGTGTTATTACCAAGTCACATGACTTGCTGTGTTTACGTTAAGCGCTTTGCAGGGCCTCCCGGTTTGCTTCCAGAAACCTGCGCTTTGGCACTCGCTTCGCGTACCAGTTCGCTAACGTAGCACGTCATATGACGTATCAAGCGACAACGTGGAACGTCATGCGGACGGGAGGCGTCACGATGTTGTTTTCTAACGCGGCACTTGCGGTAAAGAAACGTTTACCGGCTCGCGGTCTATTTCGCGGCATCAAGGTCAGCTAACGGGAAGCTTCCCGATTCGCGAAGCGGGAACGAAGAAAAAAAAATATTTTAAAAAAAAATTATTCATAAACATATAAAATATATTTTTGGATTTAAAGAAGAATACATTTTACAGCTACAGATATTAGCTGTTAAAAAACCAATGAAATTCACAGAAAAAACCATAGGTTATAGACCATATATAGTTAGGAATTAGCATTTACAAAACCTTGAAAATTCACTGAAAAAACCATAGGTTATAGACCATATATAGTTAGGAAATAGCATTTAGAAAACCTTATTTTACTCACACAAAACCATTGAAATTCCATATATAGTTAGTTGCACTAACTATATATCGCGCACCTGCAATCCACTGCTGATGATGTCACATATTACATCATTCATGACATGGTCAGTGACATCACTGATGACATCACTGATGACATCTCAAATGACATCACTGATGACATCACTGATGACAACATCCAGTGACTGTATGCTTCTGTAAAGTTAAAATATGTCTTACATATTGAAGAATGAGTGGATGTATAAGTGTCTGGATGAAGGATTTAGTAGGTGCATGACTGACTGTATAAGTGAGTGATTAAATGTGTCTCACTGAGTGCATGGGTTAGTGACTAAACTGTTTTAAATTGTGCATCATTGTGTCTGTTGTTTTGTAATCTGATGCATGTGTTGATCATTAGCTATATGACTAACTATATGGGTTATTGATTAGTTGCCCAAGTATTTGTATGGGAGACTGAGTGTGTGTGTGGGTGTCTGGGAGGTGTATGACTCTGTGCATAGATGTGTGAGCAGTTGATTCACTAGATGTATGGGTTCAAAAGTGCATGTGGAAACATCTGTATGGGCGGTTGACTGTGTGCATGAGTGTATTGGTGAGTGAATGGATATCTCAGTGCTACATGTCAAAGTAAGTACATATGTAAAACACAGTACATGTGATAGTTGACATATATAAATAACTGTGCATAAGAGCCAGTGAATGTGTGAGTGGCTGTATGGATTATTGTGAACTTGTATCAGGGATTGTATAACAGAGTAAATATGTGTTATTATATGTTCCAATAAGTAAGGTGTGTATAACTATATAGTTGAGGAAATCGAGGTGTGATTGATTCTTTGCAAGACTGACTAGGTGTGTGAGTAACTCCATGGATGAGTGACAGTCTGTGAGTGTCTGTTTACACTGAGTGTATCTAAGGTTATATTAGAGTCTGAAGAGGTTCATTGTATCATCACATGAATGATGTCATCAGTGATGTGATCAGTAATGTCAAATGAGATGTCATCAGTGATGTCATCAGTGATGTCATTTGAGATGTCATCAGTGATGTCATCAGTGATGTCACTGACCATGTCATGAATGATGTAATATGTGACATCATCAGCAGTGGATTGCAGGTGCGCGATATATAGTTAGTGCAACTAACTATATATGGAATTTCAATGGTTTTGTGTGAGTAAAATAAGGTTTTCTAAATGCTATTTCCTAACTATATATGGTCTATAACCTATGGTTTTTTCAGTGAATATATATATAGTTAGGATTTTTTCTCTATGTGTTTTTTGAAAATTCTATGTCTAATAACTTTGGCGTTTGTGGACGGAAATGGCTGAAAGATTCAGGAAAATGGCACATTTTGTTTCTGAGCAGCCCCTGAAAATTGGGGGGGGTTCGTCCAGGGGGGGTCGAGAAAAAAGGGGGGTCCCAAAACGTGTTTTTAACATTGAGTTTTCCATAGGGCGGTTGGCCTCACTTTTAGCCCGAACGGCTGAATGGATTTGCACGAAACTTGGCAAAATTGTAGGGACTTGTAGCCCGATGTGCCTTTTGTAGGTCTCAATATATGTGCTACAGTGGATTTTGAGAAATTAACGTTTAAAAAAAGATATATATCTGTAACAGCGGACCGGGCAGCGCTCCAGGACGCGTACATTTCGCGCAACGGAGCTTTGTGAAGCGAAGCTGATTGGTTCTCCGGCGTCTGTCAACATTCCAAACAGTCCGTAGCGGCCGCCATCTTGTCTCTCGGTAGGATCGAGAGACAAGAGGAGGCCAAAGCGAAGGGGCAAATGACCATAAGGGGGAATAGTAGATCCTCGCTGACCCCCTAGGTTTGATGTGGAGGTTTTAAAAGGGCCCCGCGGGGCAAAAAAAAAAAAATAATAATAATAATCGAACGGCTGAATGGATTTGCACGAAACTTGGCAAAATTGTAGGGACTGGTAGCCCGATGTGCCTTTGCTAGGTCTCAATATATGTGCTTCAGTGGATTTTGAGAAATTAACGTTCAAAAAAAGATATATATCTGTAACAGCGCACCGCTTCGCGTACTTTTCGCGTTACGGAGCTTTGCGAAGCGAAGCTGATTGGCTCTCCGGTGTCTGTAAACATTCCAAACAGTACGTAGCGGCCGCCATCTTGTCTCTCGGTAGGATCGAGAGACAAGAGGAGGCCAAAGCGAAGGGGCAAATGACCATAAGGGGGCATAGTAGATCCTCGCTGACCCCCTAGGTTTGATGTGGAGGTTTTAAAAGGGCCCCGCGGGGCAAAAAAAAAAATAATAATAATAATCGAACGGCTGAATGGATTTGCACGAAACTTGGTAAAATATTAGGGACTGGTAGCCCGATGTGCCTTTGCTAGGTCTCAATATATGTGCTTCAGTGCATTTTGAGAAATTAACGTTCAAAAACAAGATATATATCTGTAACAGCGCTCCGCTTCGCGGAGATAAAATTATATCTGTATTACCTAGCTGTTGCTAAAACCAGTTAGCGACGGCTAGTAGGAGATAGCGACCATCTTGGGCCCCACTTTGCATGTGAGTGATATTTATCACTAATGACATGCAAAGTGGGCATGCCAAGATGTTAGCGACTGGATGTCACCGTGGTGGTTTCATAGTTGAGAGGCACTTCATCTGCAGTGGGGCGCCGAGATCCGGATGGCACCGAGGTGATGTCTAGCAAGTTGCTGTACTGGTGTGGTCATTCTACAATGCTGAAAGTCGGCGTGGGGCGCCCCATTAGCCTGTGAGATGGCGTCAGTAGCGGACTGATGTGCGAATGGGGCCAAAGGCAGCGCAACAATATTTTCTGAAGAGAAGACACCAAAAGGTGCTGACATTCCAAGATCCGGATGGCACCGAGGTGGTGTCTAGCAAGCTATGCAGTTGAGTTGTGTGCGCACTTGCGGCGAATAGGTCGAAGGCAGCATAACAATGTTTTTTGAATAGAAGACACCACAAGGCGTTGAGATTCGGTTACCACCGAGGTGATGACTAGCAAGTTGCCGCACTGGTGTGGCCATCCTACAATACTGCTCCGAATAACGGCGTGGGGTGCCCGAAGGGGGGGGAGCCGGCGTGAATGGGCTCGTCTGCTGTAGTGGGGCGCCCCTTTACCGTTTCAGTTGCCATTCAGCTGAGTTTCGGCTGCTCTTGATGCTACAGCGACAGGCGGCTGCAAGAGAACTCTCAAAATGGCGGCCTGTTCTTTGGATTTGGGCCTGGTCCACTAAAATGGCCCTGGGACACCTTAGAACTCGGACGCTCGATTTTTTTTTCCTTTCCTGTACATGCAAAAAAAGGTAAATGCCCGGTACGTTACACGCTTCATCTGCCACGATGAACTCTCCAGAGGAACCGAAAAAAATATAGTTGTGGTAACTATACCATGCATCGTCATATGGAGAGGTGGCACCAATTAATTATAGTGCTGCATAAAAGAGAGATTTGGAGGAGAACCCCTGACCTGCTAGTACATTCATCAAAGAAGTGGCACTGAGAGCTTCAGAGGCAAGGGAAACGGTCCCAAATATTTAGAAGAACTTTGGAAAGATTAAAATGACATGTTTAGATTGTGGCAAATTAATTTCATGTGGACAGATGAGTGTTACTCTAATAAATACAGCATATGAACATCATCATAGTCGATGGTTGGTAGAGACATTTTGACTATATCCTGGACCTGCCCGTCCTCGCCCAAAATGGCGCCGGAATAAATGGGACTCGTAACTCCTTGTTGTGTACTGGTTGCAGAACCTTGAAATCACGAGATACGTATGCAGTTTTGAAGCACATGGCGGGCGGGGACGAGAATTGATTGAATATTTCGACATCCCTATTGATATTAAGTTCTGATGTGTTATTGATTACTGTACTGTTGAAAGTTCGAATTAACGTCACCCATGGTACTTGCCCGCAAATGTATATCTAGATAATTTTATTGTAACTGGCCCTGTCGTATTTTAATTATAAAATGTACGTCCACCGATTCCGTAACTGTTAGACACCTTAGTTCTTGCAACCTAATGGCCCGCCCGTTACGTTCCTCTACAGTGTAAATGTCTATTCATCATATACGATTACAGTTTGCTCTGTGGCAGGCCCACGTGGTTATAGGCTCATATTTGTATAATGAAATTTTCACAATAAAGGTTTTTAAAAGAAAACATGGTAGTAGTATATACATTGGTAAAGTTTTTAATAATAGTGACTGTTTTAGAATCATTAAAAGGCAAGTGAAATAAAGCAGACCAATTACATGAAGGGTAAAAGGTATAATACGAAGGAACGCAGTAAAGATAAATGGTCAAGGGCTGTTGTGTTTTCTATTCCTGCAACATAAAGTGATCGATAAGAATCTCATATTCAGGCGTATCGGCGACTAAGACAGCAGGTCGACCCTCTTTTGCTCAACGGCTCCGTCATGGGACGAAGAAACGCTCTTTTTCTCGAAAAAAGAATATATTTTACTTGCAGGACAGTTGTAAAATTTCCGGGAAAGTACATTAGCCTGGAACATTATAACATATATTTAAGAAAAAATAATGTTCGGAAGTAATGAAAAGCGTAATTTTTAGGTCATATGACCAAGTCTTTCATCATTACAATAAGAAAAGTAAAATGAACCAATGAAAAGTTTTATTAACAAGTCACATGACTTGTTATGCTTACGTTACGCGCTGCGCGCCCCGGATGACTTCCGGATGCGCTAACGCGGCGCGTCATATGACGCATTACGCGACAACGCAGGTACAGAATATAGTCAAAATGTCTCCACCAACCAGCGGTCGGAACACAACCCCTTTCAGCAGGCTAAATAGTTCTGTTAAATGACAACAGAAGGGACAGGCAACAAGAACCATCAGTCAAAGAGGGGAGGGCTAGTTCTTCTCTACCGGGTTACATTGGGGCGCTACTGGAACTGATCGAATTGGTAGTCTACAGTGTTTCTGGATGTTTCAGACTGAAGCTGGGGTTAGCATGAGAGCAGCACCATTTCGTAGCTCCGTCGTGGTCATTCCGCAACCAATCATGGCAGCCGTTCTTTATCGTTATTTTGGGCGGGGTGGGTGGCGGAGCCGAGCTGTTTTGCAGCCATCATTGTGTGGAGTTCAGTTCATCTCACTAGTTTTGTATTTGTCATGAGGGGTTGTTCCTAATGTTTCTATTTTAGCGAGGTCAAAAAGAGATCCCATTAGTGGCCTACTGATTTTGCTCGATTCCTTTTCTTTTTTTTACACGATTTTTCGTTATCTGCAAAGACTAAACAGAGTATTGCGACTCTGTGTTTGTTTGTAAATAGAGAATGAACCAAAGAGAACTAATTCTAAAACAGTAAATACTTGGATAACAATCAATCAAATGGAGAGAGAAGCAGGCACGACGGATTACAACGGGGGCAAAGGCCTGCGTTAACTACCTTTCACTATCTGCAAAGAGAGAGTACTCCTAATAGAAATGAGGGGGGGGGGGCATCATTCAAAGCAGATCAGTGTGCATAAACACGAAAATGTTTTCACTTACCACGTACTTGACATTCGACAGCTTATGATATTTGCTATTAAAAAACCATTGAAATTCACTGAAAAAACCATAGGTTATAGACCATATATAGTTAGGAATTAGCATTTACAAAACCTTGAAAATTCACTGAAAAAACCATAGGTTATAGACCATATATAGTTAGGAATTAGCATTTAAAAAACCTTATTTTACTCACACAAAACCATTGAAATTCCATATATAGTTAGTTGCACTAACTATATATCGCGCACCCGCAATCCACTGCTGATCATGTCACATATTACATCATTCATGACATGGTCAGTGACATCACTGATGACATCACTGATGACATCTCAAATGACATCACTGATGACATCACTGATGACATCTCATTTGACATCATTCTTGTGCTAATACGATAAACCTCTTCAGACTCTAATATAACCTTAGATACACTCAGTGTATACGGACACTCACACACTGCCACTCATCCATGGAGTTACTCACACACCCAGTCAGTCATGCAAAGAAACAATCTCACCTCCATTTCTTCAACTATACAGTTAAACACACCTTACTTATTGAAACATATACTAACACATATTTACTCTCTTATACAATCCCTGATACAAGTTCACAATGATCGATACAACCACTCACTCATTCAGTGGCTCTCATGCACAGTTATTTATATATGCCAACTCTCACATGTACTGTGTTTTACATATGTACTTACTATGACATGTAGCATTGAGATATCCATTCACTCATCAATACACTCATGCACACAGTCAACTGCCCATGTAGCTGTTTCCACATGCACTCTTGAACTCATACACCTAGTGAATAAACTGCTCACACATCTATGCATAGAGTCACACACCTTCCAGCCACCCCCACACAAACTCAATCTCCCATAGAAATACTTGGGCAACCAATTAATAACACATATAGCCTCTCGTATAGCTAATGATCAACACATGCAGCAGTTTACAGAACAACAGACATAATGATGCACAAATTAAGACAGTTTAGTCACTAACCCATGCATTCAGTGAGACACATTTAATCACTCACTCATACAGTCAGTCACGCACCTACTAAATCCTTCATCCAGACACTTATACATCCACTCATTCTTCAATATGTAAGACATATTTTAACTTTACAGAAACATACAGTCACTGGATGTTGTCATCAGTGATGTCATCAGTGATGTCATTTGAGATGTCATCAGTGATGTCATCAGTGATGTCACTGACCATGTCATGAATGATGTAATATGTGACATGATCAGCAGTGGATTGCGGGAGCGCGATATATAGTTAGTGCAACTAACTATATATGGAATTTCAATGGTTTTGTGTGAGTAAAATAAGGTTTTTTAAATGCTAATTCCTAACTATATATGGTCTATAACCTATGGTTTTTTCAGTGAATTTTCAAGGTTTTGTAAATGCTAATTCCTAACTATATATGGTCTATAACCTATGGTTTTTTCAGTGAATATATATATATATATATATATATATATATATATATATATATATATATATATATATATATATATATATTGCTAAGAGTAAGGTCTATATATATATATATGTATATTGCTAAGAGTAAGGTCTTCAAGAAATCACTTGTAGATAAGCATCAAAGAATTGAGAAAAAGGGAGGAGGTACATTATGCAAATGCTGTGAGCTAAACTCCTGACTTTGGAAAGTGCAGTGATCTGCCTGCTACAAGTCTGTATGCCGAAAATGCCAATTCAGCTGTGTATCTTTCAAGGTGAGTAAATTGAGTACATATATATATATATATAAAACACACAACTCCTCTTCCCAAAGGATTCGAAGACACAGGACACAACCGGGCTTCATTAGGAGTTTTATTTGGAAGTTTGCATGACCGGTTTCGGCGACTGCCTTCATCAAATGCTGCTTGTTCCAAACTGTGTCTTGCATGCTCGTCGATATTTGAAGCAGGCTCCTCCTTCCCCGATGATGGTAACCTCACCTGCACATCGTTACCACAGGCCTGCTTAGTGTAAGGAACTACCAGTCCCATAATGCTGCCGGCCAGTCTTTTTGTGCAGTGCTGGGGAAAAACACACAAAGTGGAAATTTGTTTCAACTAATGTCCCATACTTTCTTCCACCAGCCTCCGTGTGTTTTGAAGATTTTAGAGGCACAGGTACTGTGACGGTGACCCTTTACAGAAAGGCCTGCTGGAAACAAGCCTTAAGGAGAATAACTCGGAGGCTGTGGTGGCGGGTCAAAGGAATAATCTGTTTTCACGATAAAACAACAAAGTTCCCATGAATCCTTGACCGCAAATGTGAAAGGGTCCTGTGTACACGCCGTGGGTAGCGCGCTGAATATAAAACACACAACTCCTCTTCCCAAAGGATTCGAAGTCACAGGACACAACCGGGCTTCATTATATATATATATATATAATATTTTAACAATTTTAATCTTATTCTGGAACCAACAGTGATTGCGACTTTTGGTTTTATTTTTTCATCCTTTGAACTCGCTCCTCGAGTCTGTTTGTCTCATTGCTGGGGGCAGCTTAAAATTTGTACAAAACGTCTGGGGCTTGTTTACAGTCTTACCTGACTACTGTTGTGTGCTGAGGTGAGCCTACCCGACCCCGTTCCATCGCGGCTGTGTGCCGTTTGTGTGGAGGGCGGGCGGCCATCTTACTAGGAGTCCTCTCCCCGGCTGAACCTGTGGCAGCGGTCTAGCTGGGGGAGTGACGCGCTCCTACAAAATCACCATGCCTTTTCGGACGCGCAGCGGCCACGCGTGGCGGGCGCGCCTTTAGCGCCGAAGGTAAGCCAAAGGTCAGCCCGTCTGCGCCCGTCCGCGCCTCGGCCGTGACGGATGCAGGACGGGCTGCCCTTCAGCCTCGGACTATACCTAAGTCCATATGTAGGTACTCGAGGGAGCAGTTGCTGTCTCTGCGCTCTGCTAGGTGTCTGAATGCTGGGGAGGGTGCGGGGATCTGCCCCTGTCTCAATTCTTGCCTGATTTGTGGCTTTTGCTGCACGGAGACACTCTCCTCCCCTTCTCCCCAGGTGCCGGCCTCCCATGTTTTCTCGGCTGCCCTAGTTAACGCGCGCTCGATGTGTAAACATGCGGCTGACATCTTTGAGCTGCTGGCTGACGGCTCACTCGACTTCCTGTTTGTGACAGAAACCTGGCTCACTGTGGCCTGCGCTCCGGCTGTCGAGTTAGCTGTCCCCCGCGGTTATAAAATACACAGGAGGGACAGAGCGCTGGGAAGAGGAGGTGGGGTTGCCATTATTTTGAGAGACTCACTGACTCTTCATGCTGATCCCCCGGTAATCTTGGATGGGGGCGAAGCTATGAATTTTTCTGTGGTTCTCTCTCCTCATTTCACTCTAGGTGGCACCCTTATATATCGGCCTCATGGCCCGGCGGGGTCGTTCCTTTCGGGTCTGAGTGATCTTATTACCCCCCGAGCACTTAGATTCCCTAGTTTTTTACTTCTGGGTGATCTCAACATTCATGTTGAGGAAGTGGATCTGCCAGAGAGCAAAGGTCTGCGCGATGTTTTGGACTTGGCGCACCTGTCCCAGTGGGTCTCCCTACCCACGCACTCAGGCGGGCATACCCTGGATGTGATCTCCTCTAACTTTCCTCTCCAGGTTGAAGCTCCTGAACCTCTAACATGGTCCGATCACCAGCTAATTCGATTTACTTTGCCATCCCTGGGGTCTTCCACCGCGAGGGTTAAAACGTTATGTACCAATAAAATCAATAATGCTACTTTGGCGGCTACTTTGATTGAGAATCGGCCCACGTTGGGTAGTAACCTTACCACAGCGGTATCATCCTTCAATGAATGGATGGTGTCGGGGATTTCAGTCTCGTCCAAAGGGAGGGGAGGTAGACTGCGCTTTACCCCCTCTCAACCGTGGTTCTCCCCGGAGCTACGTTCCCATAAATTGGCTTGTAAAAAACTAGAGCGGGATTGGCGTCAATCCTATTGCCCTTTGGCCAAGGAAATACTGCGTAAAGAACAGAGAAACTATTATGCCAGTATTAAAAAGGCAAAGGGCATTTATTACGCCAATCGGATTGCCAAAGCCAATAATAACAGCCGAGAGATCTTTTCAATTGTAAACAGCTTTCTGGCCCCTTGTGCGGAGGAGCGGACAGTCCCAGCCTCTAAAGATTGGTGTGAGAGTCTGTCTGGGTTTTTTGAGGATAAGATCGCGGCTATTCAGTCTAACTTTGCTGCTATAAGCCCCTCAAATGCCTTAACACACCTACTTCTTCCTCTGAGGGCTCCAGCGGCCAGGTTGACGGAGTTTGTCCCTCCTTCCACTACTGACACTCTTGCCGTGATTAAATCTTTGAAATCCGGGTCACCATCGGACCCTTGTTCAGCAAGAGTGTTAGCGGCTGTCGCCGATGTAGTTGCTCAGGAGGTGACACACTTAGTTGGCCTCTCTTTTAAATCAGCCAGCCTGCCTCCTGAGTGGAAACAAGCTAAGCTCCTGCCTTTGCTTAAAAAGGCCGGAGCCGATCCGGCGGTACTGACTAACTACCGTCCGATATCGCTGCTTCCTGCTCTGGCAAAAATTGGAGAGAAACTGGCCTTCCAGCAGCTCAATGAGTTTGTGGAAAGCTCCGGAGCTCTTCACGAGGCACAGTCCGGGTTCCGTGCTGCCCACAGCACGGAGTCGGCCCTTGTGGAAATCTCGGAGGCAGTCAGGGAGTGTTTGGATGGTGGCGGCAGAGCGGCTCTAATTTTATTGGACCTCTCTGCCGCGTTTGACACGGTTCCCCACCAACGCCTCCTGGCCAGGCTTGCCGACATCGGCATTGGTGATCTTGCATTAGATTGGCTGAGCTCATTTTTGTCGGCTAGATCTCAACAGGTTTGGCTCCCTCCTTATTCTTCATCGGCTAGACCACTCGTGACAGGAGTCCCTCAGGGCTCGACTTTGAGCCCTTTGCTCTTTAATATATATCTGACCCCCCTGATTGAATTAGCGGAACATCTGGGAGCTAAAATTATAGCCTACGCGGACGACACGCAGCTGCTGTTTACCTGGCCTGGAGAGGCTCTGGACACAGAGCAGATCCAGAACTGTCTGTCCTCAGTCTTCAATTGGTTAGCGTCATCTCAATTGAAGTGTAACGAGGACAAGACTGAAATCCTACTCTATGGCCAGTTCCCCCCTGACTTTAGGACCCTTTGGTGGCCGGAGGGCTTCCCTATACCATGTGCCTCAAATTCCTTGGCTAAAAACCTTGGGGTCTGGTTTGGGGATGACCTTCGATTTGAGGGGCACATCAAGAGGCTCACCGGTGGCTGCTTTGGGACCTTGAAGTCTCTCAGAAAGTTCTTCCCGTATCTGCCTGCCTCTGCCTGCGAGTCAGTCGCGAGAGCTTTAATTCTCTCGCGCCTGGACTACGCCAATGCTCTGTTTAGTGGCTCACCGGCCTATTTGATCGGACGGCTCCAGATTATTCAAAACGCTACCGCCAGACTTTTGGGGAATATCTCCAGGCGGATCAGTGTTAGGAGTTACCTGGAGAGCCTGCATTGGCTGCCGGTGCCGCATCGAATCACCTTCAAAATTTTTACTCTGGCCCATAAAGCCATCAATGGGCGGGGTCCTGCCTATCTGATGAAACGTTTAATGCGGTACGTCCCTAACAGAGAATTGCGCTCAGCAGCACAACATCTGCTGCTGGTTCCGCGCTTTCGGCGTGTCCGGCTGGAACGCACTCCCGGCTGCTTTGCGCAGCATCGATGACTTCACGGCTTTTAAGAAAGCGCTGAAGACTCATCTGTTTAGAATAGCTGTCTAGTTCGTTTGGCTGGTCTAGGGCTCTGCTGCTTCTGTTCTCTTTCTTTTTCGCGCCAGGATACTCCGGAGTAATTGAGCGTGCTATAAAACAGCTTAAATAAATAAAAAATAAATAAATATATATATATATATATATATATATATATATTATATATATGTATATATAGTTAGGACCTAGTTTCCATAGGAAATCCGCAACATTCTATTGGGAATAACTTTGGCGCCGGTTGATGAATCTCTGCGAATTTCTCAAAGAAGATGGCCCGTTCTGCTCCGCTCCTTCCCTGAAAGTTTTGGGGGGATTCGTCAAGAGGGGGCTGAGAAAAAAGGGGGGTCCCAAAACGTGTTTTCCCCATGTTATTTTCCGTAGGACGATTAGACACGGCTACAGCCCGAACCGCTGAACGGAATTACACCAAACTTGGCAAAATGGTAGGGACTGGTACGCAGTACGGCCTTTTGTTTAAATGGTGTAAATCCCTCCAGTAGTTGTTGAGAAAATTGAATTTGAAAAAATGTATATATCTATATAAGCTTACTGTACTCTGTACCTTCCCGAGTACGAGCTGCATTCTGATTGGCTGCAATGTCTGACAACACTCCAAAACAGAAATTGTTGGCAGCCATCTTGTACCTCGGTAGACTGAGGCACAGGAAAGCAGAAAAACAAACGTGTAGAACTCAAAAAGCGGGCAGGGTAGAAGCACCCTGACCCCCTAGGCCTGCTCAGGGGGTCCCACAAGGACCCCCCAGGCCCCAAAAAAAATATATTTTTTAAAATCGCGGGGTACGCGTACCGTACGAGTACCGTGCGAGTACCGTGCGAGTACAGTGCGCGCACCCCGCGATTTTGCTTGTGGGACCCCCTGAGCAGGCCTAGGGGGTCAGGGTGCTTCTACCCTGCTCTCTTTGCGTGTTTTCCACCTTTGTTTCACTGCTTTCTTGTGCATTGGTTCTACCGAGGCACAATATGGCTGCCAACACTTCCTGGTTTGGAGTGTTGACAGACAGTGGCAGCCAATCAGCATGCCTTCCCGAGAAAGCTGCATGCTCATTGGCTGTCAACACTTCTAACCAGGAAGTGTTGGCATCCAGCTTGTGCTCGATAAACCGAGGCACAAGAAAGCAGAAAAACAAACGTGAAGAACACAAAAAGGGGGCAGGGTAGATACACCCTGACCCCCTAGGCCTGCCCAGGTGGTCCCACAAGGACAAAAAAAGGCCCACATTATTTTTTTTTTAAAACCTGGTCTGTTTTTTTTTTTAAATTACCCCCCCGGGGGGACCAAATCGCGGCGGCATAGTGATAAAGAAGTGTGGGGGTCCACAATCCCCCCCACACTGCCCTGGGGACCGCCGCCCCCGGGGCAAAGCAAGGCAGCCCCTTGGCGCATACTGGAGGCTCCTGGTGGGCTACTTGGCCCTCAGGGACCCCCAGTATGCAAGGGGAATTAGTTCCTATTCAGCAAACACGCCAGGGGTTGCGCTGCAGAGAGGTATAAAAAAGGGTGTGGCCTCATTACACCTCTCTGCAATGCAGCCCCCTGGCGCATACTGCAGGTTCCAGGTGGGCTAGTTGGCCCCCAGGGACCCCCAGTATGCAAGGGGAATTAGTTCCCCCTCTGCAAACACGCCCGGGGGCTGCGTTGCAGAGAGGTGTAAAAAAGGGTGTGGCCTCATTACACCTCTCTGTAATGCAGCTCCCTGGCTTATACTGGAGGCTCCTGGTGGGCTAGTTGCCCCCCAGGCACCCCCAATATGCCAGGGGAATTAGTTCCTCCTCTGGAAACGCGCCAGGGGTTGCGCTGCAGAGTGTTGTAAAAAGGGGGCGTGCCCTCTGAACACCTGCCTGCAAAAATGTAGTAAATCAGTATAAAAAAAATAACAATTAATACATTTAAAAATTGTCATTTAAAAAACCTTCGAAATTCACTGAAAAAACCATAGGTTTCAGGCCTTATATAGTTAGGAATTAGCATTTAAAAAACCTTGCAAATTCACTGAAAAAACCATAGGTTTCAGGCCTTATATAGTTAGGAATTAGCATTTAAAAAACCTTGCAAATTCACTGAAAAAACCATAGGTTCCCAGCCTTATATAGTTAGGAATTAGCATTTAAAAAACCTTTGAAATTCACTGAAAAAACCATAGGTTTCAGGCCTTATATAGTTAGGAATTAGCTTTTAAAAAACCTTTGAAATTCACTCAAAAAACTATAAGTTTTAGGGGTGTCATAGTTAGCTGGACATTTCACTCATACAAAACCATTGAAATTGCTCCTATACAGTTAGTTGTACTAACTATATTTCGCGCACCCGCAATCCACTGCTGATGATGTCATATATTAGATCATTCATGACATGGTCAGTGACATCACTGATGACATCTCAATTTATTCACACAACGCGTTTCGGCACCAATGCTTGATCACGTCTGAAGGTGCACGGTGATGTGTTCACTTAATAAAGTTACACAAACACAGTTCATGAACATAAACAAGGGACTGTGTGGTTACATCCTTTGGCAAATTTAGTGAGTCAGACATCTTGGAACAGTTTAGTATCGCACTGGAAAACAATGGTTGCACAAAATAAACAAGGGACTGTGTGGTTACACCCTTTGGCAGAATAGTGAGCCAGACATGGGACAGTTATTATCGCACTGGAAAACAATGTTGCACAAAAAGTTATATATGTGAATGCACATCAACAGGCTTGATTGTACCAACTGTCCTATTAAAAATTTAAATAAAATAAAACAGTGTGTAATTCAAAGGTAGGCAAATAAGTATCGGACATTATGGAGCAGTATTAGAGTCATACTGTAGCTAAATCTGTTAACGTTAATTGATGTTCGCAGGCACGATGCATCTGTTGTCGTGCAAAGCACCTGACGTGGGATATTAGAAAACATGATAGACGGCTATCAAATAAAACCGCTACTCTGTTACTACTGCGCCCCTGGTATGAGTTATGCGTAAACTCGCAGTGGATGGAAAATCATTTTATCGTGCTAAATATGCTATCATTAGCGCAGATTGCCCATACTTGCATACGACGTGCATTACTGAGCTCAAGGGTGCCCTCCTGTTGCCTAATCGTAGATCAATGGCCAGTGCGCGATCTGCACAATAATCCCCCACTGGGCGGAAAATTCATGATTCTCACCGATGTCCATTGCCATGTCAACAAAAGTCTCAACTTGGCCAGTGCCAAAATCAATCAAGTTCATACATGATACGTGCACGTGTATTCTTTAAGTGACAGAATAGTGCTGGTGATGTGTCAACTTAAGAACTGTGACTATAAGTGCATACGAGTCGGATGAAAAGGGTAGGTAGCCCGTGTTGGTGTGTACTTGTGCATGGGCCCCTTCCTTTTCTCCTGAAAAATAAACAAAAAGAGAGAAAATGGATTAAAATTGCAAACAGTTATATACAGTATGCATTATGATTCATCCTGAAAAAAGAGGAATTAAAATCATAGACAGTAATACATTCTTGTAACACTGTTACTAATGCTGCTGAAAGAGAAATCATGAACAGTAATACATAATTGTAACACTGCCACTCATGTTGCTGAGATAGAGTCACAGATGAGTGTGAGAATGAGCTACTACGACCCCTCTTTTAAGTGTATGGAGAGCTCTTCGTCCATGTTGAGTCCCCCGGGGCTTTTGGTTTGGAAATTTATTATATACCGAGATTCTCGCAGTCTCAGGGTAAGTTCTCTGTCACCCCCCCTTGGATTTCTTTGAATTTGTTCTATGACCATGAAGCTCAAATCCGTTACATTGGAGAAATGTTCCTCACTGAAATGTCTTGCTACAGGGTACTTGGGGTCTCGATTGGTGATCGCCCTGCGATGTTCAAGTACCCTTTTCTTAGCACTACACGTTGTGCTGCCTATATACCACAGTTTGCACGGACACTCAATAGCATAAATGACAAAGTTGGTACTACAGGTCAAAAACTGTGTGATCTTCTTGTTCACCCCATTGTATGTCAACTCACTTTTGTATTTACTGTTTCTACATGCCTTGTAGTGACTGCACGGATAGAAACCTTGGAGACCATGTCCTGTATTGGCTGGATAGTGTGTGATGTCATTCCTAGCTACCAGGTCGCGGATGTTATTATTGCGTCTGTACGTGATGCTCGGTCTATCTGGTAGCATGTTGCCTATGATGTTGTCACTTTTGAGGATATCCCAGTGTTTGACTAACATGCGTTTTACTGTCTGTGATTCTGTGTTATAGGTAAGAATCACCCGTGTTGTGTCTGTGTTGTCCTGTGTTATGTCTTGATCTTTGTCTTTGAGTGTTTCTGATCTGTCAATGGCTTCAGCTCTCTCTTTCGCTTTCTTCAAAACACAGATCGGATAACCCGCTAGTTTTGAATCTGTCTATAATGTTATCTCTTTTTTTCTCATATGCTTCTGTGTTGTTGCAATTTCTTTTTGCTCTCAGCAGTTCTCCATAAGGTATACTCCATTTGAGTACCTAAGGATGGCTGCTGAGGGCATGGAGGACACTGTTTCCTGCGGTGGCCTTGCGGTAGAGCCAGGTACATATCTTGCCCTGTCTGATCTCAAGACTCACGTCAAGGTAATCTACTTTGTCTTTGCTGATGGTCCCAGATAGCAAGATGGTATATCGGTTGGTGTTGAGTTTTTCAATGAATTTCTCGGCTTCCCCCTGAGTACCTTTCCAGACGATAAAGAGATCATCTATGTATCGCAGCCAAACTACGATCTTCTGGAGATTGTCTTTAAGAGTGGTACTGCCAAAGATCTCTTGCTCCCAGTGGCCCATGAAAAGATTTGCGAAACTGGGAGCAAAGCAAGAACCCATGGCAGTAACATTTACCTGCCTGTAGAGGGCGCCATCGAAAGCAAAGATGTTATTTTTGAGGCAGAAATCAGTCATTGCAATTAACATTCTGCTATGCTCAAGGAATCTGAGGGGCCTGCATTGCGTTGCAGATAGAACTCACATGACTCCAAATCTTGCTGATGATCAATGATTGTGTACAAAGAATGCACATCGAGTACAATGAACAGAAAATCATCATCCCAACTATGCCCTTCTATTTTACACAAAAAATCCTTGGTGTCACGAAGGTAGCTGGGCAATTGTACAACAAAATCCCTTAGGAAATGATCCACATGTTTGGATATGTGTTCGCTTACACTTCTAATAGATGATACTATTGGACGTCTCGGAGTATGACTATACTACAGTCTTCTTTGAGAGACTTGAGGGCCATGTCTCTGACAGCGAGAATCTCGGTATATAATAAATTTCCAAACCAAAAGCCCCGGGGGACTCAACATGGACGAAGAGCTCTCCATACACTTAAAAGAGGGGTAGCTCATTCTCTCACTCATCAGTGACTCTATCTCAGCAACATGAGTGACAGTGTTACAATTATGTATTACTGTTTATGATTTCTTTTTCAGCAACATTAGTAACAGTGTTACAAGAATGTATTACTGTCTATGATTTTAATTCCTCTTTTTTCAGGATGAATCATAATGCATACTGTATATAACTGTTTGCTTGATAGCAATTTTAATCCATTTTCTCTCTTTTTGTTTATTTTTCAGGAGAAAAGGAAGAGGCCCATGCACAAGTACACACCAACACGGGCTACCTACCCTTTTCATCCGACTCGTATGCACTTATAGTCACAGTTCGTTATTTGACACATCACCAGCACTATTCTGTCACTTAAAGAATACACGAGCACGTATCATGTATGATCTTGATTGATTTTGGCACTGGCCAAGCTGAGACTTTTGTTGACATGGCAATGGACATCGGTGAGAATCATGAATTTGCCGCCCACTGGGGGATTATTGTGCAGATCGCGCACTGGCCATTGATCTATGATTAGGCAACAGGAGGGCACCCTTGAGCCCAGTAATGCACGTCTTATGCAAGTATGGGCAATCTGCGCTAATGATAGCATATTTAGCATGATAAAATGATTTTCCATCCACTGCGAGTTTACGCATAACTCATACCAGGGGCGCAGTAGTAACAGAGTAGCGGTTTTATTTGATAGCCATCTATCATGTTTTCTAATATCCCACGTCAGGTGCTTTGCACGACAACAGATGCATCGTGCCTGTGAACATCAAGTAACGTTAGCAGATTTAGCTACAGTATGACTCTAATACTGCTCCATAATGTCCGATACTTATTTGCCTACCTTTGAATTACACACTGTTTTATTTTATTTAAATTTTTAATAGGACAGTTGGTACATCTAAGCCTGTTGATGTGCATTCACATATATAACTTTTTGTGCAACATTGATTTCCAGTGCGATAATAACTGTCCCATGATGTCTGACTCACTATTCTACCAAAGGGTGTAACCACACAGTCCCTTGTTTATTTTGTGTAACCATTGTTTTCCAGTGCGATACTAAACTGTTCCAAGATGTCTGACTCACTAAATTTGCCAAAAAATGTAACCACACAGTCCCTTGTTTATGTTCATGAACTGTGTTCGTGTAACTTTATTAAGTGAACACATCACCGTGCACCTTCAGACGTGATCAAGGCTTGGTGCCGAAAAGCGTTGTGTGAATAAATTGGAATTCGAAGAAATTTGGGCTGCCTGTTGTCTTCCTGAGAGCGTACGCTATTTTCATTTGTTTGAATATATTATATATATAACACCAACTTCCTTCGTGAATTCCTTTTGGTCAAAGAACGAAAGAACCGAGCCCAAACTCCGTTTTGCGTGTGAAATGGATTTATTCAGTCATAAATCGGCAGTCCTGCCCGACGCGTTTCGGAGACCAGCTCCTTGGTCACGGGTCAATGTTTTTTTGTTTCAATAAAGTATATATGAAAAAAACCTAAGTGTGGACATCACAGAAAATCAACATAAACATAGGACTACTGCACCACATCAATAGGTAAGGAAACACAGGCGCCATTTTGTAGTATTACATTCCCTATTCCAAAGCAACTTTTGTTTCAATCTCATATTGGTTAAACATGATTACAATCAATTTAATAAAATTAATTTATGCAAATAATATGACCAATGTAAATTAATATTCTTTACATCTAAAGTTCAATGTTAAGAAAAAATACACTTTTTCCAATTAATCAATTGGTAGGTCAAAAGTATTGGTACTGTATATTATTGTCAATTCTGCCCCAGTGGGCTAATTCATTAACCATATATGTTTAGCAACAGAATAAGAAATATTTTGTACAATACTGCCCCAGTGGGCTGTTGTATATGGCAATACTGGCTTTCTCAATAGTGTCCATTTTACAGATGCTGGTGTCTCTGTCTCCTATGATAAAATATACACATACGTAAAGTGATGTAGTGTAGTTCCTATTACCCCAATAGGCTCTGCGCATTGGAATAATATCTTCAATAGTATAGACGTAGGACAGAGGTTAACTAGGTCTTCTACTGTCGATATTAGACTTAAAGTTTAATGTTTGCCAGCTAGCTCAGAGTTCACTAGAAACTTTCTCGAATAGACAAGGAGGAGTTTAACCTCCCTGGATAGACAAGAAGGGATTTAGTTTCTGACAACCATAGAACATGACAACTTTGCTCTCCCCTAATCAAGAGTGTATCTCCGGAGTCGTGTGAAAACAAAAGACAACTTATTTTACTCAGTCAGTTCAGTGCATTCTTAGTTTCACCAGATTGTAGAGAAAAGGAAGAGACGGGCGTGTTCAATAAAAAGATGTTATTTATTGATCAGTCTCTTTTCTCATACAAGAGAAATGAATCGCTATTATTGCAATACTTATCGTTAAGTAAAGTGCATACAGTAATAACAGAATTATAAAATAATACTGTAAAAGCATTGATATGGTTTCTTAGCCTATGATACTTAAAATGGATAAAATAGATACATACATATATACATTGACTAATCGTACTCAACTGGTGCTTCTAACTATGCCTACCCCAATGTACCTGACCTAAGCCTAATACGTGGGCGGGAGTAGATAAGTAGCAGTTTAAGTTAAGTTTGTTTTGCCAAGAGTCTGCTTCAAGAATTCTCTACAAAGGGTTATTCAGTTCAGTACCTGGGATTTAGAAGGCTGGAGGGTTGGTATCTCTATCTCAGGGCTTGATATTCCAGCTGCCTGCAAGGGCGGCTTGGAAGCGCCGGAGCTGGATTTCTCTGCAGGAGAAAAGGCAGCGTCTCTCTCTCAGCGCGTCAGAAAGGAGGGGCAGCGTCTGTGGGCTTCGCTGTCAGCTGGGCTCCTCGGCAAGTCTCGCTGCTCCAATCTTGTCACCACCTCGTGTGTTGCTTAAGGCAATGTCGGTATTATTTATACCTGAAAGGTGCCGAGATTGACGTAAGGATGGACATAAATACGTCAATAAGGATGTCATACGAACTGATCTTTCGCACATTCTTTACTGAAGTTCTCGGCTAAATCAAAACAATGGCTGTGGGGATTTCCCAGGTCGTGGTAGGTTTGATTTGTTTTGAGAACACCGTATGCCTATTAGGGGGCTGGAGAAATAGTGCTTGCCTAATGAGATGGCATGCGCTATGACCTAATCAGATAACGGGCTTCTGTGCCGTTGTTTGGCTAATCAGATAACGGGTTACTGTGCAGTTGAATTGCTGCTAGTTAATTATTAACCAGACAAGGGTCAGAAATAGGGGGATCGATACAGTACCCATAGTAAATACATCACACCCACTCCACGTAATCTATGTCCATATTTACAAATCTAGGCATAGTAAACAAAACTAGTAGTGCATGTGTATACGGAACCACCCCAAAATACAATCAAATGCATTTTGAAAATTGGAAATGTAAAATACACGAAAAGATGAGTATAGTTACTATATGCACTTCAAGCAGTATAACAATGCTAAATCTAAACGCATATTTTGAAATCAGTATGAACGAAATGCGGAAATTACACATGAAATGGCTCCTAATACAGAAGAAAAAATTCGAGACCATCTCATCACAAAATCATAAATACTTGTGAACATGCTAGAGGGTAGCTAATGTCTCTAGAGTAGCTAAAAATAGAAATTGTGTTCTCTAGGAATAGTTTTACTTTAAGCAGAAGATAAGTGTCCCAAAAAATCGTAAATATTTTTGGAAATGGATGGGGAAAAAAAATGTCTCGCTCTCTGTAAAAACTGGTGAGAAAATTTCTTATTGCTTTATTTTCAAAGTTGAAGGCCAAATTGAGGGTGTAGGGAACGCCGTGTGCTAGTTTGCCCAAAGTCATTCTTTCTGCTCTGGTGAAAACATCATATTGTTGAGACTTTCGAAAAAACTGTCAACTGCTTCTTGCGAAAGTTCCACTAACTCGGAAAAAATTTGTAACATGCATTCATGAGCATGATTGCCTTCATTGATGTTTCGATCAGCATAGCTGACAGAAGGTCGTACCTGATCGATGCTGCTTTCATCTTGTACTTCACAACTCTTCAATCGTAGTGGTGAAGTCTCCACGAATGCCGTCATCAGGATTGGTAGCCGCTGGGGACAGCACAATGCATGAGCCGTTACCGGACCCAACAAAGTCTCTGCGTCCATTGGCACATCCGATTGTAGTGTCAGACAGGTGTCCAACACGCATTCTTCGCCGCATAGCAAGCACCTTAATACAGGCATAACACAACTTTGCCACATCGGTCTAAATGAAAGAAACCAAGTCATGTTTAAATCTCGTAGCCGTGCTAGTCCAAGGACTTTAGTTATGCGGTCCCAGTAGCCAATAGCTCGGGTTGTTTCTTCCATTATCGCTGGTGTCTTGTCTGTGACGTGGTTTGCCATAGCGAAGTAACAGGATCAAAAATAGGATGCCTGCCACTAGTCCCAAAAGGAGAGGAAGTCCGCCAAAGATGGAATGGACAAAATCAGGAAAAATACCCAGGATGGCTTTGAATGGCGTTAAAGCTCCCGAAAACACTGTCTTAAATACACTCGCGATTCCACTTGTATCAGAAATATTTAAGATTTCGCTCAGTATTTCTGCGAAATGTATGGGGGAATTGGTTGATAACAGTGAATGAATCTCAGCAGTTGTCCTTGCAACTTGGAGATCATACGTTTCTTTTGATGACGTTAACATGGTTGGCGTCTGTAGGAGCACTGTCTTCATTCTGCTTAAAGTATCAATTCGAATAGAAGAAATTTTCAAACTGGGCCATAACCTTGCCTCCCTGTCTCGAGCATCGTTTGGGAACAATACTCGTTCACAGCACATGACCTTCGTAGTCACGGTTATGAGATAAGGTTTTCCGGGCAGCAGACTGCAACATCTGCGATCTACAATTAGAATGTAACTCCCGTTCGAGAGTCTCCTAAAGAATGGTTCTATTTGTGTTGCAGGTGTGCCTAGCTGGTGACATGAAAGGTTATTTGTAGTCCCTTCACAGGCTCCATGCAAACTAATACCCTGACACAGAAGTGT
Source organism: Lissotriton helveticus (assembly GCF_964261635.1). Lineage (NCBI taxonomy): Eukaryota > Metazoa > Chordata > Amphibia > Caudata > Salamandridae > Lissotriton > Lissotriton helveticus. Next base: position 395,175,098 of record NC_136060.1, on the reverse strand, counting down.
ACCGCTTAGTGACCTTGCACAATTATTGCCACTAAGAAACACATTCTGGCCTTTATTACTAACACATGTGTGTGTATAGGGCAGGTTCCATGTTGACTTAATGTATCCTTTACCCAACCTTTCATACTGGCCTGCCTGTATATATTTTTGGCAGTATTGAAACTGGAAAGTTGTTATCAGAATATTTATTATCCCATGTATTATCCATTCAATGACAGGTCGTTCTGACATTGTCAATGGTAATCTCTCAAGTTTTTCAATGCTCAGAATTGTATAGTCAGCACCCTTCTGTGCCAAACTGATTTGTTTATCAGTAAGGTTAAAGATATTAAATAGTGACGTTGTGTTGATTAAACGCCAAGGCACATAGCCTGAACGCAGATTTTGTAACGTCCAGCCAAGTTGTACAATAGAACGCAATTGGGACTGACCGTGTTGTAACATCAGTAAGTCTTGCGATATTATATCGATTGTTGAAGACACATTACTGTCCAGTGAATATATTCTGGAGGACAGAGTCATTAACCCATTGTCCACAACAGAAAGTGATTTTTCCAAATTAATACGGTCAATTTCCCGTATTTTTTCTGCTGTCTCAATTTGAGTTACTTTCCAGGCTTCATTGTAAGCTGCATATATAGAGGCCGCTATGAAACGTTTTTGACGCTGTTTGCGTGGTCCCATAATGAAATCACGCAAGTCAGCACCCTCTTGAAGTGAAGTTAGGTGTTGCTTCATTTCTGCCAGTGTGGATGTTTGTAGCCATTGAAGGCAGAGCTTGCCCACACTGTAAGTAGTTACTATCCCTGGATGTTGTCTTTGGGAATATCTAGGGTCTGGCCTGGTCAATTTGAACCCCTGTATTTTGTTCAGGAATCTGTCTTGACAGTTATTTGTGTCTGTGGGCAAGATCAACCATTGTTTCCAATCAGGATGTGTTCTGTTTTGGTTTAAAATATGGTTCACGTCTATCTCAACATCTATAGAGCTATTACTGTTCGTTGTTGGCTTTGGAATAGACGGTTTATTTAAGTCTTTGATTTTGGCTAAGCCAAGACAGGTAGTTTGTTGAATAGTGTCATTCAAGAATATAATTTGTTCTGGGATCATACAGGCTCTGAACAATGATTCTATCTTTTGTACCCCAAACAGTTTTTGTTTCAATGTTATTTTTCCAGAAAACAAAACCAAATGTATTCATTTGCTCAAAAAATTAATCTGAATATATCAATTTCGTGTTTGTAAGCATGGTCTTCATACCTGTTTTATTCGACAATTTGAAATAAAATGTTTCTGCATTACTTGTGTTAAACCCTGAAAAATATGCATATTTATCATAAAATGTTTTAGAACTACCCTTTGGTGGAGTAGCACAATGTTCCCATTGGTTATAATTTAAAACATTTCTAGGTTGTGCAGATTTATGGAGATAATGGTTACCATAGTGGTTGTAGCAGAACATTTGATCATAATTAGACGAACCCTGCAAATAATCATGTTCTGTAAATTTAGCAGACATTACTAGGTCAGACATCATATCATTTATACTTTCAAAGTCCCAATCATCAGCAAATGTGCTTGGTTTTACAAAGTCACTTAACGAGATCTTAAATTGATGTGGATACTTCAGGATTTCAACCGGGCCATAGATTTCATAATCAGTATTGTCCCATGCTACACCGCCTGGTATAGGATTGGCTGTGAAGTTCACTGAAGAAAGTTCTCTTTTCTTGACGTGTGAAGATGTGTGTGGTTTAAGGACCAAGTTGATTTTCTGGCTTGCTGTGTCCATTTTAGCATATTTTCCGTCAATGAAAGGTCCCAAGCATAGTACCATGATGAGCCAAAGTATGAGTATAAATGCACCTAATGTCACCCAAATTTCAATCCTTGGAGAAGTCAGATAGGTTCCCTTTAGTTGATGAAAAAGTTCCTTTGCTTTGTCTTTAAAAGTTTTTGTTGATGGCTGTACTTCTGGTTCACTTGGATCTTCTGAAACATCATCGAAGTTGATGAAGTAGCCGGATGCCGTTCTGTCAATTGTTCCAATTGCTTCTGGATTACTTTTTGCTTTTGGATTTTGCTTTGTTTCATTAGCAAAGTCTGTAGTTACATCATCGTAGGTTGTTGTTTCTTGATGAAAAGCTTTTATTTGGGTTTTAAGAGGTTCAAGTTCCATTGCTTTGTTGCATAGTCCTTGTTGTTTCACTGTAGATTGTTCAAATGTGATCAGTCTTTCAGTTTGAACCTCTGTGGATGTAGCAAACTTTGGTGTTCTGCTACTTCTTGGGAGTCCACTTGGCCTACTATTTGTTATCGGCCACATGATTGTAGTTTAACCAGGTCGATGGATATGACTCAGTTCTCCTTTTTACCAGCAAGGGGCGGTAGTACTACTGATCTTGTCCCGTTGATAGACAAGACAGGAACTGCTTTTCTGTAAGAAGGCCCAAATTCCTTCTTTACCGCGATCTTCTCTCTGACCAGATCCCCGACTTTTGGAATCCAGACAGGCCTTGCTGGGACAGGTGGTTTTTCTTCAGTGGTTGTTGGCTGTTGTTTCAACTTTATGTTGCTCAGGTCTTTTCTTGTTTCATTTAAGTCCTGTAAAATAGCCAAGCGATCTTTGATATCAAAGCATTTTTCTTTAACCACTGAAGTCTGACTATCTAAGTCCTGGATTAACATTCTAGTCCCAAACAATAGTTCGTACGGACTGAGTCCTTTCAGAGAATTTCTTGGCAGGTTATTTAGACTACGTTGGACACTTATTAAATGTTTGACCCACCCAACTCCTGAACCTAATATCTTTGCTGTTATAGATTGCTTTATGCCTTGGTTTTTTCTTTACACCATCCCGGAAGTGAGAAGAGTCCCACAATGCAATGTTCATTCTGGCCAGGCACCCCCCACAAGCTGTTTTTAGAGCTAAAGGAAAGATTTTGGTCAGAACGTAACATGCTTCTAGCGTATATGCCATTCTAGACTCGCAAATCTTTGTATAACAGTTCCGACGTCAGCCGAAAGTTGGGGTCTACATTATAAGTGAAGATAGTCTCTACATGTTAATACGACGCATTATTCATACTGTGTTTTTATTATTTTTTTGTTGATTTGATACATTCTGGAGTGAAACGCCATGGTAGTAAACCGTTTCTCTCGCCACTACGATCTCTGTTGCAGTCTGGGCAGTTTTTTACAAAAATGTGATGATGCAGGCTCATGCCTGGCCACCAGTACACTGATTGTAATTCTTCCAGAGAATCTTTTAGCTTAAGGTGTCTGAGACCCTCACCCATATGTGTGTCTGCTATTAACAAGCCTCTCCTGTCCGTGTTTGGAATGACTCTATCCCCCACTCCAGGGATTCGAGCAAAAGGGACTGAGTTTGCATCGATTATGTATGTATAATTGAGTGGGTAATTGATCGGTAGCGCTGAGCAGTCGCCTTTTGATGACGTTTTCACTGCCAGCACAGTTTCTCCGTCAATGTATTTTACTGCACGCTTTTTTGTAGCTACGGAAGCCGATTTAGTTGCTACCGCTGTGGCTGTCTCAGCCAATGAATTCCCTGCAGCGTGAACGCCATCACGCTGATGACTCAGTGAATGTATCACGTGAGTTTTTGGTAGTTCTTTCTGTAAAAGAACTACTTGTTCCCAAAGCACTTTTTGCTTTATTGTTGCACCTGTGTCATCTTTGTAACTGTTTTGAATCCATTTCTGTAAGTCGTTATTGTATGATTTGACGCAATAATACGAATCGCACACTATAAGTGTCGGGAATTCGCGATCGGCATTATCTAGCGCCATTTTTAACGCTATTATTTCAGTTTGTTGTTCTGAATTATTTTCCACTGAGTGTGTTTTTGTAAGTAGAGGTCTTAATTTACCTCCGCGCCACACTTCTTTTACAATTTCGCATGTGGCGTTGTAAGCCAGCTCTCCCCAAACTGAGGGTTGAGCTTGACCGTCTGTATATATTACACAGGCGTACTGTCGTAAAGGCAGAATGTCGATTGGCAGAGGGTATTCTCTCTCATATTCTAGATATTTTAATTCTTTCATTTCCGGGTCAAAATAGTATTTTACTTTGTCTGTAGCAACAGAATTTACCCATTGTATCCATTCTGGATTCAGTGCAGTTGTCGGTAAATTACATGGTGTTGTTAATGCCTCAAAAGCTGATTCTGCTGTTCTGACTGTAACCTGTCTACCGTCGGCTTGGTATTTTTCTTTTGCTACAGCTGTTTGAACCGCATGAACAATGTTTTCCTTAATGCTGAACCTTTTTTCAGCTTCTGTGTACAAATGTGATTTGTATGCTATTGGTACCTTCTCTCCCTCATTAGAGGTCAGGTATGTGAATCCGCATCTTCCTGGGATGACTCGAATCACAAGGTTGCGTGTGTTGTCACGTGTTTGTAATTTTGTTTTAACTAACATATCTGTTTGTAAAAATCTCAACATTTCTGTGTGTTTTTGAGTCCAATTGATTCTTTTAAAATCTGGTTTTATAAGATCATAGAGAGGTTTAACTCTCTCTGTATAATTTATAATGTAAGTTCTTCCGAAATTTAGGAAACCTAGAATTGATTGTAAGTTTTTTAGTGTTCTAGGTGCTTGGATTACAGCACATTTCTCTAGGAAATTGTCAGCCAGGCTTTTGCCTTCACTTGATAGTTCATATCCTAAAAACAGGACAGTTAGATGGGCAATTCTTGACTTTTTGAAGTTGAATTTGTAACCCTCTGCTGCGAACCCAAGTATTATGGTGTTCACTCTCTTCAAGTGAGTATCCAAGTCATCATCTGTTAGATAGATGTCATCGACATAAGATAATGCCTCATCATCATATATTTGTAGTAACTCTGTTACTCTTGCTGAGAATAATCCTGGGCTATTCTTGAACCCCTGGGGCAAACAACAGAATTTTTTTTGCGCGCCATTTATTGAGAACGCGGTCAAATATCTGCTCTCTGGTGCTATATTTTGACAGAAGAATCCATTAGAGATATCTAATGTTGTTTTGTATTTTTTGCGCACTATGTTATTCATTAGTGCAGCACTATGCGAGTTTTGTACTGCAAAGGTTTTGCAACATGAGTTAAGGTGTCTGTAGTCCAAAACAAGACGATATGAATTGTCTGGTTTGGAGACAGGAAACAAAGGATTATTCATTTGTGAGGTGCAAGTTTCAATCACCCCCTGGTATGCAATTTGATCTAGGATCTCTTTTACCCGTTTTCTAGCTTCTTGCTTAATTGGGTACTGCCTCTGAGCAGTAGGTTGTGATTTTAACTGGATTTTGTGAGGAGGAGAGTCCTCATCCCATCCCACATGGTTTTTATATAATGCAGGAGCTTGGGCTACTGCCCACTTTCTTGCAAGTGTATATTTTTTATGAATTGGAATATGATTTGAGAAGGCAGGCATAATTATTTCTTCGCCATGAGGGCACTCCCTGACAAACTCTGGTGGCCAGTCTCTTTCAGCTAGAAGGATGTCATAGCCCTTGGAGAGATTATCCCAAAAGAGACCCCTTATTTTCCTAGTCTTATCCCCCTCTATACGCAATGTTATTTCATATATTTTATGAGGTTTGCTAACTCTGGTATCTGCAGTTTCCACCTGAATGTATTCATTCGTGTCCACTGTCTCCAGATGATTCATAAGGATCTTGCGAGCTATGCTCACTTCTGCTGCGCTGTCTCGCATTGTCTGAGCCCATTCTCCGTTTTTCAGCTGTGTCCTCAGTATTCTCGGCATGGTTGATTACTTTAATACTGGCTACCTTCTTTTTTGGAAACTGTAATTTTTTATTTTGATGAGCAGGTTCCTTGTCTTTGGACTTGACGTGCTCTTCCCTGTGTTCTGACCGTCCTCTTCTTTCCGATTTCTGCAAGGAAGTCTGAAAAGATTGAGAGGGACGTGTATCAATATCTTGATATCTATCAGGTTTCTTCAGATTATTCCTATTTCTAAGGTTGTATTTTTTCTCAGAGGGCTCCCTCTGGGGAGACTTGTGTCCTTGGTCCAGAGATCTTTCTCTCCGCCGAGGAGACCTTCCTCTGGACTGGAATCTTTTTTCTTTAGGAGTGGATTGTTTATTTCCATCCCAGCTCTTTTTTTGAGTGTTTAGATTATTTTTAATAAATACTTTTTCAGGTTTTTCAATAAGTTGGGGTTTCACCGGTTTTCCACCCAAACTATCTCTTCCTAGTTCTTCATAGGATTTTTCTATGATTCTGGCAATTTCAAATGGTTGGTCTGCTATATCTGTCTCTTTCAACCTCTGGCGGATCGCCACATTTGCTGCTTCTCCCTTTATATTTGCTAATAATATTGCCGAGACCTGCTTGAAGTCTTTTAGTAATTTCATACCAAGAGTTAAAGCAGGTTCTGGACCGTATTCATCTTGAATTTGTTTTAGCACATCTGGTATTACTGACATGGATGGAACACCATGTGTTTTTGTGTAAATGGAAGCAAAGACTGTACCCCAAGTGTCACAGTCCTCCACATGTGGTGCGATTCCCATTGGAAGACAGATAGTCAGAATCCTGTGTTTCTCAACCGGGGTGGTATCTGGAAATACCGCCTCTATTTGAGTGATTTTTTGTGCTAACCAGAATGGAATTTGTTCCCGTTTTGCGGGTACTTTACCTAGACAGGACTGTATGTTCTGTGGTGTAATTTTATTTGTGTTCCCCTGGTGAGGGATCAGCTGTGGAATTTTAATAGCTGGTTGGACTGTTGAAGTCCGCATTACATATTAGACTAATTGTCTATGTATTTTAATTAATTGTTTTAGCTGTGCTAAAAGTTCTGGTGCAGACATTTCTTCAATGTCTGGATGTGGTGTGTATCCGGCTAGGACCGGCCACGTTGCTCCTGGTCTACCTAGTGGACCGAGCCTGGTGATGTGATTATTATGTTTTAGGGCGCCATTAAACCAGAGCAGGTGCTCTTGGTATTTGAGTGGTATTTCCACCTCCTCGAAAGGAGTGTACTCATTAGGAGGTTCCTCTATTTTGTAATAGTGGAAGTCCTTTGTTACAGCGTTTGCTGCTGGAAAGTTTATCCATGAATAGAATACCTCTGTCTGCCGATATTCGTGTGCCTCAATTACGAATATGACTGTACCACCTCTCGGTGTCAGCCCATTTTCTATAAGTTTTAAAGTTATAGATTTCCTTATGTTGACCGGGATGAGTATTGCCTCCGGGTCGTGCTGTAGGAGACTATTGTCAGCCGCTAGGAGTTGAGCTGCTATTCTAGCTGTCTCCCTTTCTTCTTCATTTTCTGACATTCTACTGTCAAGAAGATTTTGTTTATTTGCAGATCAGGTTTCTATGGAAACAAAGATTAGATGACAACAAAGAATGTACAGAGTTCCCCAATAAAGATTATTTGACTAAATTAACCCATTAAAACCTCTCTCTTAAGTGTGTGATAGAGCAGGGAAAGTGGGAGTCCCTTATCGGAATCAAGGATGCCTCACACAAGTCAAAGGCTGGATGACTACTGTCACCCCACCCGATGATTGTCCAGTGTCATCATTGGCTATCCTGCTCCTTCGGCAGGCTGGCGATGCAATGCCCGTCGGGCAGCACCAAAGTGCTGCACTTTAGCGGAGATCTTTTATTCCTTTAGCCAATGAGTGCATGTGTGTGAGGGACCTGGGGAGTGCAATGAGTGAGCGTGAGTGAGGTTAAAAAAGGTCAGTAGAGTCCAACAGGGAAACCTTTAATAGCATGGCTCTCTGCCTTGATAAAAACCGTGAAAAGTTGAGGGGTATTAAGGCGTGACGGTTAGGGTAATCAGGCCTTATTCAACCCTCAGTCCGGGTCTGGTCAACATGTTTCTTGCCTCTAAGGCAATTCATCAGGACCAATTGCTCATAAGATTGCTCATGGATTCCTCAAAAGTTAAGGAAGTATACGACCTGAGAGGTGTCGCAGAATCAACCCTTCATTGAGGCCCTCCCTGGGACCGTGGTCCCTGGTTGGATTTCAAACCGGCTGACCTGGTGGGTCGGCGATCCTGCGGCATTTCCGTTGTGGGCGGGGTAGGTGACACACGCCTTGCCAGAAGCTTGCAGGTACCGACCTCACAGCACTGGCCCCACCAGGTCAGCCGGTTTGAAATCCAACCAGGGACCACGGTCCCAGGGAGGGCCTCAATGAAGGGTTGATTCTGCGACACCTCTCAGGTCGTATACTTCCTTAACTTTTGAGGAATCCATGAGCAATCTTATGAGCAATTGGTCCTGATGAATTGCCTTAGAGGCAAGAAAAATGTTGACCAGACCCGGACTGAGGGTTGAATAAGGCCTGATTACCCTAACCGTCACGCCTTAATACCCCTCAACTTTTCACGGTTTTTATCAAGGCAGAGAGCCATGCTATTAAAGGTTTCCCTGTTGGACTCTACTGACCTTTTTTAACCTCACTCACGCTCACTCATTGCACTCCCCTGGTCCCTCACACACATGCACTCATTGGCTAAAGGAATAAAAGATCTCCGCTAAAGTGCAGCACTTTGGTGCTGCCCGACGGGCATTGCATCGCCAGCCTGCCGAAGGAGCAGGAGAGCCAATGATGACACTGGACAATCATCGGGTGGGGTGACAGTAGTCATCCAGCCTTTGACTTGTGTGAGGCATCCTTGATTCCGATAAGGGACTCCCACTTTCCCTGCTCTATCACACACTTAAGAGAGAGGTTTTAATGGGTTAATTTAGTCAAATAATCTTTATTGGGGAACTCTGTACATTCTTTGTTGTTATCTACGTTATAGGACACGTACATTGGACCCCGTTAAAAATTTGTCCAACCCCCGTTCCCCCTTCTTGTGACAACAACAAAGATTAGATGCACAATATTTTGGAACAGTGTATCCTTCAACGTTGAATAAACCAAGAACCATACATAGGAGTCTCCTCCTACTAAGTTTGGCGGATTTAACCTTTCACCCACTCCAGACGTCTTTGGAGTATTATGGGGAAAAGGGGTCTGTGTGAAAAAGCATGACTGAGTTACTCTAATGTCTTACGTTAGATTTATCGCCTATCCAAACCGTTGGGCGCCATGTAGTGTAGTTCCTATTATCCCAATAGGCTCTGCGCATTGGAATAATATCTTCAATAGTATAGACGTAGAACAGAGGTTAACTAGGTCTTCTACTGTCGATATTAGACTTAAAGTTTAATGTTTGCCAGCTAGCTCAGAGTTCACTAGAAACTTTCTCGAATAGACAAGGAGGAGTTTAGCCTCCCTGGATAGACAAGAAGGGATTTAGTTTCTGACAACCATAGAACATGACAACTTTGCTCTCCCCTAATCAAGAGTGTATCTCCGGAGTCGTGTGAAAACAAAAGACAACTTATTTTACTCAGTCAGTTCAGTGCATTCTTAGTTTCACCAGATTGTAGAGAAAAGGAAGAGACGGGCGTGTTCAATAAAAAGATGTTATTTATTGATCAGTCTCTTTTCTCATACAAGAGAAATGAATCGCTATTATTTCAATACTTATCGTTAAGTAAAGTGCATACAGTAATAACAGAATTATAAAATAATACTGTAAAAGCATTGATATGGTTTCTTAGCCGTATGATACTTAAAATGGATAAAATAGATACATACATATATACATTGACTAATCGTACTCAACTGGTGCTTCTAACTACGCCTACCCCAATGTACCTGACCTAAGCCTAATACGTGGGCGGGAGTAGATAAGTAGCAGTTTAAGTTAAGTTTGTTTTGCCAAGAGTCTGTTTCAAGAATTCTCCACAAAGGGTTATTCAGTTCAGTACCTGGGATTTAGAAGGCTGGAGGGTTGGTATCTCTATCTCAGGGCTTGATATTCCAGCTGCCTGCGAGGGCGGCTTGGAAGCGCCGGAGCTGGATTTCTCTGCAGGAGAAAAGGTAGCGTCTCTCTCTCAGCGCGTCAGAAAGGAGGGGCAGCGTCTGTGGGCTTCGCTGTCAGCTGGGCTCCTCGGCAAGTCTCGCTGCTCCAATCTTGTCACCACCTCGTGTGTTGCTTAAGGCAATGTCGGTATTATTTATACCTGAAAGGTGCCGAGATTGACGTAAGGATGGACATAAATACGTCAATAAGGATGTCATACGAACTGATCGTTCGCACATTCTTTACTGAAGTTCTCGGCTAAATCAAAACAATGGCTGTGGGGATTTCCCAGGTCGTGGTAGGTTTGATTTGTTTGGAGAACACCGTATGCCTATTAGGGGGCTGGAGAAATAGTGCTTGCCTAATGAGATGGAATGCGATATGACCTAATCAGATAACGGGCTTCTGTGCCGTTGTTTGGCTAATCAGATAACGGGTTTCTGTGCAGTTGAATTGCTGCTAGTTAATTATTAACCAGACAAGGGTCAGAAATAGGGGGATCGATACAGTACCCATAGTAAATACATCACAGTGAGTTCATAGTTTTTCTTAAAAATTTCATTCTAAACAATTAAAATCAATTCAGGCTACTTTAGTTCATGCAACAGTTAACACGTTATCCTAGATGGACCGCAAGCTCTTCGTCCTTATTCAATCCTACAGGAAACCTTGTTTCATATTTAATGATCATTTTCGATTCCCTGCGTCCAAGTTCTTTCAGGCGATTCCCCCCTCTTTCATCCTTTGCAATTCGGTCTAATGCACAGAATTTAAGGAGATCCACATTTTTGTTATGCTTCTCCTTAAAATGCCGAGCTATCGGGTATTGTTTGTCCTCGTTGACGATAGCTCGTCTGTGCTCTAAGACCCGTTACTTGACTTCATGTATAGTGCTGTCTATATAGATTTTTGGGCAGGGACAGATCAGGGCATATACACAGTAATCCTATTTGCATGATAGGTGTTTATCTATCATAAATGGTTTTTGGTGTATCGACAGCTCAATTTGTTTCATATTGTTACTATACTTGCAGGCTTTGCAAGCCTGCAGGTATAGAACCCTTTAATTGGTGTTTTGTCTTGCTTGTCCCGCACCTCACTGGTACAAAACAGATCACCTAGAGCTTTGCAATTACGATAGGTAATTTTGGGATTATCGCCTATCCATTTCTTTAGGGTATTGTCAGTTTGTAAAACACTCCAGAACTTTTTCAAACAACGCCGCACTTCCCAGGCTTGGCTGCTAAACGTTGTAATGAAACGCAATGGAGCGTTGACATCTACTTCCTCTTCTCTATCCACTAGCAGTTCTTTTCTATCTACCAGTAGAATTTTCTTGCATGCCTCTTTTACAATCTTCTCAGGGTACCCTCTTTTCATGAAACGTGTGGACATGACCTCCATCTCTTCTAGGAAACCAGCTTCCGTGCTACAGTTACGTTTTGCACATAACAGTTCTCCATAAGGAATACTGTTAACTAAATTCCTAGGGTGGCAGCTGTTAGAATGAAGCAGGCTATTCCCTGATGTTTCCTTTCTGAATAGCCTGCTTTCTATTTTTTTCTCATACACTGAAATCTCCACATCTAAGAATTCAATTCTCTTTTTAGCCACTGTGCTTGTAAATTTGAGATTCAGCTCATTGGTATTTAGTGTATCAGTGAAGTCGAATGCTTCTTGTTCTGTGCCACGCCAGATACAAAAAATATCATCTATGTATCTGGCCCAGAGGACGACGTTATGGGAAAAGGCATAGATCTTACTTGCCACATGCTCCTCCCACCAGCCCAGGAATAATCCCGCATAACTGGGGTGAAGCATGTTCCCATTGCCGTTCCCTGGGTCTGACAATAGATGGAGTGATTAAATAGAAAAAAGTTGTTATTCAGACATGCCATCATCATGTCTAATAACATGTCCGTATGTTTGAGGTATGACACCTGTCTCTTTTTTAGATAGTATTTACTGGCTTCTATAACCTGGGAGTGGGGTATGCATGTATATAGACTATTCACGTCTAATGTTACTAGCCACATCCCCTCGGCCCATTCAATGGTATCAATTAATCTTAGGAAATGTCCTGTATCTCGTATGTACGATGGTAGCAATTGTACATAGGGTCTCAAACAATGATCAATGTATTTGGACGTCATCTCATATAGACTCCCTATAGATGAAACTATGGGTCGTCCCGGCGGTACCTCTTTGTTTTTATGGAGCTTTGGTAGTAAATACAGGGTGGGTAGCCTCGGATGGACACAATACAGAAATTAAATTCGTCATCAGAAATCAACATTTCTTTTTTCCATCTTTTCAAACAGTTCATGTATTGTTCATTGCTTTGTTCATAACATTTCCTTGTTGTCTTACAGTAATTCTCTTTGTCACTCAACTGTTTAAAACCCTCTTCTAGATACATTTTTAAGGGCTAGACAATAATATTCCCCCCCCTTGTCTGATTTCTTTATGACTATTGAGGTGTTATTCTTCAATTCCACAATGGCTTTGTTCTGTTCTACTGTCAAATTGTGGACAATTTTACTTTTGCTTTGATTAAGTTTTTTTAATTCATCCTTGACACCTTTTTCAAAAATGTCTATGGCATCGCAATGAATTTGGGGTAGGAATACAGATCGGGGTTTAAAGCTACTACCGCTTCGCTTATCAATGATAAGCTGTTCTTCAGCTGCTACTATTGCTGGATCAATTTCATTAGTCTCCTCATTTCTAAGCTCATGTAGCATTTGTACGGTTGAGAAATCCCCAATTGTTAATTCAATAGGATCCCCCACATTATCCACCCCTTGTAATGATTTTTTATGCTCAAACCACTTCTTGAGCTTCAGTTTACGTGTAAAGTGGAAGAGCTCTATTCTCCCACCAGTGTAATCAAATTTGGCAGTCGGGCAGAAAGTTAACCCCAAAGAGAGTACATTAATCTGGGTATCAGTGAGTATAATATCTGATAAATTTACCACAGTCAGCTCCTCCATTATTCCTTTGCCGCTGTTCCTCTCGTCATCATTCCCACGGACGGATTCGGATTCCAATGCTTTCCTGCGCCTCGACTTTTTCCTCCTCTGGCGCCTCGACCACGTCCTTTGTTTGCTTGGGGTCCTGGACTTCCAGGGTTTTGACCTTGTTTCGCCAGTGCCATTAGGTCGAACTCCTTTAAAATTTTTGATTTTACTCCTGCTTGTCCACTTGTGCTTGCCTCATCTTCCACCGGACTGCTTAATGTTGTTTGATTACTCACTGTTTGTGACACGGGGTTATCTTGCTCCACAGTTTGTACTGTTGTGACAGTCTCTACCGTACTACCAGAGCCGCCTTGTTTTGCTCCTCTTAGTTGATCAAACTTTTTACCAAAAGTAAATATTTGTCCCAATTTATAATCTTGTTGGTCTCTGTAGAATTTTCTCTGTTTCTTTGTCTTAATTTCATCCTCTGCTTTCTGTAAGCGAAGGTTGACTTTTTTAATCTCAGCTTCAAATTCTGTATCTGTATAGAGTGCTTTTAATAGAGTTGAAACCCTCTCTATTTCTTCAGCCAATCGTTCTTTCTTTTTAATGGCATACTTTATTAGCAATTTGAGCATTATAGTCGAGCAGGCATGATTATTTTGCACCCATTCCTCAATTAGTTCTGGATCCGGGTTTCTAAAAGTCGGTGTTATAAATATACTCAGCCCCCTCGGGACCATCTGTGCCTCCACATATTTCTGCAGAGCCGTGGCTTCCCACCACTTAACTTGCTCCAATTTTGCAGCCCTCCATAGTTTGTCCCACAGCCTTTTCTTGTTATCTAAAGCGCTATCGTTACTTGCGCTTTGTCCCGCTGCTCCGAGGTCACTGTTGTCTCTTGGTATGAACAGCATATCAGCTGCCTGTCTTCTTGTAGCCTCTCGGTCTGCCGACACCATTACGATGTTATTTCCCGTTCCACTCTTATATGGAACAGATGCGCTTCGAAAATCAGCGCTCACTCGGCAAAGAGCAGCCGCTCCGTCGGTTCCGTCAGCTGGGAAGTACGTTTCCTCAAACTCGATTCTTTCCTCACCGTTAGTTTAGTCAGCCCGTTTCTCTTGCTTCAGGACTTCGGCAAAGACCCTCAATGTCAGATGTCTGACTCACTAAATTTGCCAAAGGTTGTAACCACACAGTCCCTTGTTTATGTTCATGAACTGTGTTCATGTAACTTTATTAAGTGAACACATCACCGTGCACCTTCAGACGTGATCAAGGCTTGGTGCCGAAACACGTTGTGTGAATAAATTGGAATTCGAAGAAATTTGGGCTGCCTGTTGTCTTCCCGAGAGCATACGCTATTTTCGTTTGTTTGAATATATATATATATATATATATATATCACCAAACTCCTTCCTTCACGGACAGAGCAGAGGCCACACAGGGGAACGGTAGAAAAACACTTTATTCTCGGCAAATGCATTTCGGCCTGACGGCCTTCTTCAGTGCCTGGCAGTGTTATCAGGAGGCTTGCACAGTCACAATCCTTAAATAGTCCTACTGTGTTGTAATAGGACCGCAGCAACTCCGCCCCCACCAGGTGTGTCTGTTCGCTGCTCCAAATGTTCAAATTAGGGAGTGAACTACTGGTACCAGAATGCAGTGGGCTTTCAGGTAGCAAATGATGGGGGCTGTATTAACGCCATAGTGACCTTGCTGCATGCTAAAATATCCAAGGGTGCTGTATAAAACCAATGTCCTGCTGCAATGTGAGTCTTGTGCTTCCCTGGGTCCCCAGACCACGCCAGCCTCCTTGCACCGGAATCCATCCAACGGGGGCAGGTACAGCCGTGCATCCCGCCCTATGTGAAGTTAAATCACTTCAACACCGTCATCTCTTCATCCGGTAAGTGGAGGCGGGCCCCAACAATCCAATACCTTGGAAATCGCCACGAAGCTGCTGAGGCAGCAGCCAGAAATATTGGGGCCAGCTTGCAGCGTGGGGGCCTCTGAACGCGTCACTGGCCGACGCGAAAACATAACACCAAACTCCTTCCTATGTATATATATATATATATATATATATTTTTTTTTTTAATTATGTGTATAAATCCCTTTCCTAGTGCCGTCACAACTGTAGTGAAATATCACATGAATTTTGTTTATACATATTGTTTTCTTTTTTGCAGAAGCACTTTACACTTTGTTTGTTTTGCACAATTCTAGAAAACAAACTACAAGATGGCTGCTATATATATTTTTTAATGAAGTATTGCAGAAGTCCGTCTTTTATGTTTATTAATATTCATGACGTAGGGTGGTTTTAAATGGCTATGTGTTTGCACTAACAGACTGACATTGACAAAGACGTGAGGCGAAACGCGTCAGTCAGGGGGGGGGTCCTTGCACCAATAAAGCATTTCTGCTTTGGATTCTTCGTGTCTGCCTTTCCTCTTTTCAAACCGAATGAGGGTCTGACGTTGAAGGAATCTACAAGCGGCTCACCACCGCTGGATTGTGCACCCGGGAAAAACGGAGCGGCAGCGGTGAAGGTCCGGTTTTTTAAATCAATATGGCCGCCAGCCCGGAGGATCGTAAATAGAGAAAAACGCCATGAAAACTTTCAGCGTAACAAAGAGCAAGAAACTTAATCTGAAGAAAGCGGATTGCTGTGAAGGACGTGCGCACATGATAGCCGTGATGGGAAAGTGAAACAATTTCGGCGTGGAAACTGCAACGCCGACCTACCGGTGAGTGAGCGCCGCCCGTATTGACAGAACTGCTTACTAAGGCTCCGATCCTCTATCCCGAGAAGGAGAAGTGAACGGTGCAGGAGGGCCCCCCCATATGAGTGCATCTGCATGTGCAGTACGCTTGTATAAAACCTATTATGTCCAGAATAAGTGAGAGAGAGGAGGCAGCAACGGATATCTTCAAATCAGGGTCCGGGAACAGACAGTTGGAATCTGTGACTGAGGTAATTGCAGAAACTCCCCCGAACAATCTAACAATATTATTTCAGTCGCTTGAAAAGGCCCATGAGAGGGAGCTTAGAAAGTGGTGGGAGGCCACTTCTCTGCAACGATATGTTGACTGCGATCGGATTCCGAGAGGACTTAGAATCTTTACGGTGCCCGCATATGAGAACCCAGACCCCCAGCTCCTTAAGGACTGGGCAGCATAAACTGCGGAGTCGGCAAAGGGTATGGTGAAAATGCTGATCCACTATGCGTGAAGTGATCGTGAAAAATCTCTCTTGGAAATAAAAAGACTAGAAGACTTGATTAGCAAAGAACAAGACACAAAACATGCAGATGATTTGAAAACCGCAATGTTAAAGCGCCTCAAAGACTATGAACTAATGATAAGACGTAGAAAACAAACAAAATTCCAACGTGATGAGCAAGGCTATAAGTCAGGCCGAATTCTGACCTTCGCCCGCAAATATGATGGTGCAAGAAAAAAACGGAATAAAAGTGGAGCCATAGCGAGTGGAGGTCAAGACACGTCAGAATCTGAGGCGGAAGCATCCGAGGATGAACAAACTGGAAGTAAAGCAGGAACAAGTGGGACAAGTGGAGAAACGACAACGGAACCGCCATTTTTTCACGAATACCAGCTAATCAGGGAAACACGGCAAAGGCCGGTACCAAGAACCCCCCCCCCCCACCGCAACAACAATCGAAAAATGTAAAAAGAGGAAAACAAGGAGGGGGAGAAAAAGTGGCAGAAGAAGCGCCCACCCCGAGAATTACCAGAAGCAGGGGATGAAGGGGCAAATGGTGAGCCAGATGTCGGCCAAAACAGTTGTAAATCTTTCGAATAGAACTCTGACTGATGACGAACTGAGAGTTTTGCAACTGGGACCCAGTTTCTGCCCTACCTCGGTATATGACTATGCTGAAGTCCGGATAGATCTTTTTAAATGCATTAGAAAATTGAAATTTCTAAAAATATTTCTAACAAATCCAAGAAAGGAGATAACAAGACTAATCAATGAGGATGATCCTAATGAAATCGAGGAACTAACAGAAAATAACTTTCGAGCCCTGACAACAATGCAATCATTGGAATCCATGAGTGCTGGCGAAAGTGAAGTAAGCAACACTCAAGAGTATCTCGAACAAGCTGGAATCACCCAGGCTAGTGGACACAGCAAATTCAAGAAAAAATCAAGAACTATACCGCATACTACGTTCAACACCATTGACGTATTTAATGATGCAGTAATATCAGATCTTAAAGATTTAGCGAAAAAATGTAGTGCTGGAATCCAGCACTCCAATATGCCATGAAAATATTGGGACGCTATCAAATCTTTAAAAGACGACAAAAATATTGAAATAAAACCATCTGATAAAGGCGGTAATATGGTCATATTGAACAAACAACACTACTACAGGGAGGCTATGCGACAGTTGGAAGATGAGGAATGCTACACTCCTATCAATCGGAAGGAATATGTAACATGTATAGAACGATATCACCAACTATTAGGGAATTGGAGAGACGACGGCATGCTGAACCAGGACAAATATCTGTTCCATTGCGACACACCAACCCTACCCACGTTCTATCACCTTCCAAAAAATCACAAACATTACACCAATCCTCCTGGAAGACCAATTGTGGCCTCAATCAATAGCCTGTTAGAAAACACCGCTATTTATATTGACTCCTTCCTGGCTCCAATAGTGAAGGATTTGGCATCCTATATACAGGACATCCAAGACTTCTTAAGGCTAATTGAAGGTGTCATCTGGGAAGAGGACATGCTTTTGATAACTTTGGACATTACCAGCCTATAAACCTGCATCCTTCACGCAGATGGTCTGACAGCAGTCAAATGGTTTCTGGGCAAAAGGCACCCCAAATTTATGAAACACAATGCCATGTTACTAGGTATGATTTCTTACTGCTTACATAACAAAATTTTCACATTTGCAGGTCAGCTGTACCAACAAAAACGGGGTACGGCGATGGGTACGTGCTTCACTCCCAGCTACGCAAATTTATTCGTCGGCTGGTGGGAGAAGCACGTAGCCTCGGGGGAGGAGAACGACCTATGGTTGGACAAGATTATACTATGGTCACGGTATATCGATGACCTTTTTATTGTGTGGCTGAGGAATATATTGCTGCTCTAAACAATAATAATCTGAATCTGATATTCACAGGAATGATTAGTGACAATACAATGAATTATCTCGACCTAGAGGTCTACATAGAGAATAACACACTGCTAACACGCCTTTTTAGGAAGCCGACGGCAGGGAACGCTGTTCTCCATGCAGGAAGCCACCACCCTAAGAGCTTAATTAAAAGCATTCCCTCATGGGGAACTCTTGCGCCTTAAGCGCAATTGTACCACGGATGCTAGTTTTAGCATAGCTAAGGATGAAGCACTACAACGCTTCAGAGAAAGAGGGTATACTAGGGGAGATTTAAAACTGGCAGAAACCAAGGTGCAGAAAACTGAGAGAAAAAGTCTTCTGGCTGCTAAAAATAAGAACATAGACCTCAGCGGAACACCTGCACGTATGACCACTAAGTACAATGAGAGATCGGTCAATATTGTACAAATCTTCAAAAAGAACTGGCACATCCTCTTGACAGACAGAGTGTTAAAACATCATCTTCCAAACCGCCCTCCTATTACTTACAGGAGATGCCCCTATATTGGAGATCAGTTAATCCACATCTATTTTAACCAGTCTGGAATAGTAAAAAACACATTGGGAATAACTGGCTTCTTCCCTTGTAAGAATTGCAAAGCGTGCAAATTTAGCAATAAAAAGACAGCCTTTGAAGGCAGACCGGGGGATCCCAGGCCTGTCCGTGCCATCAGACAGTTCCTTAATTGCAATTCTGATTTTACAATATACTGCCTGACTTGCCCCTGTATAAAACGATACATTGGCAGCACGATTAATCCAACTTAAAAGCATATATTAGAACATATGCGCGCAATTACGAACAAAGATGCTGCCTACCCTGTTGCTCGTCATTTTGAAACACACCACCAGAGCAACAGGGATCTATTGCAATTTTATTGTATAGATAGAGTAGAAAAACACGAGAGGGGTGGAGACAGGGCCAGAAAATTGAGGGCCTTGGAGTCCCGTTACATCATTGATCTACAAAGTATGAGCCCAGCGGGACTCAATAATAACGAAGAATTGTGGACTCACTTAGAATAAGAACTGTTTTTGACCAAGTATCTGTAATGCAGAATTTATGAACTATTCTAAGAAAACTCTCTCTTTTTCTTTTTCTTTTTCTTTTTCTTCTTCTCTTCCTCTTCTCTCTCCTCGTCTTTCTCTTTTTACTTTCCCCTCTCTCCTCCCTCTTAAATCTACTACATGAACCTTCTTCTAGGGGAGTAGCAATTGGACGCTGGACTAAGCAATCGCCCTTTCAGGGCACAATTATGAAACAGCACTAGGAAACAATGAAATGGAAATTACGATTGAATTATCTGTATAAATTCCTTTCCTAGTGCCGTTACAACTGTAGCGAAATATCACATGAATTTTGTTTGTACATATTGTTTTCTTTTTTGCACAAGCACTTTACACTTTGTTTGTTTTGCACAATTCTAGAAAACACACTACAAGATGGCTGCTATATATATTTTTTAATGAAGTATTGCAGAAGTCCGTCTTTTATGTCTATGAATATTCATGACGTAGGGTGGTTTTAAATGGCTATGTGTTTGCACTAACAGACTGACATTGACAAAGCCGCGAGGTGAAACGCGTCTGTCAGGGGGGGGGTCCTTGCACCAATAAAGCATTTCTGCTTTGGATTCTTCGTGTGTGCCTTTCCTCTTTTCAAACCGAATGAGGGTCTGACGTTGAAGGAATATATATATATATATATATATATATATATATATATATATATATATATATATATATATATTCACTGAAAAAACCATAGGTTATAGACCATATATAGTTAGGAATTAGCATTTAGAAAACCTTATTTTACTCACACAAAACCATTGAAATTCCATATATAGTTAGTTGCACTAACTATATATCGCGCACCCGCAATCCACTGCTGATGATGTCACATATTACATCATTCATGACATGGTCAGTGACATCACTGATGACATCACTGATGACATCTCAAATGACATCACTGATGACATCACTGATGACATCTCATTTGACATCATTCTTGTGCTAATACGATAAACCTCTTCAGACTCTAATATAACCTTAGATACACTCAGTGTATACAGACACTCACACACTGTCACTCATCCATGGAGTTACTCACACACCTAGTCAGTCATGCAAAGAAACAATCTCACCTCCATTTCCTCAACTATACAGTTATACACACCTTACTTATTCAAACATATACTAACACATATTTACTCTCTTATACAATCCCTGATACAAGTTCACAATGATCCATACAGCCACTCACACATTCAGTGGCTCTCATGCACAGTTATTTATATATGCCAACTCTCACATGTACTGTGTTTTACATATGTACTTACTATGACATGTAGCATTGAGATATCCATTCACTCATCAATACACTCATGCACACAGTCAACCGCCCATGTAGCTTTTTCCACATGCACTCTTGAACTCATACACCTAGTGAATCAACTGCTCACACATCTATGCACAGAGTCACACACCTCCCAGCCACCCCCACACAAACTCAATCTCCCATAGAAATACTTGGGCAACCAATTAATAACACATATAGCCTCTCGTATAGCTAATGATCAACACATGCAGCAGTTTACATCACAACAGACATAATGATGCACAAATTAAGACAGTTTAGTCACTAACCCATGCATTCAGTGAGACACATTTAATCACTCACTCATACAGTCAGTCACGCACCTACTAAATCCTTCATCCAGACACTTATACATCCACTCATTCTTCAATATCTAAGACATATTTTAACTTTACAGAAACATACAGTCACTGGATGTTGTCATCAGTGATGTCATTTGAGATGTCATCAGTGATGTCATCAGTGATGTCACTGACCATGTCATGAATGATGTAATATGTGACATCATCAGCAGTGGATTGCGGGTGCGCGATATATAGTTAGTGCAACTAACTATATATGGAATTTCAATGGTTTTGTGTGAGTAAAATAAGGTTTTCTAAATGCTAATTCCTAACTATATATGGTCTATAACCTATGGTTTTTTCAGTGAATTTTCAAGGTTTTGTAAATGCTAATTCCTAACTATATATGGTCTATAACCTATGGTTTTTTCTGTGAATTTCATTGGTTTTTTAACAGCTAATATCTGTAGCTGTAAAATGTATTCTTCTTTAAATCCAAAAATATATTTTATATGTTTATGAATAATTTTTTTTTTAAATATTTTTTTTTCTTCGTTCCCGCTTCGCGAATCGGGAAGCTTCCCGTTAGCTGACCTTGATGCCGCGAAATAGACCGCGAGCCGGTAAACGTTTCTTTACCGCAAGTGCCGCGTTAGAAAACAACATCGTGACGCCTCCCGTCCGCATGACGTTTCACGTTGTCGCGTGATACGTCATATGACGTGCTACGTTAGCGAACTGGTACGCGAAGCGAGTGCCAAAGCGCAGGTTTCTGGAAGCAAACCGGGAGGCCCTGCAAAGCGCTTAACGTAAACACAGCAAGTCATGTGACTTAGTAATAACACTTTTCATTGGTTCATTTCACTTTTGGTTTCCTAATGATGTAAGACTAGGTCATATAATCTAAAATGAACACTTTTGATTGGTTGAGAACTCTTGTTTTTCCCAAATGATGAAAATCCCTCCTTCTTTCCTCACTCTGACTTTCATCATTGTGAGAGAAAGACCCTTTGTGATCACTGAGCAATGGCTTCTTTAGTAGCTTCAGCTGGTGCTTCCCCACCACCTCCACCACATCCAAGGAAGAGTGGACCACCTGCTCAAGTTGTAATTCAACAAGAAGAAGAAGAAGAGGAACAGGAGGACGAGCACGAAGAGAGGCAGTTTTTGCCTGAGCAGCCCAAGACGTCTCACCGGAAAGAAAACTTCATTTGGCAATTTTTTAAAATTCCCAAAGGTCAGAAAAAAGTAAATGCAAGATACGTAACTTGCCTTATATGTCAAGATAGACTGTCCAGAGGGACCGACAAAAAATACAGTTTCGGAAACTACACAATGCATCGCCATATGACTAGGTGGCATCCTAACAACTACAGTGCTGCACAGTTTCGGAACGACCTAGATAATCTCCCTATTATGGCCAGAAGATCTGTTGTACCGGAAGTAACGGGACCAGAGGGCAGGGAGATGGTGCCAAATATACAAATGAGATTTGGTGAAGTAAAACACACCTGCGTATTTTGCGATGGATTCATTTCCTACGGAGAAAGAAGCATCACTCTGATCAACAGAGCTATTGACTATCATATGCAAGTTTGTCCGAAACGCCCAAAATAATAAATACTTCTTTTTTTTGTTTTGTTGCTCCTGTTGAGCCCTTTACAATGAATCGTTTTCATTGCCCCCTCCAAGAAAAACCCCAAAAAATATAAAACTGTTCCGAAAAATTCAAAAACAGTAAAAAAATGTTCAGAAAAAAAAAAAAAAAGTTCTTTTCAGAACTACCTCCCCGTTATTAAAAAATTGGTACAATATTTGGAACTGTGCCAACCTCTATTTCTCTTAGTTCGCTTCCTAGTTCGCTCGCTGGTACGCGAACTGGAAGCGAACCAAAAACAGTAAGTATAAGGGAAGGAAACACACACTTATGTTAAAAGAAAGACAGCTATAGGGGAGTAAACTAGAGATACTATTACCCATAATCCACTGCTGATGATGTCACATATTACATCATTCATGACATGCTCAGTGACATCATCAGCAGAGGATTGCGGGTTTTTTGGCAACATGCCTTATCCACGGTTTAATAACGCTGCCTTTTGCTTTATATAAGTTTTCAAATTGTATGAAATATATACCAATAGGTCTTTATGAACCTTTAGGTAGTGCTTTTGTTCATGAGGTCTGGTCGCTTCCATACACATACAGATGTTTCAAAGATGATCAAGAAGTTTATCTGAATGGAGAGGAATGCACTGAGACGCCAGATCATTCACTAATGTGTAGGCACATACAGTTACACGATTCATGCAACAAACACCGACCAAATATGGCTTGCGTGTTGCAAGGCACGCCAGTTCCTGCTATCATCCCCACGTTCAAGTTGTTGGAAAATGGTAGTTATTTGATGCTCAATAATGAAGATTGTTCTGAGTTAATTAAAAGTATTCCTTTTATCGTAACAGTAAGTGAACGGGTTATTTGCTGCAGAAATGTTCTATTTCCTCCCACACATGAACATAGGGAGTTTTCAATCTGGCCACAAATACCAACCTTGGGACACGTTTCAACGGCATGGCAAGAATAAGAGCTCTTTTGTCTCAGAGAGAGGTGGCCTTGAGTTCGGCCCGTGAAACTTTCGTACTTCACATAGCGAACACCCGTACACAGGTTTGCCTTTCAATTTCAGCAACATGTTTCCGACTATCTTTAACGCATCCTCCACAAAATCCCTGGCACACTTTTTTAAAGTTGTTACCAGTGGTCTCGTGACTTCATTTGAGAAAATCTTTGGAGTCATCCCTGCTCCCTTTCATTGTATTTTCTGCACTCTGGTTCGTGGATTGGCATTTTTACTTGCATTACCAGCGGACGCTCTTGTGCTTTTTTACATTTTTAAATATGGATGTCCCTCCTATGCAACCTCCGACCCTGCAGCTGCTGACACTGTTCCGCAATCGCATGCTAGAATATTATGGCACAATGCCGTTGGCGATATTAAGCACGGCATATGGATTATCTTTTCGGTTCTCCTACTTCACCTGTGTCCAGCCTGTATTTCACTGCCTGACCTGTGATTTCGATTGGGCCATTGATTTGTGTCTCTGCGGACCGGTTTCTCCTGACGTCGACTTTAATCAGCTGATGACTCCTATCATTACTCACGAGTTGATTTGTCCTGGCGAAAGGATTATGGCTGTGGCATTGATGCATGGACTACTTGGTCCCTGGAATTTACTGGCGGCAGCACAGTCTTTCTTGGAACACAGCTTTCTTGAAAACCCACCGAGCTGTCCTCTGATGGTGATAGAGGATCCGGTGCTGGGAGAGCACGTATGTTCTTTTCCGCTTTTAAATTGGATGGCTGAACTGTTTTCGGATGAAGACGGTGACTTCCTATTGGAGGCTGTTGCAGCTTATTTCGCATACACAGTTATGTCATAGACCTTTTTCATGTTTGATATGCTGAGTACTAGCATTTCATTGACAATTCATTGACTTATTTGTCAAGTTTTTATTATTTACCTTGCCTATTGGCTTAAGACTCGATAAAGTACTTGGCTGTTTTATTTTTCTTTAGCATTGAATTTTCCTAGTTTTTAATGCTTTACCTTGCGGACCGTCCACATATAAACTTGCAATCTGCTCTCATGAGATGGCACTTCTATTATCTTATTCAGTTCGTTTCCGGATCATGAGGAGGTGTCATCTAGGTCCTGGATATCTTTACACCGTGTTAAGTTAGCATGGGCTCATTACCGGTTTAAACGCCATTTTTCCTTTTTTGCAACTTCTGCACACGACACTTAGTTGTTGCTTTAGCTTTCCACCTAGTAGTTCATCGTGGTTTACATGAGAATAATATGTTATTGGTCTACTATCTGCTTTACTTGTTAAACTATATCTGTACAGCGAGTGCTAAAGTTTCAAGAACAACACGATACAGAATTGTTATGAGGTCTGATCTCCACGACTTCATACTCATAACATAAGTGCAACTTCTGCCAATTCTGGGCATGAGGCGGGTTTTATATTGCTTTGCCGAACACACATACACAACAGTTGATGCGGTTCACATGAAGAGAGAGCTGGTGTATGCTGATGTGATTCCTTCAAATCTAAGACACTAAAGTATGGGCACGCCCTAAACCAACACAAAGAGACCTTCTTAGCAAATAATATAATATGTGTATTAGGGAGGGTGAGATATAAGCAGCCGCGGGCCGTGGAGGGAGTTACGATGGGGCAGGGAGGCGGGGAGGGGGAGAAGCAGGGTGGAGCCCTCTCTACCTTGCCCCTCCCCCTCCCCGCCTCCCTGCCCCACCGTAACTCCCTCCACGGCCCGCGGCTGCTTATAAGTGTTGCTAACTCTTATTCATTTACAGCATGTTAACATACTGTCACCATTCGCTTTTTATGTACTAGTAACTATGCTGGTAATTTTGCTACTGATAATATGTGTACTTGTATTCTCCACCCTGCTTCTCCCCCTCCCCGCCTCCCTGCCTCACCGTAACTCCCTCCACGGCCCGCGGCTGCTTATAAGTGTTGCTAACTCTTATTCATTTACAGCATGTTAACATACTATCACCATTCACTTTTTATGTACTAGTAACTATGCTGGTAATTTTGCTACTGATAATATGTGTACTTTTATTATCTAAGGTACTACGCCTGAGAAGACGGCATTAGTAAATAAACATTTCAAATACACATCTGTTCTTCTTAACTCCATGTTCTGGTTTCTAAGAAATCTATAACGACCGACTGTTCATGAGTTCCACGTATCCTGAGGTACTATAAGTTCATATTCTGGATTGTCTAAACATTGAGAGTTTGTTATATCCAATGTGACACTGTACCTAGCTTGCTAAATAGTTTTTGATTACTAACGTGAGTTTTGGGACACCCTAATTTGCCGAGGTTCCAATCCTCTGTCCACAGTTCTGTGTGAGAACAGAAACCCTGCGACAGGGGCACCCCCGACCCTTGCTGGAGCTTCATCACACTTGCGATACAACTCCAGCAATGCGCCACCTTTACGGCACAGATACATCACGCATCTGTGCTGTTTTTGCCCCATGATGCGCCGCATTGTAAATGCAGCACACCATAGGTGACGGAACAGCGGCACAGAATGACTAACACATCCCTGGTGATGCGCCAGTCATCATAAATCTATCCCTATGCTTCTTATCTTGTTAGAGATGAACCGCCATAGGTATCATCAAAGTTATTTGCATTTCCTAAATAGCGAACTTTAAGGAATAAATAGCGATTCTTTACCATTCCTAGTTTGCGATGAGCTATTTGCTAATTAGCCGAATGTAGCCCAATGAAGCCCAATGTAGCCCAAAGATGGCCGCCAGACACACAAAAAAACAAATGTAGCCCAAATATCAGCCAGATGTAGCCCAACTATAGCCCAGTGACAGAATGACCAATCAGCTTCGCAAACCTCCGTTACGCGAAGCGGAGCGCTGTTACAGATATATATCTTTTTTTGAACGTTAATTTCTCAAAATCCACTGGAGCACATATATTGAGACCTAGCAAAGGCACATCGGGCTACCAGTCCCTAATATTTTGCCAAGTTTCGTGCAAATCCATTCAGCCGTTCAATTATTATTTTTATTATTTTTTTTTGCCCCGCGGGGCCCTTTTAAAACCTCCACATCAAACCTAGGGGGTCAGCGAGGATCTACTATGCCCCCTTATAGTTATTTCCCCCTTTGTTTTGACCTCCTCTTGTCTCTCGATCCTACCGAGAGACAAGATGGCGGCCGCTACGGACTGTTTGGAATGTTGACAGACGCCGGAGAACCAATCAGCTTCGCTTCACAAAGCTCCGTTGCGCGAAAAGTCCGCGAACCAGAGCGCTGCCTGGTCCGCGCTTACAGATATATATCTTTTTTTAAACGTTAATTTCTCAAAATCCACTGGAGCACATATATTGAGACCTACAAAAGGCACATCGGGCTACCAGTCCCTACAATTTTGCCAAGTTTCGTGCAAATCCATTCAGCCGTTCGGGCTAAAAGTGAGGCCAACCGCCCTATGGAAAACTCAATGTTAAAAACACGTTTTGGGACCCCCCTTTTTTCTCGGCCCCCCCTGGACGAACCCCCCCCCAAATTTTCAAGGGCTGCTCAGAAACAAAATGTGCCATTTTCCTGAAAATTTCAGCCAATTCCGTCCACAAACGCCAAAGTTATTAGACATAGAATTTTCAAAAAACCCATAGAGAAAAAATCCTAACTATATATACCTACTGGCGACCGCCAGTAGGTAATATATATATATATATATATATATATCTCTGCTCCAATATCCGTATCACAGGACTAGGTCCATCCGGAAAAAAGCACTCGCGGGGAACAGTTTGGTTTAATTTATTTCATCACCAAACAGACACTCGAAAAACAGACGCGTTTCGGTAGTAAACCTTCATCCATGTTTACCGAAGCACCATCATGGTCACAGTTTTAAACAAATGCTGAAATAGGAAATCAAAAAAGGACTTTAGCAAATCGATACAGTCCTCAACATAGAATGAGCGCCATCTTAGAGTGTCTACAATAAACCTCTACAACATTCAAAAAGCAAATCAAGCCCGTGGATGGGCCTAGTATATACATTCAAATAGTGTATACAGCAACAAAGAATCACGCCCTGGATGGGCATGCGCTCTAAATCCTATTGCTTCACCAGCGTCAAACAGTGACCAATGAAACATCTAAGTATCAAAGAAAAAGGAAGAAAGAGAGAAAAAGAAGAGAAGACAGAGTCACTCCTGAGGCGGAAGCCGGGAGCAATAGAATCTGAACTGATACTTCGTGTGTTTTTAATATTGTATGCTGTGCTTTTAAAAAACGGATTCACTTATTTAGCTAAAACCTGACACCCACCTCAACCACGCCGAACAGCTGATTACTTGCTGAATTCGGCAAACGCTCGCTTTCCCTGCCGCCATTGCTAGGAGCGAGGAGCCTAGAGACACGCCCATCTCTGGTGGCCACGCCCCCTTTCTAATATAAACAGAGCGCGCTGACTACTAGCGCTGCCCTGTAGACAGAGTCACTCCTGAGGCGGAAGCCGGGAGCAATAGAATCTGAACTGATACTTCGTGTGTTTTTAATATTGTATGCTGTGCTTTTAAAAAACGGATTCACTTATTTAGCTAAAACCTGACACCCACCTCAACCACGCCGAACAGCTGATTACTTGCTGAATTCGGCAAACGCTCGCTTTCCCTGCCGCCATTGCTAGGAGCGAGGAGCCTAGAGACACGCCCATCTCTGGTGGCCACGCCCCTCCTATGCCTAAACTCCTATAATAAAATCATGAATACATGCCGGAAGCGCAGCGGACGTGCGCAGCGGGCGCGACGATGGCGCGCCGAAGCCGCGCCAAAGGGGTGCCAGTTTGCGCCAGTCCGCGCCGGACCCGCGCCCAGAGCCCTAATTCCTATCCTGCCTCCACACCTTCCTAGTAAGTCTCTGAAATACTTCTCCTCCTACCTGACGGAGATTCGAAACACCATGCTCCGCCAGGATTGCCCACTTCTTAACTTAGACGCGCATTCCGACGTAATTTACAAAGCCTGCCCTAATTGCAATCTCAAACGCACCCACCCCCTCACTCAGACACCCCCAACTCCTGGAGCACCACATAAAGAGACCATGAGCATTAAATGCGCACTAGTGAATGCGAGATCTATGTGCAAACATAAAGAAGAGGTGGCCGAACTAATATCGGCACACAAATTGGATATTCTGTTTATAACAGAAACATGGGCCGACTTGGCTTCTGACCCCGATCTCGTGACAGCCGTCCCCGAGGGCTATTACATTGTTAGACAAGACAGACCGGCCGGAAAAAAAGGAGGCAGCCTCGCTATAATCCTACTGCAAAACCTAGCAGTAAAAACCGGAACCTCAGCCACTATTCCGGCTGAAACATTATCTTTCTCCATCACGCTTTCCCCCACCCAAGTGTTCAATGGAGTCCTGCTCTATCGCCCCCCTGCGGCCCGAACACCATTTCTCCAATCCATTAGCACTTTATTAGAAACAGTGCCAGAAGTCTCTGACTTCACAATACTCGGAGATTTCAACTTTCATTTAGAAAAAACTTCAGACAAAGACACTCTGAGTCTGATTGAGGACCTTAAGGCAGTCGGCCTAAACCAGCTGGTCACCTTACCCACACACAAAGCAGGCCACACTCTTGACGGATTGTTCACGAATAACCCGGCCATTGCCCCTCCTACTGTAACTCCAATTGTATGGTCAGATCACGCAGTGGTGGTTTTCTGCGTTAGTGTTAAAAAACACAAAAATCAACCCTCGGCAAAAAAACAACAGAGGCTCAGTAGGGATTGGAAAAATATAGAAATGATCACCTTAGCCGAGACTCTTGGAAATACTAAACCACCCCCAGTATCCGACCCTCAACTAGCGGCAAATAATTATAACCAATGGCTTACAGATACCTTAAATCAAGTAGCGCCTCTAAAAAGAGTGCGGTCAAATCGTGTAACACCATCAGCCCCATGGTTCTCTGAACGGCTAAGAATAGAAAGACAGAAATGCCGCAATCTAGAAAGGCGTTGGCGAGTCAACTACGATAACAACGACAAAGAAAGATACAAACAAGCGCTATCAGACTACAGGAAGACGCTAAGACTGGAAAAAAGCAAATATTTCTGTGAACAGATAGAAAGAGCACAGAATTCCAGTAAGCAATTATACCAGACAGTGGCCACATTAACAACGATACCAACAGCCAATATCACTGAAACCTCCCAAGACCTCTGTAACAAAATGGCCGACTTTTTCAGGACCAAGGTAACTGAAATTTTCGATAAATTTAACAACATTACGAATGAGGAACTGTCAGACAACACCAAAAACACAGAACTTACGTCCTCATCTCTGAATGAATTTATCCCCCCATCACTAACAGAAATAAAAGATCTCATTAATACTACTATGTCAGGATCCCCTCTTGATCCATGCCCACCAACCATTATCAAACTAACATCTGATATAGTAGCACCAATCCTGGAGAACATCTGCAGCACCATCTGCGAGACAGGAATATATCCCCAAAACTGGAAAACTGCAATAATAAAGCCTCTTTTAAAGAAACCAACTCTCAACACCTTGGAATTAAAAAATTACCGCCCTATAGCAGCCCTCCCTTACCCATCAAAAATCCTTGAAAAAGCCATAAACAAACAGCTGGCCAACTACATTGATCAAAATAACCTGTTAGATAACACCCAGTTCGGGTTCAGAAGAGGACATGGAACGGAGACAGCGCTCATCAAGGCCTCTGAAGAGATCAGACAGATTCTGGACCAGGGCGGTTCGGCTGTTCTGATCCTACTAGATCTATCAGCGGCCTTCGACACGGTCGATCATAACATCTTGATCGACCGTGTCAAAGCCATGGGCATAAAGGGCAGGGCGGCGGAACTTCTGACCTCTTTCCTGGCCAATAGAGAACAGTCAGTGAAGATGGGGAACTTCTATTCACCAACGTTCGTGCTGCCATGCGGAGTCCCCCAGGGATCCTCGCTGAGTCCGACACTGTTTAACATCTATGTGTCGGACCTGGCGAGGATCATTAAAACCCATGGAATGGGAGTAACTTCGTACGCCGACGATACCCAGTTGGTGTTGGCAGTACATAAAAACGGGATTGAAGTGGCAGCCAACTTTCAGACTGGTATGAGAGCCATTAGTCACTGGATGGACAATAACTGTCTAAAACTTAACACCGATAAGACCGAGGTAATGGTGTTTGGAGACCTAAAACCATCTTGGTCTCCGATCTGGTGGCCATCGGAAATGGGCAATCCACCTATCCCAGTTTCCAAGGTCAGAAACCTAGGAGTGTTGTTTGACAACAAACTGAGTTTCACCAATCACGCCAACGCAGTGGTCTCTTCTTCCTTCTTCACGCTACGGAAAGTGAAAAAGCTACTACCCTACCTACCACTGTCTGCAGGAAAAAACCCTGATGTCCTCCTTGGTGTTATCCAAGGTGGACTACTGCAATGGGCTTCTGTTGAATGCCCAGGAGCAGGTCTTCAAAAAGCTACAAATGGTGCAGAACGCCGCGGCGCGAATCCTGACCAGAACACCCAAGTTTGCACCGATCTCATCAGTCATTTACCAACTGCACTGGCTCCCAATAAAAAAGAGAACAAAATTCAAGGCTCTGTGTATTATATACAGAGCACTGAACAGCCAAGGACCCGACTTCTTTAGGGAATCTCTGCAGCTGTACGTTCCCAAAAGAGCGCTAAGATCAGCCTCATCCGCATCACTATGCATTCAACGAGTGAGAACAGTCACCTGGGGAGACAGACGCTTCATGGTGGCCGCCTCGAGGCTCTGGAACTCCTTGCCCCATCACATAAAAACCAGCCCCTCACTGTTGCCCTTCAGAAGGCAAGTGAAGACATGGCTATTCACTCAATAATGCACGCACAGGATGTGCCTCTTTGTCTGCCTAGCGCCGAGACACCATTCATGGTATTTGTTCGCGCTTTAGAAATTTAGAAATAATAATAATAATAAGAAGAAGAACAATCGAGGAGAAAGGATCAAGAGGATAGAGGAGAGCAAGAAAGAAATTCTATTTACATGGTATGTACAGAATCATTTCAAACCATATATACAAAAGCATGTGGTCAAGGGTATTCACATTCCCAAGTTCGTCACTCAGTAGACCACAAACCCCAAACCCCAACAAACTCCTAAAGTCATGATTTCTACCCAGCGGTTCACGCTCATTCCCCTAAATGTATAGCCAGTTCTTCACTGCTATTCAGCCCTAGAGGGTGTTTCGTGTGCATGTCGATGATGTACCTCGACTCCAGCCTACGCAGTCTTAGCAGCCTGTCTCCCCCTCTAGGGTTGCTGGGAACATGATCCAGGCCAAAATAACTGAGTAAATCCCTGTTGCGTTGAAGAACTTTGTCAAATGACGCGCAACAGGGTATGCCTCGTCCCCCTTTGCGATGGCCCGCATGTGTTCCAGTATTCTCATTTTCATGGGATTGATTGTACTCCCCACATAACGTAGCCCACATGGGCAGGTTAAGCAGTAAACGCTGTAGGGAGTGGTACAGGTGAGGAAGCTTCTAATCTTTCTGCGGATACCTGCAATGGGGATTTCATAGCTCAAGACTCTTTTACTGATCTTGCAGGCTTTACATTTCCCGCAGGGGAAAAAACCTTGCATAGGTCCAAAGGCTGATTTGGATATAGTGGTGTAGTGGCTCTGAACCAGATCATTCTTTAAAGATCTCGCCTTTCTAAAAGTAATCAATGGATTAGATGGCAGATCTGTGTTCAGAGCCTCATCAGTCTGTAGTATATGCCAGCTCCTTCTCAGAATCTTTTTTAGGTGCCTGGCATTCTTCGAGTAAGTTGTTATGAGGCGAAATTTGCCTTCATGTTTGGAGTCCTGTTCTTCCCTACCTTTGGTCTTAAGGAGGTTTTTCCTTTTAAGTTTGTTGGCTCTTTCAAGGGCACTGCTCAAAATTTCCTCGCTGTAACCCCGGGTTCTGAAACATTGCATACTCTTTTTGGCAGCATTCTGGAATTCTCTCTCATCTGAGCAGTTACGTTTGATTCTCAGAAGTTCTCCATAAGGGATACTTCTAATGAGATTAGGGGGATGACTGCTGGATGCTTCTAACACCGAATTCCCCGCCGTCGGTTTACGATACAGACGGGTATTCAGTTCTCCTGCATCTATATAGATGTTAATGTCTAGATAATTCACAGATGTAGTGCTTACTTCACCCGAGAATTCCAGGTTGATGTCGTTCCCATTTAGGACTTCAATGTATTCCCTAGCTTTGTCTGGGGGTCCATTCCATATGATCAAAAGATCGTCTATGAAACGATACCACCCTACAATTTGGTCTGTCCATTCTTTGTTCGATGCCCCCAGGCCACCTGCTCCTCCCACCAGCCAACGAATAAATTTGCATAACTGGGGGCGAAGCAGGTGCCCATAGCTGTCCCAGCCAGTTGTCTATACAGCTGTTTCTGAAAAAGAAAGATATTATTGGACAAACAGAATTCAACAAATTCCAAGACCATTGCACTGTGTTGTGTGTACTTCAATGGCCTTTTCTCGAGGAAATGTTTCGTGGACAAGAGACCATAATTGTGTTCGATAGATGTGTACAGGCTGGTTATATCCAAAACCAGCATGCAATATCCCTCCTCCCATTTCAATACAGACAATTTGTCCAACAGGTCCATAGTGTCCCGAATGTAAGATTTTAAAGTCTTCACATGTTGTATCAGGAAGAAATCGATGTAGATGGACACATTTTCTGTCAAACTACCTTGTGACGCTACAATCGGTCTACCCGGGGGCATGGTCTTGTTCTTATGTACCTTGGGTAGGTGGTAGAATGTAGGAATGGTGGGGTTCAAACGTCTCAAAAATAGGAACTCATCCATATCTAGTAGCCCTTTGTTGTGCCATTTCGATGTTAACGCATGGTATTCTACCACGCTCTGTTGGTATTCCTTGGCTGTGATCGGAGAATATGTTTCCTTGTTGTTAAGTTGACGGAGAGCTTCTTCCTCATAATTTGACTTGGTCTGGATAACGATATTGCCGCCTTTGTCTGACGGTTTATAGACAACACTTTTATCATCACTCAATTTAATCAGTGCTTGTTGTTGTATCATTGAAAAATTATTATTCGATGAATTCGAATATTTCTGTTTTCGTCTGAATTTCGTTAAATCCTTGACCACCGGGTCAGCAAAAACATCAATGGCATCCACAGCCATTTGAGGATGAAATTTAGAGGCAGGCTTGAAAGATGTCAACCCCCCAACTTGTCCTATTCCAATTACAGTGAGCTGTTGTGTTCTGCTTAACGTTGTCAATTTATCCTCTGTTCTCAACTCCTCGAGGGTCATTATTGCCCCGAGATCTTTCACAGCCAATTGATCCGTTTCTGTTTCCGTGTTGCCTCGTTTCGTCAGCCTCCCAGTTTGTGGTTTGGTCTTGAAATACTTATGAAGCTTTAATTTGCGCGTAAATTTGTATAAATCAATGCGCGTTTGTGTAAATTCCATAGTCTTTTGGGGGCAGAAGGTCAACCCCAACTTGAGTACCGACTCCTCAGTATTCGTAAGCTGTTTCTCTGTCAAATTAATAATGGTGAGATTGTCCTCCATTATTGTCGTTTCTGGTTGTAAATCTTCCTGCTTCTTGTTGCAGGTGGCGAGAAGTTTCCTCTTCCGGCCCCCCTGCCCCCTCCTTGTTTTCCAGGCGGCAAGGGGGTGCGGGCAAGCCCCCAGAAACATCGGGAAGAGGAAAACAAGGAGGGGGCAGGGGGGCCGGAAGAGGAAACTTCTCGCCACCTGCAACAAGAAGCAGGAAGATTTACAACCAGAAACGACAATAATGGAGGACAATCTCACCATTATTAATTTGACAGAGAAACAGCTTACGAATACTGAGGAGTCAGTACTCAAGTTGGGGTTGACCTTCTGCCCCCAAAAGACTATGGAATTTACACAAACGCGCATTGATTTATACAAATTTACGCGCAAATTAAAGCTTCATAAGTATTTCAAGACCAAACGTCAAACTGGGAGGCTGAAGAAACGAGGCAACACGGAAACAGAAATGGATCAATTGGCTGTGAAAGATCTCGGGGCAATAATGACCCTCGAGGAGTTGAGAACGGAGGATCAATTGACAACGTTAAGCAGAACACAACAGCTCACTGTAACTGGAATAGGACAAGTTGGGGGGTTGACACCATTCAAGCCTGCCTCTAAATTTCATCCTCAAATGGCTGTGGATGCCATTGACGTTTTTGCTGACGCGGTGGTCAAGGATTTAACGAAATTCAGACGGAAACAGAAATATTCAAATTCATCTAATAATAATTTTTCAATGATACAACAACAAGCACTGATTAAATTGAGTGATGATAAAAGTGTTGTCTATAAACCGTCAGACAAAGGCGGCAATATTGTTATCCAGACCAAGTCAAATTACGAGGAAGGAGCTCTCCGTCAACTTAATAACAAGGAAACATATTCTCCGATCACAGCCAAGGAATACCAACAGAGCGTGGTAGAATACCATGCATTAACATCGAAATGGCACAACAAAGGGCTACTAGATATGGATGAGTTCCTATTTTTGAGACGTTTGAACCCCACCATTCCTACATTCTACCACCTACCCAAGGTACATAAGAACAAGACCATGCCCCCGGGTAGACCGATTGTAGCGTCACAAGGTAGTTTGACAGAAAATATGTGCATCTACATCGATTTCTTCCTGATACAACATGTGAAGACTTTAAAATCTTACATTCGGGACACTATGGACCTGTTGGACAAATTGTCTGTATTGAAATGGGAGGAGGGATATTGCATGCTGGTTTTGGATATAACCAGCCTGTACACATCTATCGAACACAATGATGGTCTCTTGTCCACAAAACATTTCCTCGAGAAAAGGCCATTGAAGTACACACAACACAGTGCAATGGTCCTGGAATTTGTAGAATTCTGTTTGTCCAATAATATCTTTCTTTTTCAGAAACAGCTGTATAGACAACTGGCTGGGACAGCTATGGGCACCTGCTTCGCCCCCAGTTATGCGAATTTATTCGTTGACTGGTGGGAGGAGCAGGTGGCCTGGGGGGCACCGAACAAAGAATGGACAGACCACATTGTAGGGTGGTATCGTTTCATAGACGATCTTTTGATCATATGGAATGGACCCCCAGACAAAGCTAGGGAATACATTGAAGTCCTTAATAGGAACAACATCAACCTGGAATTCTCGGGTGAAGTAAGCAATACATCTGTGAATTATCTAGACATTAACATCTATATAGATGCAGGAGAACTGAATACCCGTCTGTATCGTAAACCGACGGCGGGGAATTCGGTGTTAGAAGCATCCAGGAGTCATCCCCCTAATCTCATTAGAAGTATCCCTTATGGAGAACTTCTGAGAATCAAACGTAACTGCTCAGATTAGAGAGAATTCCAGAATGCTGATAAAAGAGTATGCAATGTTTCAGAACCCGGGGTTACAGCGAGGAAATTTTGAGCAGTGCCCTTGAAAGAGCCAACAAACTTAAAAGGAAAAACCTCCTTAAGACCAAAGGTAGGGAAGAACAGGACTCCAAACATGAAGGCAAATTTCACCTCATAACAACTTACTCGAAGAATGCCAGGCACCTAAAAAAGATTCTGAGAAGGAGCTGGCATATACTACAGACTGAAGATGCTCTGAACACAGATCTGCCATCTAATCCATTGATTACTTTTAGAAAGGCGAGATCTTTAAAGAATGATCTGGTTCAGAGCCACTACACCACTATATCTAAATCAGCCTTTGGACCTATGCAAGGTTTTTTCCCCTGCGGGAAATGTAAAGACTGCAAGATCAGTAAAAGAGTCTTGAGCTATGAAATCCCCATTGCAGGTATCCGCAGAAAGATTAGAAGCTTCCTCACCTGTACCACTCCCTACAGCGTTTACTGCTTAACCTGCCCATGTGGGCTACGTTATGTGGGGAGTACAATCAATCCCATGATAATGAGAATACTGGAACACATGCGGGCCATCGCAAAGGGGGACGAGGCATACCCTGTTGCGCGTCATTTTGACAAAGTTTATCAACGCAACAGGGATTTACTCAGTTATTTTGGTCTGGATCATGTTCCCAGCAACCCTAGAGGGGGAGACAGGCTGCTAAGACTGCGTAGGCTGGAGTCGAGGTACATCATCGACATGCACACGAAACACCCTCTAGGGCTGGATAGCAGTGAAGAACTGGCTATACATTTAGGGGAATGAGCGTGAACCGCTGGGTAGAAATCATGATTATAGGAGTTTGTTGGGGTTTGGGGTTTGTGGTCTACTGAGTGACGAACTTTGGAATGTGAATACCCTTGACCACATGCTTTTGTATATATGGTTTGAAATGATTCTGTACATACCATGTAAATAGAATTTCTTTCTTGCTCTCCTCTAACCTCTTGATTCTTTCTCCTCGATTGTTCTTCTCTTCTTTTTCTCTCTTTCTTCCTTTTTCTTTGATACCTAGATGTTTCATTGGTCACTGTTTGACGCTGGTGAAGCAATAGGATTTAGAGCGCATGCCCATCCAGGGCGTGATTCTTTGTTGCTGTATACACTATTTGAATGTATATACTAGGCCCATCCACGGGCTTGATTTGCTTTTTGAATGTTGTAGAGGTTTATTGTAGACACTCTAAGATGGCGCTCATTCTATGTTGAGGACTGTATCGATTTGCTAAAGTCCTTTTTTGATTTCCTATTTCAGCATTTGTTTAAAACTGTGACCATGATGGCGCTTCGGTAAACATGGATGAAGGTTTACTACCGAAACGCGTCTGTTTTTCAAATGTCTGTTTGGTGATGAAATAAATTAAACCAAACTGTTCCCCGCGAGTGCTTTTTTCCGGATGGACCTAGTCCTTTGATACGGATATTGGAGCAGAGATTAGACGAGTGGGTGCACCCCCACCTTGAGAAGCACCTGCCTATGAGTGCATCGTCCTGGTGTTTTTTGGAGCAGTGAGATATATACATACATATATATATATATATATATATATATATGATTTACCAATCCAATCCAAACTGATATAAGGAAGGCACTGACTCCATGAATTTAACTCAAGAAAGAGTGTTTATTCCAACATGCTGCACAGACGCGTTTCGGCGGAAGCCTCCGCCTTGCTCACTTACTCTGCTGATAGTGACGCCTGTACATATACACAATCACATGCTGACACCTCTAAGCCAAAGCTGTAACTTGACTGGTTGTTCGTTGCCATTGTTACCATGAGTCATAGCATATACTATAGATAGACATAGAAAAGTTTTTTCCGGAACTATATGTTCTCCATATTTACAAAATCATTTCCATATTGTTACCACATTTTATGTCAGTTAATGTGTAAAATAGTCAAAGAAAGAAAGAAATGCATTTAAATAAATGAATCAGCATTACATAAGGATTCAGAAAGCATTTCATACTATTACCCATATCTCGTAGTTTCTATAGACATAATCTTGTCTCGCAAACCTCTACACAATTCAATTCATTGTGCAGGCTGCAAATATGAGTCACCTTCGTTATTTTAATACAACTGTACTTCGTCTCCCAGTGGAGTAGGTGATCTCATTTTTAGTAACAATCTCATAATTACTTACTATTGCTGTGTCTATCACATATATTATCGACATGTTCTATGATGTCACTGACCATGTCATGAATGATGTAATATGTGACATGATCAGCAGTGGATTGCGGGTGCGCGATATATAGTTAGTGCAACTAACTATATATGCGAATTTCAATGGTTTTGTGTGAGTAAAATAAGGTTTTGTAAATGCTAATTCCTAACTATATATGGTCTATAACCTATGGTTTTTTCAGTGAATTTTCAAGGTTTTGTAAATGCTAATTCCTAACTATATATGGTCTATAACCTATGGTTTTTTCAGTGAATTTCAATGGTTTTTTAATAGCAAATATCAAAAGCTGTAAAATGTATTCTTCTTTTAAAGGAAAAATATATTTTATATGTATTTAATATAATTTTTTTATGTATATAAATTTTTTGAGAGAACAAATTGATCAACTATCATGCTGAAGAGGAGTGTGGGGAAAAAAAAACAAAGAGGAGGACTAAGAGGAAAGAACAATCAGTTCAAAAATACAATTGCTTTAAAGCATGAAGTGCTTTTCCACACATTTACATTTAAATAACCCATATTAGAACATACAAAATATCTACAGAGGAGACGGTGTACATTGAATTTTAGACTCTTCATTGGTACCTACATGTTGGTACTTACATCACCCACACAACACAACAACCGGGACGCTGTCACAGATATATATATTTTTTTGAACGTTAATTTCTCAAAATCCACTGGAACACATATCTTGAGACCTAGCAAAGGCCCATCGGGCAAACAGTCTCTACAATTTTGCCAAGTTTCATAGAAATCCATTCAGCCGTTCGAGCTAAAAGTGAATCCAACCGCCCTATGGAAAACTCATTGTTAAAAACACGTTTTGGGACCCCCCTTTTTTCTCGGCCCCCGCTTGACGAAACCCCCCCAGACTTTCAGGGGACGCTCAGAAACAAAATGTGCCATTTTCCTGAAAATTGCAGCCAATTCGGTCCATCAACGCCAAAGTTATTCAACATAGAATTTTCAGAAATCCCTATTAAAAAAATCCTAACTATATATACCTACTGGCGACTGCCAGTAGGTAATATATATATATATATATATATATATATATATATATATATATATATATATATATATATATTATAACACGAAATGCCCAAAGCATCGAGAAGGCACACATCTGCGCCCCCACACTCCGGCGTATTGATGCAGCTCCCTCAATTTTCCCATTCAATTAATCTTGCCGACGCGTTTCGGAGCATTCCGCTCCCTCTTCATGGGCTGCCAAGCAATAAGTGGAAACCTTGCAGACTTTGTTTCAAGGACTTCTTTTATTACCACACCCCTTCCATGGGCGTATGCTCATTGCATGGTCCATAGTGCATTGTGGGGCTGGTAGTCGTAGTTGCGAGTGTCTTTAAAACTTTGAGTAAGTTCCAAGTAGTTGCTTGTAATTAATGCATTTTTGTACCTTTAGTAGGCTGGGTTGCGTTCAAGTGAGCTTATTTCTGCATATCGGGCGCAGCGCTGCTCGGAATTTGACCAGTTCAGTTCCGTAGCCTCTTCATTTCAGGTGGTGCTCTTCTCCTCGGCAGGGCGGCCGAGTAAGTAATTATAACACGAAATGCCCAAAGCATCGAGAAGGCACACATCTGCGCCCCCACACTCCGGCGTATTGATGCAGCTCACTCAATTTTCCCATTCAATTAATCTTGCCGACGCGTTTCGGAGCATTCCGCTCCCTCTTCATGGGCTGCCAAGCAATAAGTGGAAACCTCGCAGACTTTGTTTCAAGGACTTCTTTTATTACCACACCCCTTCCATGGGCGTATGCTCATTGCATGGTCCATAGTGCATTGTGGGGCTGGTAGTCGTAGTTGCGAGTGTCTTTAAAACTTTGAGTAAGTTCCAAGTAGTTGCTTGTAATTAATGCATTTTTGTACCTTTAGTAGGCTGGGTTGCGTTCAAGTGAGCTTATTTCTGCATATCGGGCGCAGCGCTGCTCGGAATTTGACCAGTTCAGTTCCGTAGCCTCTTCGTTTCAGGTGGTGCTCTTCTCCTCGGCAGGGCGGCCGAGTAAGTAATTATAACACGAAATGCCCAAAGCATCGAGAAGGCACACATCTGCGCCCCCACACTCCGGCGTATTGATGCAGCTCACTCAATTTTCCCATTCAATTAATCTTGCCGACGCGTTTCGGAGCATTCCGCTCCCTCTTCATGGGCTGCCAAGCAATAAGTGGAAACCTCGCAGACTTTGTTTCAAGGACTTCTTTTATTACCACACCCCTTCCATGGGCGTATGCTCATTGCATGGTCCATAGTGCATTGTGGGGCTGGTAGTCGTAGTTGCGAGTGTCTTTAAAACTTTGAGTAAGTTCCAAGTAGTTGCTTGTAATTAATGCATTTTTGTACCTTTAGTAGGCTGGGTTGCGTTCAAGTGAGCTTATTTCTGCATATCGGGCGCAGCGCTGCTCGGAATTTGACCAGTTCAGTTCCGTAGCCTCTTCGTTTCAGGTGGTGCTCTTCTCCTCGGCAGGGCGGCCGAGTAAGTAATTATAACACGAAATGCCCAAAGCATCGAGAAGGCACACATCTGCGCCCCCACACTCCGGCGTATTGATGCAGCTCACTCAATTTTCCCATTCAATTAATCTTGCCGACGCGTTTCGGAGCATTCCGCTCCCTCTTCATGGGCTGCCAAGCAATAAGTGGAAACCTCGCAGACTTTGTTTCAAGGACTTCTTTTATTACCACACCCCTTCCATGGGCGTATGCTCATTGCATGGTCCATAGTGCATTGTGGGGCTGGTAGTCGTAGTTGCGAGTGTCTTTAAAACTTTGAGTAAGTTCCAAGTAGTTGCTTGTAATTAATGCATTTTTGTACCTTTAGTAGGCTGGGTTGCGTTCAAGTGAGCTTATTTCTGCATATCGGGCGCAGCGCTGCTCGGAATTTGACCAGTTCAGTTCCGTAGCCTCTTCGTTTCAGGTGGTGCTCTTCTCCTCGGCAGGGCGGCCGAGTAAGTAATTATAACACGAAATGCCCAAAGCATCGAGAAGGCACACATCTGCGCCCCCACACTCCGGCGTATTGATGCAGCTCACTCAATTTTCCCATTCAATTAATCTTGCCGACGCGTTTCGGAGCATTCCGCTCCCTCTTCATGGGCTGCCAAGCAATAAGTGGAAACCTCGCAGACTTTGTTTCAAGGACTTCTTTTATTACCACACCCCTTCCATGGGCGTATGCTCATTGCATGGTCCATAGTGCATTGTGGGGCTGGTAGTCGTAGTTGCGAGTGTCTTTAAAACTTTGAGTAAGTTCCAAGTAGTTGCTTGTAATTAATGCATTTTTGTACCTTTAGTAGGCTGGGTTGCGTTCAAGTGAGCTTATTTCTGCATATCGGGCGCAGCGCTGCTCGGAATTTGACCAGTTCAGTTCCGTAGCCTCTTCGTTTCAGGTGGTGCTCTTCTCCTCGGCAGGGCGGCCGAGTAAGTAATTATAACACGAAATGCCCAAAGCATCGAGAAGGCACACATCTGCGCCCCCACACTCCGGCGTATTGATGCAGCTCACTCAATTTTCCCATTCAATTAATCTTGCCGACGCGTTTCGGAGCATTCCGCTCCCTCTTCATGGGCTGCCAAGCAATAAGTGGAAACCTCGCAGACTTTGTTTCAAGGACTTCTTTTATTACCACACCCCTTCCATGGGCGTATGCTCATTGCATGGTCCATAGTGCATTGTGGGGCTGGTAGTCGTAGTTGCGAGTGTCTTTAAAACTTTGAGTAAGTTCCAAGTAGTTGCTTGTAATTAATGCATTTTTGTACCTTTAGTAGGCTGGGTTGCGTTCAAGTGAGCTTATTTCTGCATATCGGGCGCAGCGCTGCTCGGAATTTGACCAGTTCAGTTCCGTAGCCTCTTCGTTTCAGGTGGTGCTCTTCTCCTCGGCAGGGCGGCCGAGTAAGTAATTATAACACGAAATGCCCAAAGCATCGAGAAGGCACACATCTGCGCCCCCACACTCCGGCGTATTGATGCAGCTCACTCAATTTTCCCATTCAATTAATCTTGCCGACGCGTTTCGGAGCATTCCGCTCCCTCTTCATGGGCTGCCAAGCAATACGTGGAAACCTCGCAGACTTTGTTTCAAGGACTTCTTTTATT
Source organism: Lissotriton helveticus (assembly GCF_964261635.1). Classification (NCBI taxonomy): domain Eukaryota; kingdom Metazoa; phylum Chordata; class Amphibia; order Caudata; family Salamandridae; genus Lissotriton; species Lissotriton helveticus. The sequence goes on along the minus strand of NC_136060.1, from coordinate 395,132,945 downwards.
ACCACACCCCTTCCATGGGCGTATGCTCATTGCATGGTCCATAGTGCATTGTGGGGCTGGTAGTCGTAGTTGCGAGTGTCTTTAAAACTTTGAGTAAGTTCCAAGTAGTTGCTTGTAATTAATGCATTTTTGTACCTTTAGTAGGCTGGGTTGCGTTCAAGTGAGCTTATTTCTGCATATCGGGCGCAGCGCTGCTCGGAATTTGACCAGTTCAGTTCCGTAGCCTCTTCGTTTCAGGTGGTGCTCTTCTCCTCGGCAGGGCGGCCGAGTAAGTAATTATAACACGAAATGCCCAAAGCATCGAGAAGGCACACATCTGCGCCCCCACACTCCGGCGTATTGATGCAGCTCACTCAATTTTCCCATTCAATTAATCTTGCCGACGCGTTTCGGAGCATTCCGCTCCCTCTTCATGGGCTGCCAAGCAATAAGTGGAAACCTCGCAGACTTTGTTTCAAGGACTTCTTTTTATTACCACACCCCTTCCATGGGCGTATGCTCATTGCATGGTCCATAGTGCATTGTGGGGCTGGTAGTCGTAGTTGCGAGTGTCTTTAAAACTTTGAGTAAGTTCCAAGTAGTTGCTTGTAATTAATGCATTTTTGTACCTTTAGTAGGCTGGGTTGCGTTCAAGTGAGCTTATTTCTGCATATCGGGCGCAGCGCTGCTCGGAATTTGACCAGTTCAGTTCCGTAGCCTCTTCGTTTCAGGTGGTGCTCTTCTCCTCGGCAGGGCGGCCGAGTAAGTAATTATAACACGAAATGCCCAAAGCATCGAGAAGGCACACATCTGCGCCCCCACACTCCGGCGTATTGATGCAGCTCACTCAATTTTCCCATTCAATTAATCTTGCCGACGCGTTTCGGAGCATTCCGCTCCCTCTTCATGGGCTGCCAAGCAATAAGTGGAAACCTCGCAGACTTTGTTTCAAGGACTTCTTTTATTACCACACCCCTTCCATGGGCGTATGCTCATTGCATGGTCCATAGTGCATTGTGGGGCTGGTAGTCGTAGTTGCGAGTGTCTTTAAAACTTTGAGTAAGTTCCAAGTAGTTGCTTGTAATTAATGCATTTTTGTACCTTTAGTAGGCTGGGTTGCGTTCAAGTGAGCTTATTTCTGCATATCGGGCGCAGCGCTGCTCGGAATTTGACCAGTTCAGTTCCGTAGCCTCTTCGTTTCAGGTGGTGCTCTTCTCCTCGGCAGGGCGGCCGAGTAAGTAATTATAACACGAAATGCCCAAAGCATCGAGAAGGCACACATCTGCGCCCCCACACTCCGGCGTATTGATGCAGCTCACTCAATTTTCCCATTCAATTAATCTTGCCGACGCGTTTCGGAGCATTCCGCTCCCTCTTCATGGGCTGCCAAGCAATAAGTGGAAACCTCGCAGACTTTGTTTCAAGGACTTCTTTTATTACCACACCCCTTCCATGGGCGTATGCTCATTGCATGGTCCATAGTGCATTGTGGGGCTGGTAGTCGTAGTTGCGAGTGTCTTTAAAACTTTGAGTAAGTTCCAAGTAGTTGCTTGTAATTAATGCATTTTTGTACCTTTAGTAGGCTGGGTTGCGTTCAAGTGAGCTTATTTCTGCATATCGGGCGCAGCGCTGCTCGGAATTTGACCAGTTCAGTTCCGTAGCCTCTTCGTTTCAGGTGGTGCTCTTCTCCTCGGCAGGGCGGCCGAGTAAGTAATTATAACACGAAATGCCCAAAGCATCGAGAAGGCACACATCTGCGCCCCCACACTCCGGCGTATTGATGCAGCTCACTCAATTTTCCCATTCAATTAATCTTGCCGACGCGTTTCGGAGCATTCCGCTCCCTCTTCATGGGCTGCCAAGCAATAAGTGGAAACCTCGCAGACTTTGTTTCAAGGACTTCTTTTATTACCACACCCCTTCCATGGGCGTATGCTCATTGCATGGTCCATAGTGCATTGTGGGGCTGGTAGTCGTAGTTGCGAGTGTCTTTAAAACTTTGAGTAAGTTCCAAGTAGTTGCTTGTAATTAATGCATTTTTGTACCTTTAGTAGGCTGGGTTGCGTTCAAGTGAGCTTATTTCTGCATATCGGGCGCAGCGCTGCTCGGAATTTGACCAGTTCAGTTCCGTAGCCTCTTCGTTTCAGGTGGTGCTCTTCTCCTCGGCAGGGCGGCCGAGTAAGTAATTATAACACGAAATGCCCAAAGCATCGAGAAGGCACACATCTGCGCCCCCACACTCCGGCGTATTGATGCAGCTCACTCAATTTTCCCATTCAATTAATCTTGCCGACGCGTTTCGGAGCATTCCGCTCCCTCTTCATGGGCTGCCAAGCAATAAGTGGAAACCTCGCAGACTTTGTTTCAAGGACTTCTTTTATTACCACACCCCTTCCATGGGCGTATGCTCATTGCATGGTCCATAGTGCATTGTGGGGCTGGTAGTCGTAGTTGCGAGTGTCTTTAAAACTTTGAGTAAGTTCCAAGTAGTTGCTTGTAATTAATGCATTTTTGTACCTTTAGTAGGCTGGGTTGCGTTCAAGTGAGCTTATTTCTGCATATCGGGCGCAGCGCTGCTCGGAATTTGACCAGTTCAGTTCCGTAGCCTCTTCGTTTCAGGTGGTGCTCTTCTCCTCGGCAGGGCGGCCGAGTAAGTAATTATAACACGAAATGCCCAAAGCATCGAGAAGGCACACATCTGCGCCCCCACACTCCGGCGTATTGATGCAGCTCACTCAATTTTCCCATTCAATTAATCTTGCCGACGCGTTTCGGAGCATTCCGCTCCCTCTTCATGGGCTGCCAAGCAATAAGTGGAAACCTCGCAGACTTTGTTTCAAGGACTTCTTTTATTACCACACCCCTTCCATGGGCGTATGCTCATTGCATGGTCCATAGTGCATTGTGGGGCTGGTAGTCGTAGTTGCGAGTGTCTTTAAAACTTTGAGTAAGTTCCAAGTAGTTGCTTGTAATTAATGCATTTTTGTACCTTTAGTAGGCTGGGTTGCGTTCAAGTGAGCTTATTTCTGCATATCGGGCGCAGCGCTGCTCGGAATTTGACCAGTTCAGTTCCGTAGCCTCTTCGTTTCAGGTGGTGCTCTTCTCCTCGGCAGGGCGGCCGAGTAAGTAATTATAACACGAAATGCCCAAAGCATCGAGAAGGCACACATCTGCGCCCCCACACTCCGGCGTATTGATGCAGCTCACTCAATTTTCCCATTCAATTAATCTTGCCGACGCGTTTCGGAGCATTCCGCTCCCTCTTCATGGGCTGCCAAGCAATAAGTGGAAACCTCGCAGACTTTGTTTCAAGGACTTCTTTTATTACCACACCCCTTCCATGGGCGTATGCTCATTGCATGGTCCATAGTGCATTGTGGGGCTGGTAGTCGTAGTTGCGAGTGTCTTTAAAACTTTGAGTAAGTTCCAAGTAGTTGCTTGTAATTAATGCATTTTTGTACCTTTAGTAGGCTGGGTTGCGTTCAAGTGAGCTTATTTCTGCATATCGGGCGCAGCGCTGCTCGGAATTTGACCAGTTCAGTTCCGTAGCCTCTTCGTTTCAGGTGGTGCTCTTCTCCTCGGCAGGGCGGCCGAGTAAGTAATTATAACACGAAATGCCCAAAGCATCGAGAAGGCACACATCTGCGCCCCCACACTCCGGCGTATTGATGCAGCTCACTCAATTTTCCCATTCAATTAATCTTGCCGACGCGTTTCGGAGCATTCCGCTCCCTCTTCATGGGCTGCCAAGCAATAAGTGGAAACCTCGCAGACTTTGTTTCAAGGACTTCTTTTATTACCACACCCCTTCCATGGGCGTATGCTCATTGCATGGTCCATAGTGCATTGTGGGGCTGGTAGTCGTAGTTGCGAGTGTCTTTAAAACTTTGAGTAAGTTCCAAGTAGTTGCTTGTAATTAATGCATTTTTGTACCTTTAGTAGGCTGGGTTGCGTTCAAGTGAGCTTATTTCTGCATATCGGGCGCAGCGCTGCTCGGAATTTGACCAGTTCAGTTCCGTAGCCTCTTCGTTTCAGGTGGTGCTCTTCTCCTCGGCAGGGCGGCCGAGTAAGTAATTATAACACGAAATGCCCAAAGCATCGAGAAGGCACACATCTGTGCCCCCACACTCCGGCGTATTGATGCAGCTCACTCAATTTTCCCATTCAATTAATCTTGCCGACGCGTTTCGGAGCATTCCGCTCCCTCTTCATGGGCTGCCAAGCAATAAGTGGAAACCTCGCAGACTTTGTTTCAAGGACTTCTTTTATTACCACACCCCTTCCATGGGCGTATGCTCATTGCATGGTCCATAGTGCATTGTGGGGCTGGTAGTCGTAGTTGCGAGTGTCTTTAAAACTTTGAGTAAGTTCCAAGTAGTTGCTTGTAATTAATGCATTTTTGTACCTTTAGTAGGCTGGGTTGCGTTCAAGTGAGCTTATTTCTGCATATCGGGCGCAGCGCTGCTCGGAATTTGACCAGTTCAGTTCCGTAGCCTCTTCGTTTCAGGTGGTGCTCTTCTCCTCGGCAGGGCGGCCGAGTAAGTAATTATAACACGAAATGCCCAAAGCATCGAGAAGGCACACATCTGCGCCCCCACACTCCGGCGTATTGATGCAGCTCACTCAATTTTCCCATTCAATTAATCTTGCCGACGCGTTTCGGAGCATTCCGCTCCCTCTTCATGGGCTGCCAAGCAATAAGTGGAAACCTCGCAGACTTTGTTTCAAGGACTTCTTTTATTACCACACCCCTTCCATGGGCGTATGCTCATTGCATGGTCCATAGTGCATTGTGGGGCTGGTAGTCGTAGTTGCGAGTGTCTTTAAAACTTTGAGTAAGTTCCAAGTAGTTGCTTGTAATTAATGCATTTTTGTACCTTTAGTAGGCTGGGTTGCGTTCAAGTGAGCTTATTTCTGCATATCGGGCGCAGCGCTGCTCGGAATTTGACCAGTTCAGTTCCGTAGCCTCTTCGTTTCAGGTGGTGCTCTTCTCCTCGGCAGGGCGGCCGAGTAAGTAATTATAACACGAAATGCCCAAAGCATCGAGAAGGCACACATCTGCGCCCCCACACTCCGGCGTATTGATGCAGCTCACTCAATTTTCCCATTCAATTAATCTTGCCGACGCGTTTCGGAGCATTCCGCTCCCTCTTCATGGGCTGCCAAGCAATAAGTGGAAACCTCGCAGACTTTGTTTCAAGGACTTCTTTTATTACCACACCCCTTCCATGGGCGTATGCTCATTGCATGGTCCATAGTGCATTGTGGGGCTGGTAGTCGTAGTTGCGAGTGTCTTTAAAACTTTGAGTAAGTTCCAAGTAGTTGCTTGTAATTAATGCATTTTTGTACCTTTAGTAGGCTGGGTTGCGTTCAAGTGAGCTTATTTCTGCATATCGGGCGCAGCGCTGCTCGGAATTTGACCAGTTCAGTTCCGTAGCCTCTTCGTTTCAGGTGGTGCTCTTCTCCTCGGCAGGGCGGCCGAGTAAGTAATTATAACACGAAATGCCCAAAGCATCGAGAAGGCACACATCTGCGCCCCCACACTCCGGCGTATTGATGCAGCTCACTCAATTTTCCCATTCAATTAATCTTGCCGACGCGTTTCGGAGCATTCCGCTCCCTCTTCATGGGCTGCCAAGCAATAAGTGGAAACCTCGCAGACTTTGTTTCAAGGACTTCTTTTATTACCACACCCCTTCCATGGGCGTATGCTCATTGCATGGTCCATAGTGCATTGTGGGGCTGGTAGTCGTAGTTGCGAGTGTGCCTTCTCGATGCTTTGGGCATTTCGTGTTATAATTACTTATAATTAGTTATAATTACTTACTCGGCCGCCCTGCCGAGGAGAAGAGCACCACCTGAAACGAAGAGGCTACGGAACTGAACTGGTCAAATTCCGAGCAGCGCTGCGCCCGATATGCAGAAACAAGCTCACTTGAACGCAACCCAGCCTACTAAAGGTACAAAAATGCATTAATTACAAGCAACTACTTGGAACTTACTCAAAGTTTTAAAGACACTCGCAACTACGACTACCAGCCCCACAATGCACTATGGACCATGCAATGAGCATACGCCCATGGAAGGGGTGTGGTAATAAAAGAAGTCCTTGAAACAAAGTCTGCGAGGTTTCCACTTATTGCTTGGCAGCCCATGAAGAGGGAGCGGAATGCTCCGAAACGCGTCGGCAAGATTAATTGAATGGGAAAATTGAGTGAGCTGCACCAATACGCCGGAGTGTGGGGGCGCAGATGTGTGCCTTCTCGATGCTTTGGGCATTTCGTGTTATAATTACTTACTCGGCCGCCCTGCCGAGGAGAAGAGCACCACCTGAAACGAAGAGGCTACGGAACTGAACTGGTCAAATTCCGAGCAGCGCTGCGCCCGATATGCAGAAACAAGCTCACTTGAACGCAACCCAGCCTACTAAAGGTACAAAAATGCATTAATTACAAGCAACTACTTGGAACTTACTCAAAGTTTTAAAGACACTCGCAACTACGACTACCAGCCCCACAATGCACTATGGACCATGCAATGAGCATACGCCCATGGAAGGGGTGTGGTAATAAAAGAAGTCCTTGAAACAAAGTCTGCGAGGTTTCCACTTATTGCTTGGCAGCCCATGAAGAGGGAGCGGAATGCTCCGAAACGCGTCGGCAAGATTAATTGAATGGGAAAATTGAGTGAGCTGCACCAATACGCCGGAGTGTGGGGGCGCAGATGTGTGCCTTCTCGATGCTTTGGGCATTTCGTGTTATAATTACTTACTCGGCCGCCCTGCCGAGGAGAAGAGCACCACCTGAAACGAAGAGGCTACGGAACTGAACTGGTCAAATTCCGAGCAGCGCTGCGCCCGATATGCAGAAACAAGCTCACTTGAACGCAACCCAGCCTACTAAAGGTACAAAAATGCATTAATTACAAGCAACTACTTGGAACTTACTCAAAGTTTTAAAGACACTCGCAACTACGACTACCAGCCCCACAATGCACTATGGACCATGCAATGAGCATACGCCCATGGAAGGGGTGTGGTAATAAAAGAAGTCCTTGAAACAAAGTCTGCGAGGTTTCCACTTATTGCTTGGCAGCCCATGAAGAGGGAGCGGAATGCTCCGAAACGCGTCGGCAAGATTAATTGAATGGGAAAATTAGGTGAGCTGCACCAATACGCCGGAGTGTGGGGGCGCAGATGTGTGCCTTCTCGATGCTTTGGGCATTTCGTGTTATAATTACTTACTCGGCCGCCCTGCCGAGGAGAAGAGCACCACCTGAAACGAAGAGGCTACGGAACTGAACTGGTCAAATTCCGAGCAGCGCTGCGCCCGATATGCAGAAACAAGCTCACTTGAACGCAACCCAGCCTACTAAAGGTACAAAAATGCATTAATTACAAGCAACTACTTGGAACTTACTCAAAGTTTTAAAGACACTCGCAACTACGACTACCAGCCCCACAATGCACTATGGACCATGCAATGAGCATACGCCCATGGAAGGGGTGTGGTAATAAAAGAAGTCCTTGAAACAAAGTCTGCGAGGTTTCCACTTATTGCTTGGCAGCCCATGAAGAGGGAGCGGAATGCTCCGAAACGCGTCGGCAAGATTAATTGAATGGGAAAATTGAGTGAGCTGCACCAATACGCCGGAGTGTGGGGGCGCAGATGTGTGCCTTCTCGATGCTTTGGGCATTTCGTGTTATAATTACTTACTCGGCCGCCCTGCCGAGGAGAAGAGCACCACCTGAAACGAAGAGGCTACGGAACTAAACTGGTCAAATTCCGAGCAGCGCTGCGCCCGATATGCAGAAACAAGCTCACTTGAACGCAACCCAGCCTACTAAAGGTACAAAAATGCATTAATTACAAGCAACTATTTGGAACTTACTCAAAGTTTTAAAGACACTCGCAACTACGACTACCAGCCCCACAATGCACTATGGACCATGCAATGAGCATACGCCCATGGAAGGGGTGTGGTAATAAAAGAAGTCCTTGAAACAAAGTCTGCGAGGTTTCCACTTATTGCTTGGCAGCCCATGAAGAGGGAGCGGAATGCTCCGAAACGCGTCGGCAAGATTAATTGAATGGGAAAATTGAGTGAGCTGCACCAATACGCCGGAGTGTGGGGGCGCAGATGTGTGCCTTCTCGATGCTTTGGGCATTTCGTGTTATAATTACTTACTCGGCCGCCCTGCCGAGGAGAAGAGCACCACCTGAAACGAAGAGGCTACGGAACTGAACTGGTCAAATTCCGAGCAGCGCTGCGCCCGATATGCAGAAACAAGCTCACTTGAACGCAACCCAGCCTACTAAAGGTACAAAAATGCATTAATTACAAGCAACTACTTGGAACTTACTCAAAGTTTTAAAGACACTCGCAACTACGACTACCAGCCCCACAATGCACTATGGACCATGCAATGAGCATACGCCCATGGAAGGGGTGTGGTAATAAAAGAAGTCCTTGAAACAAAGTCTGCGAGGTTTCCACTTATTGCTTGGCAGCCCATGAAGAGGGAGCGGAATGCTCCGAAACGCGTCGGCAAGATTAATTGAATGGGAAAATTGAGTGAGCTGCACCAATACGCCGGAGTGTGGGGGCGCAGATGTGTGCCTTCTCGATGCTTTGGGCATTTCGTGTTATAATTACTTACTCGGCCGCCCTGCCGAGGAGAAGAGCACCACCTGAAACGAAGAGGCTACGGAACTGAACTGGTCAAATTCCGAGCAGCGCTGCGCCCGATATGCAGAAACAAGCTCACTTGAACGCAACCCAGCCTACTAAAGGTACAAAAATGCATTAATTACAAGCAACTACTTGGAACTTACTCAAAGTTTTAAAGACACTCGCAACTACGACTACCAGCCCCACAATGCACTATGGACCATGCAATGAGCATACGCCCATGGAAGGGGTGTGGTAATAAAAGAAGTCCTTGAAACAAAGTCTGCGAGGTTTCCACTTATTGCTTGGCAGCCCATGAAGAGGGAGCGGAATGCTCCGAAACGCGTCGGCAAGATTAATTGAATGGGAAAATTGAGTGAGCTGCACCAATACGCCGGAGTGTGGGGGCGCAGATGTGTGCCTTCTCGATGCTTTGGGCATTTCGTGTTATAATTACTTACTCGGCCGCCCTGCCGAGGAGAAGAGCACCACCTGAAACGAAGAGGCTACGGAACTGAACTGGTCAAATTCCGAGCAGCGCTGCGCCCGATATGCAGAAACAAGCTCACTTGAACGCAACCCAGCCTACTAAAGGTACAAAAATGCATTAATTACAAGCAACTACTTGGAACTTACTCAAAGTTTTAAAGACACTCGCAACTACGACTACCAGCCCCACAATGCACTATGGACCATGCAATGAGCATACGCCCATGGAAGGGGTGTGGTAATAAAAGAAGTCCTTGAAACAAAGTCTGCGAGGTTTCCACTTATTGCTTGGCAGCCCATGAAGAGGGAGCGGAATGCTCCGAAACGCGTCGGCAAGATTAATTGAATGGGAAAATTGAGTGAGCTGCACCAATACGCCGGAGTGTGGGGGCGCAGATGTGTGCCTTCTCGATGCTTTGGGCATTTCGTGTTATAATTACTTACTCGGCCGCCCTGCCGAGGAGAAGAGCACCACCTGAAACGAAGAGGCTACGGAACTGAACTGGTCAAATTCCGAGCAGCGCTGCGCCCGATATGCAGAAACAAGCTCACTTGAACGCAACCCAGCCTACTAAAGGTACAAAAATGCATTAATTACAAGCAACTACTTGGAACTTACTCAAAGTTTTAAAGACACTCGCAACTACGACTACCAGCCCCACAATGCACTATGGACCATGCAATGAGCATACGCCCATGGAAGGGGTGTGGTAATAAAAGAAGTCCTTGAAACAAAGTCTGCGAGGTTTCCACTTATTGCTTGGCAGCCCATGAAGAGGGAGCGGAATGCTCCGAAACGCGTCGGCAAGATTAATTGAATGGGAAAATTGAGTGAGCTGCACCAATACGCCAGAGTGTGGGGGCGCAGATGTGTGCCTTCTCGATGCTTTGGGCATTTCGTGTTATAATATATATATATATATATATATATATATATAACATTTCTATGGCAAAATGAAACCCCTCATTTTGTTCCTTTTCAAATTAAATGTATTAAGTGTTACCACTTTATTCCAATCAAGATGACTTCAGGTGTGCCATACTTTTGTCATAAGTAAGACTGTTAGCGTTCTAGTTGTTCTTTAGAACACTCTGGGACATTCTGTCATTGGGCTATAGTTGGGCTACATCTGGCTGATATTTGGGCTACATTTGTTTTTTTTTGTCTCGTATGGCCATCTTTGGGCTACATTGGGCTACATTGGGCTACATTGGGCTACATTTGGGCTCTAACATGTATATAGCCCAATGTAGCCCAATATATATTTTTCAAAGTTAATTTTCGTAAAAACTACTGGAGCATATATCTTGAGACATAGCAAAGGCACATCGGGCTACCAGTCCCTACAATTTTGCCAAGTTTTGTGGAAATCCGTTCGAGCTAAAAGTGAGTCCAACCACCCTATGGAAAACTCAATGTTAAAAACACGTTTTAGGACCCCCCTTTTTTCTCGGCCCCCGCTTGATGAAACCCCCCCAAACTTTTCAGGGGACGCTCAGAAACAATGTGCCATTTTCCTGAAAATTTCAGCCAATTCCGTCCATCAACGCCAAAGTTATTCAACATAGAATTTTCAGAAATCCCTATTCAAAAAAATCCTAACTATATATACCTACTGGCGACTGCCAGTAGGTAATATATATATATATATATATTATGCACATTTGTTGCCCAGTCCCTTAAACTTCTTCATTTAATCATCTGGCTATTATGCAGATTCTGTCCTCCACTGACCTGTGTTATGCTTTCCGATCATTTTATTTATACTGTCTTTTATTTTGTTATATTGTCTTATTATTCCCATGTCTGTTTGGTATTATCTTTTCACTGACTTATTGCTTAATTGCTTTCCAGGGATGTGTTTGTGCCCCATGGATATTGTTGCATCCTCCACAGCCTGGGAGCACATAAATGAAACATACCACACTCGGAGCTCTGCAAAGCACGTCTTTATTCTTCAGCATACAATCACACAACCACCAACAGTAAGCATTACGTAATAATGTAATAACCACACCTTAACACCTCCCAGCAGCTTATATAATTCCTGTCCTCTCAGAACTGCGAAGGTCCTGGTGCTCATAACATCAAGACTCTACTTCTCCCCATTTCTTAACTATAAAGTACCAAAAAAATCAGCATAATTTTTCCTCAATGACTCATCGAGGCGCTGATACTGGTCTGCCAGTTCGAGTAGTATGAGGCAGTTGAGTGGTACGTGAACTATTTGTCGATTACATGGGCTCACATGTTTGATCTGAATATTCAGACGGGTTTACCTCACTCACGCTCTCAGGAATAGACAAATACAGAGTCAAAGTTTTTTAAATTTGGTGAATCCCTTGTGATGGACTTTCAGGGATGATTTGCAGACACCATGTGTCCTTTGGTCTTTTCAACTCTTAGTGGGTCAACAGCAAATGAGTGTCCATTTTCTGCTTCTGTGTCTGTTTGACCAGTACCCAGTCCCCTCTGTTGAAGATGGATGTGTCAGTGCCAGTCAGCATAGGTTTTCATTTTGAACTTTCGACAAGTGTCCATGAAATAAACCTCGTCAGCGTTTGTTGATCGATCTGATGTTCACTATGGTAAATGTGGTCCTATGGCTCTCCCAAATATAAAGGTGGCAGGACTCTCACCGGTGGTGGAATGAGGAGTTGTCCGATAGGAAGAGCTTGATGCATGGCTTGTTTCAGATCGATTTCCTCCAATGAGGCTCGCTGAATTATTCTTTTGAGGGTGCCCATACTACAGTTTGACAACACCCTTGGCTTGAGGAAAGAGCGGTATGCTCTTTTGATGCTTGATGTTGAGTTGACACAGAAACTCTTTGATCTCCTTGCTATTAAAGGGCGTACCATTGTCTGGTTTGAGAATAGCGGGTATAGCCCACCCTGCCAAGATGTTATCAAGGGGCTGGATGATTTTGTCATGTATTGTCGATGATAACTCTCCCACCAAACAAAAAATGTGAGCATTCATCAGTGATCACCATAAGATGATTTCCATTCTCCAGGGGTCCAAAGAAATCAAATGCCACTCTCTCCCAGACATGTGCAGGAAGGTCAGACATAGTCAATGGATCCTGTGTCACTTTGGGAGATAGGCAGTTGTTGGGATCAAAATTATCTTAACGGGTCATACTTACCAATAACCCATATATCACTAAAGACAAATAGTAATTCAGTCGGCAATGGAGAAGGTTCAATCGTTTATTCAACAAACAGAGACCCTGACAGGGGAGTCCCAGTCTACACAACCTCGAAGGTGCACAGAGGAGACTGACAACATATTCAAAGTACAGAGCATATATACGTTTCACACATTTGAAATTACACCTTACAAGGAAAAACACAGTTTGTCAGTGGGCCAAGAGGAATACCCATATAAGGCACAATTGATTGTTAGTATCCTGAGCCTAAACTATTCCGGGGGCAGGTCAGCCGGGTGCCTCCTAGTCTATCTTGAGCCGGGGAGGACAGGAACAGCCTTTGTGAGAATGTGCGCATCCCGCAAGGAAGGCAGGTGCGACCTTGAGTTTTCCCTGAGCTACCAGTTAGCAGACACTGCACGTAGTTTGGCTGACGTCTAGGTTTCGGGTAAAAGACATGATCACGTGCTTTTGGAGAAACAGCCTTGATGCACGGAGAAACGAAACAAAATGGTTTCAACCGTGCTAATGATTACTAACTCGTAGAGAGTTAATTCTAGGTTGCTAAATGAATATATTTTATGCTAAATAATCGATTATAGGTTTACAAGCTGATATTGGACACATTAGGCCAATAATACATGAATATATAAAATTCGATCCCTACAGACGGCCCTTTTGGCCTAATATGGCCAATACACATACTCTTATTCTACAAAAATACCCTCATCTATTTGCATGAGGTCAGACACCTCTTTCTGGATCATTTTAGTCTCTACCTTATTCTGTCGAGAAAATTGCAACGCAGACGTGATCCTAGCAGCACAAAAGGAACAACAGGCAGGGCCACATTGGAGACACACACAATAAGTAAATATCACTCCAAAGGCCCCTGCCAATACCAAAAATATCTTCCAACCCCAAGTAGCCAAAAGACCCCAAAACCAACTACTAAGGGACCAGGTTCCATTTTCCACGTGTGCCTCGCTAGCTAATCGATGTAGTTTTTGTATAGCCAGGTGAATAGTAGGGGCTGAATCTGGAATAAATACACAGCAAGAGCTGCCGATCACACGACAGGCTCCTCCCCTATCTGCCAGGATGACGTCAAGAACCATCCGGTTCTGGAGCGAAACAAGCCTCGTCGCAGTAAGCTCAACTGTAAGATTAGCTAAGATTCCAGTAGTAGTCTGGACCACATTTTCAACTATTCTGGACAAGCGTCTTATACTACGACTGTTGAATATGGGTCCCCAGAAGGGAGTAAGTCCCTTTGCGAAGTCCTCAAACTGTTGTGAGGAAGTATCTGTTTGGTCGGTGCCCTCAAGATCATAGCTCCTAACATTCCGGCTCACTACTACCTCTTTTGACATCAGTTGATGAGTTCTATGGTAATCGGGAGGGGCAATATATACAGGGCGATAGAGAAACGAAAGGTAACAACTTCCTGCCCATCCCCGGGGAAGCCGTGTGCATTTTCACCGCATACGAAATAAACATCTGGTGGGGTGATCATAGGTGGGGTAGTGTACACTTGTAGAATGTAGGTATAATTACATCTACTCCTGCCTACCTTAACATGGCCTCTGCCCTGTATACAAAAGGGGGAGGTAGTATTAATGATGGGGATTGGTAATGCTTTGTCATTTGTGACATTTCTATCCTTGGAATGCTGAAAATACATCGTATCATTGAAAAGTTCAAAATCCTGCATCTCCTCCATTTGCCACGTGACATTCTTATAATCAGTATACAGATTCATGCAAGCATTAGGATCCAGTGAACCCTACCCTTCATTACCAGTTGCATCGAATCCCTGGTGCGTCTCTATGTATTTCAAAATGGCTTCATAATCTTTTTCAGTATACATTTTTGGTTCAGCTACATAATGTGAGTACATCAAAGATAACAGCTGAAACCATGCTTCGCAACTGGCTAAATAAGACATTGGCAGGGAAATAAACAGTTCATGTTGGTGCATAACCGAAGGGAGTAATCCGCATACCCAACAATTTGTCTTATTCGTAGTAGAATGGGTCTGATGCAACATTTCTATAAAAGCATTTTTCATATAAGTCTCTCTATGTCTAGCCTTATGAGGGGGCAAAGAGAAAAAGAGGTGTTCTTCTGGGGCAACAGTAGTACTTAGTAATTTCTGTACTGGATGCTGAAATTCTAGATATACAAATACACTCATCATGATAATCGTAATAATAGTAATAAACAAAATGAATGCCACCTTCACTCTAGTAGACCATCCAGAAAACAAATGCATATTATCCATATATCGCCGAGGGGCTAGTGGTCTCTCATCCTCCATTACGAATCGAGCAAAGGGAAACATACTCTCTAAAAGTCCAGATATAACTCGGTCCCTTTCTATAAGTCCAAAACTATCTGTATCCACAAAGCACGCACACCACCAGAGGGGTTCTTCTCCCTGTGTCCGTTCCGAGTCTCACAGGCAGACTCTTGTTGGTTTTCCTTATGAACAAAACAGCAAGCAATTTTTACTTTGTAGAATGACCACAGCCCCCAACTCAGTCTTTCTTGCTGAACAGAGCTATTTAGCACAGTGTTCCAAGCTCTCAACGCGTTCAGTCCAGTGTCTTGCTCAGCACCCCAGCAACTCTATCCGATGTTTCTAAACTCAAGTCTTTCCCTATCTCCTACCATGAGGATCTGGGGTACCGTGCTGTTTTCGGGGCCGCAGGTCGTATTTGGAGCGACCCGGTCGCTCTTGATCAGAGAATAATTCTGTGGCACGGGCATCAAATACATCCGAACTCTGTGATGTACCCTTAACACTGGTCTCCGTTATTTGGGTCACCACTTTGTCAACTGGGGGCACAATTTCACTTGGCTGCCCTATTTCCTGGGCTTCCGAAAAAGGCACAAAGCTCAGGGGCGATTCTCCTTCTTGGCTTAGAATTCCTTCGCTGTTTTTCAAATCAAAGGGCAAAGGAAGAGGGAGCCTCTTCAGATGTGCCGCATGTATCCAATGTTTCCGCCCGTGCACCTTCACAGCCGACCTGGTAACGAGAATGATCTGGTAGGGCTCAGACCATCTCGGCTCCAAACTTGATTTCCTTTGAAAATTCTTCACTAGAACCCACTGGCAGGGTTCCAGCCGATGTCCAGGACCCTCTGGTAGCGGCTGCAATGTCTCAGATACCTGTTGATGAATAGAACGCAGATCTTTAGTTAAAGCATACAGGTAATCTGTCATCAGAGGATAATCAATGTCTCGAAAGGACCTAGGTCTAGGGACTCCCCACACATTCGCGGGTCGGCCAAAAATGACCTCATATGGAGATAACCCGGTTCTGGTGTGTGGGGTAGTTCTCAAAGATAACAATGCCAAAGGGAGTGCATCAGGCCATTTTATCCCTGTGCTAGCACATATCTTAGCCATTTTCAATTTCAAAATCCCATTGTATTTCTCCACTAATCCTGCAGACTGGGGGTGTCTCGCTGCATGAAATTTCTGCCGAATCTGCAGGCCATCACATACACTCTGTACTAGTGCAGAGTTTAAATGTGTTCCGTTGTCCGACCAGATAATTCGAGGTAAGCAAAATCTAGGGAAATGTTCTTTAATTAAGGCTTTAGCAGTTGCCATCGCAGTGGCTTCTTTAGTGGGGTAGGCCTCAACCCATTTACTGAAGGCACAAACCACCACTAACACGTATTTTAAATTGTTCACTCTCTCCATCTAAATGTAATCAATCTGAATCACTTCGAATGGCAAAGATGGTGGGGCAAAATTGCCACTTAAAGCGGGCTCTCTTCCTCCTGAA
Source organism: Lissotriton helveticus (assembly GCF_964261635.1). Taxonomy (NCBI): domain Eukaryota; kingdom Metazoa; phylum Chordata; class Amphibia; order Caudata; family Salamandridae; genus Lissotriton; species Lissotriton helveticus. The sequence continues at coordinate 395,116,855 of NC_136060.1, read as the reverse complement.
TTGAAGCGCAAACACACCGGGCAATATTTGACCACATGCACAGCTGTTTTAGGAATATTTGGGTTATTCCAAACGGGGTCTAATACAGCACAAATACCTTTTGCTCCTATATGTGCTGGGCCATGGGCCATAGTCACTACAGCATATACCAAGGCATTAGGGAGCAACCAGCGCTGTCTTTCTGTTCGGTCTATCCAACATTCGTCTTTATCTAGTTTCCCTATTTCTTTCTCCCACTTCTGGACCTCATCTATGGTGGCCTCCTTCTGCAATTCTTTTACACTCTCTATGGTATTATCAAATACCGATGTTTCCGCCACCCACCGAGCTGAGGCACTAGGGAACATGGGAGTCATTTTAGTCTGGGCCGTTTCATTCGCTACTGAGTCAGCATAGGCATTTCCCTTTCCTATGGAATCAACTATTTTCTGATGAGCGCTACATTTGATGATGGCCACTTTGTCTGGTAACGTTAAAGCTGACAACAAACGATCAATGAAAGGACCATGTTGAATCTTTTGGCCATGCGTAGTGGGGAAGTGTGGCTCAATGGTTAGAGTGGCAGAGTGGAGAAGTGTGGCTCAATGGTTAGAGTGGCAGACCCTGATGCAGAGGTCTAGCCCGGGACCAGGGTTCAATTCCCCGCCTCAGTGGGTCTTGGGCTCAAAATTCCACGGACCTGATAATTCTCGCCTCGGTGCCTATTCCAATCATGGAGTCCCACTCTGCAACTCTGGGCAATAGCTTGCTTAATCTCCACAACGGCCCCCACAACGCTAAGGATGCCTGGCCTCCACCTTGGGGGTGCCCAGGAGTGGACACCTCACAGGGAAAGCCAGGATGGGTTCCACAGCGGTATTCGTACAAGCGCCTTGAGACCCTTGCGGGTGAGTAGTGCGCTATACAAGTATCAATTTACATTTACATTTACATTACATTTACATTACATTTACAAGAAACCCCGTTCCCTCCACAATCTCCCAAAAATATGGGCAACGCCAAAGGCATACTGGCTATCCATGTAAATGTTAACTCTCAATCCTTTGCTAATTTCGCATGCTCGTAACAAAGCTATCAATTCAGCTGCCTGGGCTGAATGGTGTGAAATTCTAGCAGTTTCCACCACTGTTTTCAAAGTCGTAATTGCATACGCAGCTGTGGCAGTTCCATCATGTAATTTAAAGCAGGAACCATCAACATACAATTCTCCTTGGAGGTCTGGTAAGGGAATGTCTGTAAGATCTACACGGCCTTTTGTCTCTTCTTCGGTTCTAAATATACAATCATGGATGTCATCCTTTGCACCATTAGAAGGAGGGGTAAAAGTGTTGCTGGATTCAGGGTGGCACATCTCTTAATCGTAATATGGGGTGCAAACAGTGTCAGCTCATATCCTGTCAAACGAACACTCGTAAGGTGCTGGGTTTTGGTTTTATTTAACAGGACATCCACAGCATGCGGTACCAGTACTGTGAAGTCAGTGTTTAGTACTATTCCCTCTGATTGTCGGATGGCCACCGCTACCGCTGCAGTGGCCCTCAGACAACTGGGAAGGGCCTGTGCTACCATGTCCAATACTGATGAAAAGAAGGCACAGGGTCTTTGTTTCCCACCAAAATCCTGAGTAAATACTGAGAGGAAACAACCGTCCACCTCATGCACATAAAGTGAAAAAGGCTTCTGGTAATCCGGGGTACCCAGGACTGGTGCAGAACATAAAGCAGATTTCAAAGAGTCAAAGGCTTCTTGGCATTCATCCGTCCAGGGTAGGGGTTCATGCACATCTTTGGTAGTCAAATACAATAAGGGTTTAGAGAGGAGTCAATAGTTAGGAATCCATTGGCGACAGTAAGAGGTTATGCCAAGAAAAGCACGGACATCACGTTGAGTACGTGGTACAGACATATTATCACAGAAATTCGTTCTGACGTTAGTCGTCTCCCCGCTTTCGACAGTAAGTGGCCGAGGTAGGTCACTTCCTGTCGACAATATTGGAATTTAGAAAGGGAGACCTTATTTCCTTTTCTAGCCAAATGGTGTAACAATTTCACAGTACCATCTTTACAACCCTCCTCTGTATCGGAAGCCACCAGAATATCATCCACATACTGAATGATGGTATTGCCGGTGGGCAAAATTAATTTGTCCAATACTGTTTTTAAGGCCTGGCTATATATACTAGGACTTTCTGCATAGCCCTGAGGTGCGCGCGTAAATCTAAAGCTTTGTCCTCCTAATGAGAATCCGAAGAGATGTCTGCTGTCAGGATGGATAGGAATGCTAAAGAAAGCATTTTTTAGATCGATAACAGAAAAATATCGAGCGGTAGGAGGGATCATAGTAAGAATCGCCGTGATGTCTGGTACCACTGGGTATTGTGGGACCACTATTTTGTTAACCGCTCTAAGGTCAATCACAAAACGATATGCGGATTTATAATCCGGGGCACCATCGATCGGAGTCTTCTTCAAAATCGTCAAAATCGGGCTGTTACAGATATTCGCAGCTGTTTCTTCCACTACTCCTTTGTCAATGAGGTCACGAATAATATGGAGCAAGGCTTGTTCACCTTCTGGTGAAATCTTATACTTTGGAATGCGAGGCATCTGTGCATTCGGTTTTATGGTGATTGACACAGGGTCTATTTTTAACAGACCAACATCGGTGTCCCCTGTCGCCCATAAAGTCGAAGGAATGGTAGTAAATTCAGGAGGCAAACGCTCGTTCTTAGCAAAATATTGAGCTATCTCCTCGGGTGGTTTCTGCATTGTAAGGTACACACCATCGGGGGAACAGTAAATACGTGCATGTAATCTTTTTAAGACATCCAAACCTAGCAAATTCTCTCCACAATTCGATGTGAGGAGAAAAGGGGCATGCATGGAAATGGGGCCAATCGTAAAAGGCAGAGGTTTTGAAATGGGGCTGACTACCGGTATTCCAGAGAATCCGACTGATATATTATTTTGGCCAGACAGAGCTGCCCCTGGGACCAGTGCCTGGGCGACTGAGCTACTCATCGCCCCAGTATCCACCAAAAACTTACCTGATGTTCCCAATAGTTCTCCTTTTACATAAGGTCCCTCTTGGTCTACTGGTATTGTAATACGGCCCCCGCTCTGTCCATGGCTGTCTCATGCATACTCTCGGTCTTCGTACATGTCATTCTGATAGCTTTCATTATAATACTGTCTGGCCTGAGGATCATCAAAGTGATTCTTACGAAAACCCGCGGACTGTGATTCTTCTCTTCTCATACTATTTCGATCTATGTTTCCCCGTCCTCGTCCTCGACCTCTACTGGGTCCATTTCATCCTTGCAACAGAGGGCAATCAACTCTCCAGAGCCCTTCTTCCTTACAATAAGAACACTGGTTTATCCCAATGTTTGGAGGGCCTCCTCTACCTCTTCCCATCGTTTGGCCCCTATGAAACGAGCCCCGCACTCCCCTTCCTGACATTTGCCCTCTACTAACTTGTTGTGGTAATACTCTTGTTTTCAAATCCTTAGTCTTCTTTTCAGATTTATCCTTACTCTCGTTCTCGCGATGCTCATAATATTGGGCCATGCTGAGAATCACAGAGGGTGCGGCTGTAGTCCACGTACTTTCAGATGACTAAAGACGGGACATAATCTCCGGGATTAGATTGGTAACAAATCTATTTACGAATAATCGAATTCCCCCTTCCGTAGAGAGGTCCTGGCCACTAAAATCAATGAACACCTTTTCAAATCTGGTAAAGAAATCTGACACATGTTCATCCTTTTTCTGTCTGCACGCTGTTAATTTATCCCAATCTACTTTTCGAGGGGGCAAAAGTGTTTTCATGTACGTAATAATTTTATCCGGTACTGCCAATACTTCATCTCGAGGTTTTTCACCCGGTTTTCGTTCCTTGTCCCAATCTTTTAATTGGGTCCATGTTCCTCCTAATTCGGGGGCATGGTCTGTATCATGTATCTGCCTCCAAATATCAACTGGGATAAGAAGTCCAAAAAATAGCTCAATAGCTGCTATAGTCATGACGGCAGAATTAGCAGCTTCGGACAATTCTTTGTAGTAAGCTGTAAGGTTCTTACGGGGGTCAGGGAGCTGCGCTTTTAATGTAAGGACCTCGCTTCGTTTCCAAGGGGAATAAACCCATTGTTCCTGAAGTCTGGCATCCTCCCGTGCTCTCGTGACATTACCCCCATTATCTCTTACCTCGGGTTGTTCTGGGAAAAAGAGAGGGTGAACCTCTCTCATGGGGTTCTGAGCTCCCCATTCGGCACTCTTTCGGTGCAGACGTTCCCGATAATTCAACAGTGTTGTCACATTCTGAAAAACTTCCTCTACTTGGAGATGGAATTTATGGGCGTGATACCGTATATCACGTAATATTTGAGGCGGAAGTCCTTCCTCAAAATGTTGTTCCCATAGTGAAATCAATCTGATTGCCATACTTTCCAGAGCCAATTGCTGGGCAACGGGTTCGTAATCCTTCATAGTGCTCCATATATCTTCTAAAGTATAAATAGGATTCCGCATCCACTGGGATGCCTGAATTATAATAGCTTACCTCTCCTCCTGGCCCAACAGCGATCGAGTGTAAGCTCGTTGATCACTTGGCTCAGACATCGGTCGCTTGGGTGTGGCACCAGGGCTGACCATATTGTGGAGATCCACAGCGGTCTGGGTTGGAGGGATGAGAAATACAGGGTGCAAGAGAGAAGGGACGGCCGCGTCCGGCCGGAGGGACAATAAGGGTGAGGTAGTTAATCGAAGAGAAGGAGGGGAAACCGGAACGTCGGCTCCCAATCTATTAATGGGGGCTGAGGCAATTATTCCCGACATTGGTCGGGCGGGTGCAACAGCACCCGTCTGATCGGCTCGTACCATAGGCACAGCTGGATACAAACCTTGCGGGGCATAAGGGGGAGGTGGTCGGGTATCCAACAACTCTTCCAATTCATCTCCTGTTTCTGGTCTAGCCACATAGCTTTTATCAGTTTCCAACCGAAACTGTCTATCCATTCGCTCAATATTCTTCTCTACTTTGTCCTTATCGTAGGCTATTGCCTTCTGTGTGACTGTCTGACCCGACTTCATCTTTCCCAGTTTCTCTTCCCTAATTCGTCTTCTTTTTGCCTCCTTCAACCACAGGTTCAGGGAGTCAAACATTGACTGACGACTTTTCTTCATAAATAGTTTATTCTGTATATAATTGATCTTTTTCTCATCAAAAGACCCCGTAAGGGGCCATTGTAAGTCCGAATTATCCCTAGCATACTTATTCCATAGGGTATTGAACAAAATAGGCTGTAGACCATGTTTGATATACATATCGAAACTGGGGCTGCCCTCGGGAGGAGCAGGCTGTCTTTCTTCAAGCCGTGTACCTCTCCGACAGCAACAACCAAAACATATTTTACTAAAACAAGGCATTGTAGTTTTATTCCTTTTTCATATAATCAATAAAAATACATACACTCAATCGGACGCGTCCTTTCGTAACCCACTCTTCATACATACAAATGTTACGATAAAGTGCTGTAAAACAGTGCAAGGCAATCACTTCTTGAAACCTATTCAAATGCAAATGACGTCTTCAAATACGAACAGAGCCCGTCGACTTCTGTTCGGGGAATCGATTCAAAAGAATTCCAGACCAACAGATATCATCAAACGAAAACAATCATTAGAATGCTCCAAGACCCTCCGATAGACGAGCCACAAACTCTCTCACGGGCCATCCCATGGTCCTGTTCTGGTTGGGCCGGGTATTTGGACACGTCTCCAAACCCCTAGCTCACCCAGTTGCTCCCAGAGTTTTCCCGGAGAGAATTCGGCCAAGCAAGCAACACCGTACTCGACTAAGGCATCAGATGCGGTCTCAATTATTCACCAAACAAGTCCGTGAGGTCTCTACTCGTGCAGCCCCTTTGCCACAACGATAGATCCCCAGATTCCCACTTGGTCCGGCTTCCCCGGCCACCTTCAAACAATTACAGTTAACTGTTCTTCAAAAGAGGCACCTCCTCTAAAGCGCTTTCTTTATCCAATCCAATTTCAAGTATCACTCACCGGGTGCACTCAGGTCGATTGCGAATTCTCCACTGCCGACATCTAAACAGACCGACACAATCTGTTTTTCTCTCGGGTTAAGCCCGTAGGACTCCGGCGTAGGGTCTTCAACAGCAGGGAGGGATACTGGGCTCGAGAGGGGAACGGCTTGTTTTCGTACCACAAACGGGTGTCTCAAATCAGGATCCTCTTTCTGTCCACCCACTCGGCCAGAACTCCTCCTTGTCCCACTACTCCTGCCTTCAGGAGGGGACGACCCTATCGCGGAGTCCCGGCGGAGTCGCCAACTGTTGGGATCAAAAGTATCTTAACGGGTCATACTTACCAATAACCCATATATCACTAAAGACAAATAGTAATTCAGTCGGCAATGGAGAAGGTTCAATCGTTTATTCAACAAACAGAGACCCTGACAGGGGAGTCCCAGTCTACACAACCTCGAAGGTGCGCAGAGGAGACTGACAACATATTCAAAGTACAGAGCATATATTCGTTTCACACATTTGAAATGACACCTTACAAGGAAAAACACAGTTTGTCAGTGGGCCAAGAGGAATACCCATATAAGGCACAATTGATTGTTAGTATCCTGAGCCTAAACTATTCCGGGAGCAGGTCAGCCGGGTGCCTCCTAGTCTATCGCGAGCCGGGAGGACAGGAACAGCCTTTGTGAGAATGTGCGCATCCCGCAAGCAAGGCAGGTGCGACCTTGAGTTTTCCCTGAGCTACCAGTTAGCAGACACTGCACGTAGTTTGGCTGACGTCTAGGTTTCGGGTAAAAGACATGATCACGTGCTTTTGGGGAAACAGCCTTGATGCACGGAGAAACGAAACAAAATGGTTTCAACCGTGCTAATGATTACTAACTCGTAGAGAGTGAATTCTAGGTTGCTAAATGAATATATTTTATGCTAAATAATCGATTATAGGTTTACAAACTGATATTGGACACATAAGGCCAATAATACATGAATATATAAAATTCAATCCCTACACAGTAACACAGATGACATGCTTTCAGTTCTTTTACAACCTGTTCATCGAGGTGAGGAAATCACACTTGATCCCTCAGGGCTCTTTCGGTGGCTGCAATGCCACAATATGGGAGCTAAGTTACTTGTTGTCTCGGGCTCTCAGGTATGATGATTCTTGAGCCTCTCTATACAAGTCCTTCTTGAGTGATGGATAATTCATCTTGTACATTTTTACATTTCTGAAAATCAACCTCATCAGCAAATGGTTGAACACTTTTATTCCATAAGTGAGTTGAAATGATGTCGTTGAGTATGAGAATGTTCTTGTCAGTGTTGGTAGAAGCAATAATCTGTTCAAGTGATACAGCTGCTGGTGTACTAGACATTACAGTAAAGTTGACATACTCTTTAGCCACTTTGGATGTAGAACGGTGGTGCAGTTGTGGCACTCGTGAAAAGCAATTGGCAGAGTCATGATCTTTCCCAGGCTTGTGTACAATTTTGTAATCATATTCTTGCAGTCGCAATCCCCAACTCGCAACGCGAAGAGAGATCTTCGCCTTTGGGTTTCCAAAGATGGTGAGCAAGGCCTGATGATCTGTAATGAATGTGAAATGTTTTCCATACGGAAACACATGAAAAATGTCCGCACCGCAGCCAGACTTGCCTTCTCTACCTGAGAATAGGCATGTTCACTTTCAGACAGATTTCGACTGGCATAGACCACTGTATCTCTGAGCTTTCAAATGACCATTGTGTTGAGCAAGACCAGCTCTCAGGAGTCCCAGCCCCAGCAGGCTCGCATCTACTGTGATCTTAGTATGTACCTTGGGGTCAAAGTAGATCATTTCAGTTTCAATTGCACATTTTATTCTTTTGAATCACATTCAGGGAACCATTGGAATGGGACTTTCACTTTGTCAAGTCTCTCAATGGGGTACTCATAGTAGCAAAGTCACAAGTATACCTTGAGCAATACCTGCTCATGCCTAAGAAGGATTGCAGCATGGTTACATCTTGTGGGGGGCACATAGACGACAATCCTTGCACCTTATCCAGATTATTCCTCCCTCCGAGAATGTGTGCCCAAAGAACTTGAGTTTGTTTTTGTGAAACTCACACTTTGCTGCATTCAGAGTGAGACCTGCAAAAGCAAGTACCTGGCACACTTGTGTAAGAGCTTTGTCATGTTCCTTTTGTGTTGTCCCAAACACCAAAATGTCATCACTATAACTGAAAGCATGTGTAACAGGTTGAATTATTCAGCATGTAACATCTTGAAACAACAGCTTGAACATCCAGCCCTCCAATGTATTCTGGAACTTCTTAATACATCTCTTGTGGAGTCTTCTGTCCCTGCTGACTGGAAGCATGCTATGGTGGTTTCTCTATTGAAAAAAGCTAACACGGACCCGGCTCTTCCCTCCAACTATCGATCGATCTCTTTACTTCCCGCCCTCTCTAAAGTCTTAGAGAGGCATATCAATACCCAGTTATATCAGTACGTTGAAACCAATGAGTTTCTCCATCCCTCCCAATCCGGTTTTAGGATCGGCTATTCAACGGAGACGACACTTCTAGGAGTTACTGAACTGCTCCGCAGGAACATTGATGCGGGTGAGACGGTGGCCTTGGTGTTATTGGACCTGAGTGCGGCCTTCGATACGGTCTCCCATGCCGTACTAATACAATCTCTCAAATCTATAGGAGTTATGGGCGCTGCTTTAAACTGGCTGCTTTCATTTCTCACGAACCGCACTTTCCAGGTTTTTTCACCTATTGCCAAGTCCAGGGTCCAATCATCACCCTATGGGGTCCCACAGGGTTTTATTCTTTTTTTTCTTTTTTTTTTCAAAACCTTTATTGGAGTAAGCATAGAAAAGTACAAGAATGGGCCTACAACCTCACGGGCTGGCCGCTAATAACAAGGCAAAATGCATGTAAGAAAATATACACCCATGGAGAGGTACAGCTCAAGTACAGAGCGTTACTCTATAGACATCACAGAACAATTCGTATTTTTATTTTTTACAAAAAGAAAACATAAACACTAAAGGCGAATGGACGATAATTAAGGTCAGCCCAAAGAGCGGAGGGGACGGTCCACGATCAGGAGAACACACCCAGAGCCCGGAGGCTCCAATCAAGTCGGGGAGGGGGGGGAGGGGAGCAGCGGGGAGAACCGGAAGTATAAAAAACCTTACGGAAAGGTTCCGGGAACTCTAGTCTAGGGAGAAAGGACAATCTTAGCAGTGTTTTCAAGGGGAGGGGTGCAAATACCCCCACGATAATCATTCCACTGGCCCCAAACCTTCGTCCACGCCCTGGGTCTGCCCCTGGCCACATAGACCGTCTTTTCACGAAACATGGACCAGTCCATATTATCCTCCCACCTCGAGACCTCAGGGGGCCTGGAGGCGCCCCAGAGTTGCGCGACATCCCGCTTCGCAATCATGTAACCAAGGGTAGCCCATCTGGTCTGGGCCACAGAGTAGTCAGTGGGTTCCCATACATTCAACAGACATCTGCGAGGCTCCGGTCGCAGGGCCACCTCCGTAACAGCAGTCATCACCTCAAGCACAGCAGTCCAATAAGCAGCTATAACCGGGCACTCCCAAAGGATATGCAGAAAAGTCGCACTCAAGCCACATCCACGCTTGCATAGCCCATCCGAAGAAAAGCCCATCGTAACCAGACGCGGACCAGTGACATAGACTCGATGAAGAATCTTAAGCTGAACCAAACAGAGACGGGCAGGAATGGCCACCTCCTTGGGAGAAGAGAGCGCCGATTGCCAATCCTCGTCGTCCAGTTCCAACCCATCGCGAACCCAAGCCTCCCGAAGTCGGATCAGTAAGTCCACCCGATTATTAATCAACTTCTTGTAAATCAGAGAAATAGTACTATCGGGAAGATGCCCATCAAGGATACGGTCCTCGAGGGGGGAAGAGTCAGGCAAGGCCTCATCAGGAACCAAGACTGAGACGAGGGCATGTCGGACCTGCAGGTAGCGAAAAAATTCCCTACCACTCAAACCATATTCCGCCTGGAGGGCCTGGAACGACTTCACACAACCATTCGAGTACACGTCACCCACCTTACAGATCCCAATCACATCCCAGCGGTCGAAACCCTTGGTAGACCAGAGTCCGCCCAAACGTTCGGATGCATAAAGCGGTGTCGCTAACGTCAATCGATCCTCCCACCCCAAACTCACACTCGCAGCCCGCCACACCGTTACTGCAATCCTGGATGGGCCCACAAGATGGCGCCCGGCCGATCGGGAATAAAGCGCTCTAGTAAAGTCCCCACCTGGAAGCTGGAGTCTGTCCATCTCGAATGCAGGATTACGACCCGGGGAAAACATCACATGATTAATGGCAGACAACTGGGAAGCCCAATAATATCGCTTGATATCGGGGAGCGCCATGCCCCCGTCATACCAGGGGATGGTGAGCTTTGCGAGTGCGATACGGGGTCGCCCATCCCATATCAACTGCCGTTGAAGACTCTCAATCTCTTGGAAATAGGTCTTAGGGATAGCGTCATAAGAGTTGTGAAGCGCGTAAAGGAATCGCGGCAAGGACATCATTTTAAACAGGGCCGCCCTGCCCAGCGGTGATAAAGGAAGCTTGCGCCAACGGGCCACATCCAGTCGCAGTCTAAGCAACGGTGGGAGGAGATTATGCTCAAAGCGGAGCGTCGGGTCCAACGTAATAAAAATCCCTAAGTACTTGAAGCCCGAATGGACCACTTGAATGGGAAGTCTACTCGGCAAGGGGGGCAAAACCCCCGAAAGAACATATACACAGGACTTGGCCCAATTAATAACGAGGCCCGAGTTGGCCCCAAAAGAAGCAAGAACATCAAACAGAACAGACAGAGATTTACGCGGGGAGGTGAGGTATAAAAGGATATCGTCCGCGTAAAGCGAAACGCGGTCCTCAAAGTCCGGAGACCAGCGAATCCCCTTGAGAGACGGTTCCCACCGGAGCCAGGCAGCCAACGGTTCCAAGGCGAGAGCAAACAGTAATGGAGACAAGGGGCATCCCTGACGGGTACCCCTGCCGAGGGTGAAAGGAGCCGAGACCCTACCATTCACCACCACTTGCGCCAGAGGTGCCGTGTACAGCAACTTGACCCAACCAATAAAATCAGGCCCAAAACCAAATTTCTCAAGAGCCGCCCAAAGATAGGGCCACTCCACCGTGTCGAAGGCCATGGATGCATCCAACGATGCCAAAATGGCCGGCTCCGTCAGAAGCCCCGCCCTCGCGATCGCGCCATGAAGACGACGTAGGTTCAGAGCCGTGTTGCGATGTGGGATAAATCCAGATTGATCCGGATGGACCAAGTCACTAATGACCGTCAAGAGACGGGTGGCCAGGAGTTTCGCCAACACCTTGGGTTCAACATTTAGTAGGGATATGGGTCTATAGGAGGAACAAAGATCACGTGGTTTGCCCTCCTTGGGGATGACAACTATCGTGGCTAGTCTCTGATCATAAGGGAGAATACCCCGTTCCCGGGACTCCAGAAACATGGCGCGGAGATACGGAGCAAGCCTATCTGGACGCAATTTGTACAATTCGATTGGCAACCCGTTCGGGCCCAATGCTTTGCCAGAACGGAGGGAACGGATGGCAGTAGCTATCTCATCAACCGTAAAGGGGGAGTCCAACGCCACACGGTCCGAATCAGAAACAATGGGCAGGGCTATATCACGCAACAGAAGGCGAGAGTCAACCACATCCCTCACAGACACAGGGGTATACACCACACGGAAGTACTCGGCAAACCGGTCAACTACCCCAATCGGGTCCGTTACACTCACACCACAGGCAGACTGAATCACGGGTACCACACGATTAGCTCTCTCCTTCTTATCCAGCCACGCCAGCAATTTACCCGCTTTATCACCCACATCATACAAACGTCCCTGTTGCTCCCGAAACATCACTTTGGCGGCATCCGTGACCAAGGACTTATAATCAAATTGTTTCAGACCCAGGG